>NC_047584.1:8776136-9111761 GCF_011004845.1 Esox lucius | reverse complement strand
CCAGACAGTTTATAGTGCTGCCCCACAGAGGCATGGACTCTACAAAACCCCTGAAGGTGTCCTATGGTATCTGGCACCAAGACATTAGCAGCAGATCCTTCACGTTGGTTACGAGGTGGAGCCGCCATGGATTGGACTTGTTGGTCATGCACATCCCACAGAAACTCAATCGGATTGAAATCTGGGGAATTTGTGGGCCAGGGCAACACCTTGAACTCTTCAGCATGTTCCTCAAACCATTCCTGAACAATGTGTGCAGTGTGGCAGGACGCATTATCCTGCTGAAAGAGACCACTGCCATCAGGGAATACCATTGCTATGATGAGGTGTACCAGGTTTGCAACAATGTTTCGGTGGGTGGCACGTGTCAAATTGACATCCACATGAATGCCCGGACCCAGGGTTTCCCATCGGAATATTGCTACGATGTAGTAATAATGTACATTAGGTTGATAGCTTATAGTTGTCTTACAGGTTGTCATCAATGTGAAATTGGACCAGTATCAGAAGAAACTAGATTGTTAAGAGCCAGAGAATTGAACATCAATAAAGAGAATGCCACACCAGAATGAAAGTTTAAATATATTATATATATTAAATATATTGTTTGTACATATACATAAAAACTAAAAATAAACAGAGATAATAAAGTGGGCACATAAAATACAATCTCTTCAGTTCTTTGAGCTTGGTTCTTCCTTGTTTCTGCTTGCCTTAATTGACAAGAGTTAATTTTTTTCAAACGTTGGGGCCCTTGTGAATTGGTGTTAGTGTTTGTCCTACCACAACGATGAATGCAGGAGATCCTGGGCAATCCGCCTTATGGAAATTTTGAACTAAGGTACATTTAAGAAATGTCTGTCTTTCTATTACCTGGTGTGTAACTCTGATCTTTGGTTGTGACACACATGTCTGTATAAATATCAGAGCATCACTAGGTACTCTGGCCATCTGTTCCTCTGCCTAGACCAATAAGAGTATCTGTCCTTTGTTCCTTAGGAATGTAGAAGAGGGGAATCTGGTATTTGCCTAGGGGGCATCATTGACTGGTATCGGCAGATTATAGGGTTACTCATTAATCTGCGCATCTGTATAACTCTGTATAAATTAGAGTCTATCTATTGTTTGTCCAGATTATGTAAGACCTCTTTAGAGTTTAAGAGGTTACCCATGTGGGGGAGGACAGCCTGCCCCTTGTGTGAAGCCTAGGTAGTAATAGAACAAAGGGAAAGTTAGGTCAGCTATGCAGCAACTTACCACACCCCTTTAACTGTAATAAATAGTGACTGTTCATGTATCTACTTCAGTGACTCCTCAGATGATTATTCAGCAAGCGTTTGACACGTCTCTCTATTTGCAAATAAACTATTAATTGTGCAAAGAGAATTTTGTCTCTGTAATTACTCCTTTTAAAGTTTTGATCGATGGAATTACCATCACAACTGTCATAATATGGTTTAGCTTGCCACCCAGCCAACTGGACTGGGAATCTACTAGGAATCTCTGGGATCTGCAGTCTGACATTAGCTTTGCACAATTAGCACCTTTACACAGCCTTACCCATTAGTGCCAATTAGGGTGAATGCTAGCAATCTTCACAGGCCTAACACCACGTAAATAACTCACCATTCAGCGGAATTCACTGTCTCCATGACAACAGTGGATTTGGGCACAGCTCTCTTACACTATATTACAACAAGGGATAGTCATTATGACCAATAATGATTTTTGAATTCATTTAATTCACAAAATATTGTTTCTCCTCTTACTGGATGGATAATTGCCTCCTCCTACTCTCTGGTGCGGGCGCCAAAAGAACATGAGGAGAAGAAAATCTAAATGTGTAACTTTAACGGAGCCTAGCTGATTGGTCTTTACGGATCTTTACTGTGCATTGTGTAATTTGTTGGTAACAAAGTGATATTACAACAACTGCCAATAACGTCTGGGCATGCTCCTGATGAGACAGCGGATGCTGTCCTGGGGGGATATCCTCCCAGACCTGGATCAGGGCATATGTCTGCTGGTATCTCTACCATGCTCTTGAGATTGTACTGGGAGACACAGCAAACCTTCTTGCAACTGTACATATAAATTGGCCAACCTGGAGGAGCTGCACTGCCTGTGCAACCTGACTGTGCTGCAGGTAATGCCTCATGCTACCAGTAGTGACAAGGATACTAGCAAAATGCAAAACTTGGGAAGAATCAGTCAGGAAGGTTTAGGAGAGTGCAATTGTCTGTGGCCACCACCTGTAAACCCATTCCCTTTTGGGGGTTGTCCTGTTGTTGCCTCTCCGGTGCACCTGCTGTCACTTTCCTTTGCACCAAAACAGGTGACATTGATTCACAATCGCTTATGCTTCCTAACTGGACAGATTGATATCCCTGAAGTTTAATTGACTTGGTGTTGTACTGTGATGATTATGTGTTCCCTTCATTTTTATGAGCAGTGTATATATATAGTATATGTACATGAATTGACTTCTGCGTTTATATTTGCCAACATTCATAAAATAAACAGCACTTTAGCAATGGTCTTAACGTGTGAGACCATACAAAACCTCTTTAACTTTAGCAATTTTGTTCTTGTAATACCTCAGTACAGATGGAGGTTAAAGGTAAACTAAGCCCATGCTGAGACCCAGTATTAGACCCATGGCCACCCATAGTGTTGATGCTGCCCAGGCTGCCATTCAATCAGCCCTGTGATACAAAGGGGAGTCAGCATTGCTCAGAGGTTAAACACTAACAGACAGGAACACAAACATTGCTTCTGATGATAGAAGCAGCTCTCATAGTCCTATAATGTCTCGCAGTCAAGCTTCTAATGAACTTTATGTAGGATTACATTCTGTAAGTCATAAGGACATGCTCCCAAAGCATTGGAATTGATGGTGATTAACCACTGTGAGCAGTCGTAATCATAAACACTTGAGAGGTGAAAGGTAACAGGATTCATTGTAGTGTGTGCTTGTGTGGGTGTGTGGTTTGTGCCAGTCTGAGTGAAAGTGTGTGCATTGTAAATTATTATGTCTCACAATACTAATTGGCTACAGTAAGTGACTAAATAAAAGCTATGATGGTGTTACTCTAATCAACACCTAACAACAGGGAAATGTGTGTCCTATTTCTGCTTTGAAATCAGGAATGGTAGGACATGCTAGGCTGCTTCCTCTTTGGCTCTGCCAGTAGCCCAATAATATGGCTGTCAATTTGATTTAAAGAGCTGGTGGGGGTATTATGAGAGACACCATCAGATTTACAATAATTTATAAATCTAAAGCAATAAAGAATAAATCAATAGTAGTGTGAGAATAAACTGTTTTTCCTTCCTCTTTTCTCAGTGTCAACGCTCAGGGGAAAGGACACAATTAAATTCTGGTAGAATTGCTGGACACACAATATAGAGATTATTCTGAAATCTATGGCAGGGTGCAGAGGGAGGGGGACTCTAGTAATACAATAAAGTCCTTTGGTGAAGTCTGTGTGTGCATTTTATTTGTTTTGTATAAACAATTGCTGAAAAATCAGAAAAAATCCTAATAAAACTCAAGACATTTAGTAAACAAAATAATTGATGTATATTACACAGTATGCTTTAAACTGTATTTTAAACCTATCTTGTACCTATTTCATTTTTGAAGTGGTAAGTTGACATTTAGTGAAACTGCTGAATATAATTGAATATGGTAAAAAATATGTACTCTATCTGCAAAAACCGTCATGATGTCTGGCTGTCAGAGTGTATTCACCACTATTCCATTTATTAATCTCTGTTTGATTTGGTTTGAAGAAATGAATGACTCACTCTGAAAATAGATCAGAGATGTTTCGAGAGCGTACAGTCGTAGCATTGCCAACGTTGTTTTTGGTGTGCTACACTGGAAATGTGAGGAGATGAACAGCTACAAACGTTACTGAAGCAATAGCAGAGATTTTCTCTGGTTTTACTTGTACACAACTTCAGACCACAGAAATAAAGTAGGACTGCACCTGCTTTATGCTGATCTTATGTTTGTGGGTGAAACAATTCAAAACTATACTAGCAGAGATGGGGACAAGTCACACATGGTCAAGTCCAAGCAAGTCTCAAGTCTTAACCATCAAGTCTCGAGTCAAGTCTCAAGTCACAGTTCAAATAAATCAAGCAAGTCAAGTCAAGGGTTCATCCTAAGCAAGTCAAGTTGAGTCCTTATAAGTTTCAAGTCAAGTCAAGTCAAAGTACTAAAGAGATGAGCGCACACACACAGGGCCGTTTGAAGGAATTTGGGGGCCCCAAGCAAAATGGACATGGAGGCCCCCCCACACGCACCCAAAGCCTACAGGAACCACAGCATAGCCATACAGTTTAAGTTCACCCACATTTATTTATAAAAAAAGGTTTACAGTGCAAAAACTGCTGTTGCATATACTGTGCATAAATAAAAAAAAGTTTACAGTGCAAATACTGATGTAATGTGCTATGTGCATAAGTTTTGAACATTTTGAACAATTGAACATTGCAAAAAAAAAAAAAAACACTGTACAATAAAATCAAATATACATTTAAAAAAGTGCACAATAACTAAATCCAACATAATTTAACACACACAAACATTAAACATTTTCAGTTTTTACAAACGTGCAATTTAAAACTGCTGTTTGCGAGCCTTGTCTTCAGCAAAGGCAATCACGATGTCCTCCATGTCCAAAGACCGGCGAACATCACGCTCAATTGACATAAGTGCCAGTCCTGTGAGCCTTTCTTGGCCCATGGTGGACCTCATGTAATTTTTTATCAGCTTCAAAGCTGAAAAGCTCCTCTCACCAGAGGCCACTGTCACAGGGAGAGTCAGGAGTAGACGCAAAGCAATGCTTAAATTACTGTACAAATCCAGTAACTTCTCACTGTATATGTAATTAAGCATGTCAAATGGTGAAGTGGCTACATGGTCTGGAAAAGTGTAGAGAGATGAATTGATCTCAAGTGCCAAGTCATCAGCATCAATGTCATGGAGGGTTTGTTCCAATTTTTTGCATCGTTCATGAAGCTTTCCATTCTTCATTGTCTGCTTCATGTTGTCCTTTGAGAACAGAAAGTCATAAAGGTCATAAACATCCTTCAATCTTGAAAACCTGTCACTTAGGCTTCTGAGGGCTGTGTCAACCATGGGCAGAAAGAAGTCTCTTCTGAAAGTCTCGTCTGGAGTAGACTGAGTTTCCTCTGTACCTTCATATAGAGACTGTCTTTTCTTTTTACGCTGCCTTTTCTCAGGAAGGGTCATTTCCATATCCAGATTTTCTGCAATGTCTTTTGCATCAGTTTGACAGGAAGCAATCCCATTTTCCCTGAAGTCTTTAAGGTAGTCTTTTACTCCTTCTGTTTCTGATCTAAGTGTTTCCATGGAAACATTTGGACTTTGTAGCAGATTGCTGACATGATTAATTTGGTACAAAACATTGTACCAGGTAATTGTGCAAAGCAGAAAAGACCAGGTCTTCAACTCACCATGTAAGCTTTCAGCAGTGGACATGGTCTCTGAGTCCCCCTTCTCTATAGCAAACGTCTGGAGTGCAGACAATGCATCCAGGATCTCTGGTAACTGGTATCGCATCACCTTCACGCAGTCAATCCGAGCTTCCCATCTTGTTGTTGACAAAGGTTTTAAAGTGAGCTGCTTTACATTTTCCTTTAGAACTGCCCAGCGTTGCACAGAGGAACTGAATAAGTTATAGAGTCTTTGCAACACACCAAAGAAGGAGATGGACAGCACTGAGGACTTGGCAGCATCTGCCACAACCAGGTTAAGTGTATGACTGCTGCATGGAATGCAAAATGCTTTGCTGTTTAATTGCAAATTTCTTGCCTGAACACCCTGTTTATGGCCCATCATATTGCTGTCAGAAAGACTCAGGCTGTGTTTCTGCAGGTGGTCAAGCAAGACTTCAGTCAGGCCCTTACCAGTTGTGTCTTCAACATCTAAAAATCCAAAGAAATGTTCTGCAATGGACACAGATGGTTCGCAATTGACAATTCTCAGAACAATGGAAAGCTGTTCCTTATGACTTACATCAGGAGTGCAGTCCATAATAACAGAGTAATACTTTGCTCTGTGTACTCTTCTCACAATCTCTTCAAGTACCTTGTTTCCAATTAGTGCAATTATTTCATTTTGTATAGTTCCACTCAAGTAATGCACTCTTGTCTCTTTGTTTTGTATCCTTCTTATGTGTTCAGTCATAACTGAATCGAACTGTGCCATCAGTTCAACTTGTGCCAGAAAATTCCCATTGTGTGGGTCATACAACTCACTTGTGGTCCTTCTTAAAGCCTGGTTGCGTTCTGCTAAGTGACAAATTATGGCAATCACTCTCCTTATGACACCTTTCCAATGCTCAATCTCGATCTGCATCAAGTTTTGTTGTCTTTGATCTATGGTTGTATTTGTTTGCAGTCTCCTCTGCAGCTCATGCCAGTTTGTCATATTGTCACAATGCCCCTTTGAATATTCGTGTTCTTTTAAATGATGAGCTAGGTTCCTCCATGTACGGAAGCCATGGTTGCTTAAGGCATTGTCACGCTTCCCAAAAACAGTGCAGGCAAAACAGAACACGGAGTCTGTGCTCATGGAATATAACATCCATGATCGAAGAATTTTCTCCCCATTTTTCATGCTTCTCATGTAATTGTCATTTGTGAATCTTCGAGGTGGATTCTCAGAATTTTGGGGGAATACAATGTTTCTGACTTGCACTGGTCCACTTTTAACAATTTGACAGCGCACGCTATCAGTCAGGACTGCTGGCCACTGTGCAGGGTAGTGTTGTCACGATACTAGAATTTCTAACTTCGATACGATACCTTGAAAAATATCGATATTCGATACCATTTTCGATACCACAGAGAAAAAAACTGCCACAATATTAAGGGGTTATTTTTTTATTTAAAGCTAAATATAACAAGTCTAGAACATATATTTTACATTAACAAAAATGTCCTGAGGTAGTGCACTTGTTCAAAAGCCTCTCAGATTGCATTACATTCAAAAACCAATAAAGTATGCCAAGAAGTGTGCTCAGTGTTGAGCCCAACACAGCCCAAACACCAGCTCTGCATGTCCCAGGTTTCAGGGACAAATTGCAGAGTTACTGCCATGAACGTGGAAGTGGCTCTGCTTGTCCACAGATCAGTGGTGCATGAAAAAAAGGTTTTCCTTCCAAGATGGTTCATTACTATTTCTTTTGTTTCGTTATATAGGGCTGGGATTTCAGTGTGCATGAAAAAGTTGCGTGAAGGAAGGGCATACCTGTTGTTCAAATGTTCTAGAAGTTGTTTGAAGCCAGGTTTCTCAACAGTATACACAGGAACCTGATCCATGCAGATGTACACTGCTACAGCCCTGTTCAACTTCTTGGCTTCATTTGAGTTTGCTTCATACTTACTTTGCTGTTCAAATACAGCTGGTAGTGTAGGTTGTGATTGTGTTGTTTTTGTTGCAGGTCGAGTCTCATCTTCTTTCTGGTGCTACAAGAGAATGCCAAACTTTAATAAACATTTTTTTTTTTTTAGACCACACTTTTAAAATGAACTGAATGAACTAATCTAAAAACTTAGGTTAATGGTAATAGATATTTGTTAACATGAATAAGCAATGAAAAATACTTACAAAACATTTTTTAATCAAAGTTAAAAGTTGATTTAAACTAACATTCACTAATACATGTACTGATTAAAATCCAAAGTTCTATTTGTTAATATTTTTTCATTGGACCAGAGCAAACATGATCCGTTATATTTTTATTACCTAATACCTACTGTTATCAAAGATTCAAATATACTGTAACAAATGCATTGCTCATCGGTCATAAAAGCTGGTTAATACATTAATTTGATGAACAGATTTAAACGCAAACGTGCGTGCATCACACGCGAAAACTGTGCTCACTGGATCGACATGAAGTCGTCAAGTCACCTTTATTTATATAGTGCTTTTAACAATACAGATTGTGTCAAAGCTCTTAACAGTATCAAATTGGAGGATAGAGTGTCAGTAATGTATAATAATAATACCAACCTTGAGAAATTCTTTATACAGATCCGGGTGTCGGTCTCTCAAGTGCTTTGCTATATTAGTGGTGTTAGCGCCTTTTGTTAGCGCTGTTCTGTAGCATCTCTTGCATATTGGCTTGCTTGTGTCCTTCGGCTTTCCATGTTCATTTGCCTCATATGCAAAATATTTCCAGATAGCACTCCTGCTGTGTTCCTTATCAACCAAAGCCGGTCGCACGGGCGCTGCACTCGCCATCTTTCCATTCACTTCACCTTTGCTAACCAGAGCGAATGAGACGAGTGGGAGTGCGAGTGCGCGTGCGCGTGCGCGTGTGGTGGTTGTCAACGCGCCTTTGGAGACAAGTGAAAGTGAAAGCGCGGCTAGTATCGATACTTCGGGAAATGAGTATTGGTACCGTTCAGAAATTTCAGTATCGATATTTATCAAAATATCGATATTTTTGACAACACTAGTGCAGGGTCATCAGCTATAATTACAGTGCTTGTGGTACCTTGAGTTGTAGATGTAACCTCAGTGTTGGGAAGTGGTGCAGACTCAATTTCTGTTCTGGATGCAGTGTCTTCCACTGTGAGAGATGCTATTGACGGTGTAGCTAGGGAAAAATACGTTTTTTTTTTAAATATAATCCATCTGTTCGGGTACAGAATGCATCACTGAGTGTCTGACATCTATAAATTTGACAGGCACTACTGTATATAAAAAATTCTGAAATGTCCATGGGCAAATGTGACTGGTAGTGACACACACACTGTCCTCTGTTTCTGACGTGCGCTCGGTGCAAAGCTCGATTTAAAAATCAAATATTTTTCTCCTCCGCGGTAACATTTTTTGGGGGGGACGAAGCAGAGGGATCTTGAATCAGCCTGAAGGGGTTGTATTCGCTATAACAACCGCCTCGCTATACCTTATCCCGCTTATTACATGGCTACCTACCAAATAAATCAATAATTTGACACAAAATATTGATTTCAAAAGGAATTTATTGATTTAAAAACGATTGTATTGCTTCCTCTAAAGAAAATAGTCCGTTCCGTCTCTGGTTAGAATCCTGCTGCGTCCATAGCAACGCGCTGTTTTTCATGGCAACGGTCTGATAAAATAACACGCATTCTGCACTGGAATTCAGCCAATCCATGTAATAAGGGCTAATGATAACAACCTTATAAACTAATTATTGTGACTGAAAAACTGCCTAATATGTAATTACGCTGTAATGATTCTTGTCTGTATGAGTAAAAAAAATAAACCTCTTCGAAATGTTTAGGTGCTAGTAATCACATCGGCGCCTCCATGTTAGCCTTTCATGCAGTAAAGTTAACTGTTATGGTGTAAGCACAATGCTTTTTAGTTTCCACACGCAGTCCACAAACACTTTAAAATGCGCACATTTAATACAGACATTATGGCCTACGTGTAATAATATACATGCCCGCTCATTTTAAGATGCCCATCAACATTAAAATTCAGGCTATGCCACTGTTATAGTCAAATTCCCTTACATCTATTTACCAGACGTATTCTGTAATGATAATGGTCACATTTCTAACAAGAAAAAATAAAATAAAATATGCAACCAAGGCCAAATAATGACAAACAAAAGATTAATTCATTACTTAATCGTTATAGATCTTAGTGAAACTGAATATAAAGAGATTACTTTCTTACCTTTCCTTGTGGTTCTTAAAATGACGAATGAAATTTGACGTTGTTGCATATTTTGCATCTGGCAAATCTTTTTTTATTCACACGGTCCAGTTCAAAGTCCTTGTATCCAAACGATACAATTTGTGGAGCTCGACTAACTTTACTGTATGCCATGTTTGGCGCGGTTTGAATTGTGCAGCGTTAAAGGCACATACGCTGATTAGTGCTGCTGATGTCACAACATATAAAATAATTGTATTGCTGTTTGTTTATTATAAGTTCAAGTCATTGTCGAGTCTTCCACTTTAAGTCAAGTCTCAAGTAACTTGTTCTCAAGTCAAAGTCAAGTCAAGTCATTTTCATACTTTAATCAAGCAAGTCACAAGTCCTGAAAATTGACTGGAGTCCCCCACCTCTGCATACTAGTAATCATGTTCATCATGTAGGTGGTGGCCACAGGCAATTGTTCTCTCCTTATCCTTCCTTGTCACTACTGGTAGCAGGGACACCACTAGAAAATCATGGATGGGAGGGCTAAGCTTCGTTTTGGGGGGTCTGGGCATACTCCCCAAAACATATTTTTTTCCATGTAACAACAGGTGTAAAATCTATCAAAATAAGGTTATTTTTGGTCAATGTTATCTAAGAGTACCTGTCTCATAGTTTGTGTTAGACACTTATCTAATATGACTTAAATTCTATCCAAATAAAGAAATTAAAGACCACTCTTTCCTCATCAATCTGACACCAAAAAAAGGCACAAAAACGGCTGTACTATGTAGCCAAAATAGTTTTGTTATAGTTTATAGTAAATGAAAATCTACATATGTACATATTCTGTTTCAAAGCGAGATTTCTCTGAGTCATTCTGAATAATTTCTAAACAGATTTAGTCATTAGCCCACTCTGGGAATGAGGTCATTGTCATACTATTTTAAAATCATAATAAAAAAAAGCACCACTTAATAACCGCATCTCCCTTCCTCTGAACAGAATACGTTGCAATACGTTAATTCAAACCCAAACAAACATTAATCTGTGAAACTCACACAATTTTGCAACTGTGTTCCGTTTAAATCGAAGAATTGAACATAACTAAATCAATTATCTGCATATCCAACAGCAAGTTTGAAAAACATCTTATTGTACCGAGTAATCAAGTCATCAATGTTTATGGTTGATACATAATGACATACAAATGTAAGCTAGTATGTCATTGATGGGAAATTCATATTTTCAGTAGTTGGTTAGTGACATTTCTATAAAAACATTTGGTGGGCTAGCTCAAAGAGTATATTGATTAGCAAAACATACCGTTGTTTTCCTGTGCTATTAGATTTCAAACTTGAGAGGATTTACATCTTTGACCACTAGGAACGTTAACTAGTATTTAGAGTTCAAAGCATGAAAAGATGCAATTCAAAACAACATGTTTTCTATACAATTTCTATAAAATTTGTAAGATGTTTAGACACAATGGAAAGGTTGACGAAAAAAAGAAAACATATTGACTGACATACTGATTTATTTAGGGGGGCTAATTAATATTTTAAGGGGGCTAAAGCCCCTCGAAAATATGCCTAGCGACGTCCCTGCCTGGTAGCATGAGGTGGTACCTGCAGCCCATTCAGGTTGCACAGGTAGTCCAGCTCATCCAAGATGGCACATCCATACCTGACGTCACAAGAAGGTTTGCTGTGTCTCCCAGCACAATCACAAGAGCATGGAGGAGATACCAGGAGACAGCCATTACACGAGGAGAGCTGGACAGGGCCATAGAAGGGCATCAACCCAGCAGCAGGACCAGTATCTGCTCCTTTGTGTAAGGAGGAACAGGAGGAACACTGCCAGAGCCCTACAAAATGACCTCCAGCGGGCTACTGGTGTGCATGTTTCTGCCCAAACTGTCAGTAAGACTCCATGACGGTGTCATGTGGGCCCAACGTCACCTAGCGGGACCTGTGCTCAGAGCCGAGCACCAAACAGTTTGATTGGCATTCGCCAGAGAACACCAGAATTGACAGGTCCACCATTGGTACCCCGTTCTCTTCACAGATAAGAGCAGGTTCACACGGAGCATGTGACAGACGTGAGTCAGGAGACGCCGTGATGAACGTTATGCTGCCTGCAACGTCATCCAGCATAACCGGTTTTGGCTGTGGTCTGGGGAGGCATGCTAGCCAACGGTACACTGACTGCTGTTATGTACCGGGATGAAATCCTCAGACCCATCGTTAGACCTTACACTGGTGCAGTGGGCTCTGGGTTCCTCCTGGTGCAGGACAATGCACCAGGAGGGCCAGAATTTTTGTGCAGTTCCTGGATGTCGAAAGCATTGATGCCATTAACTGGCCCTCACGTTCCCCAGACCTGAATCCAATTAAGAACCTCTGGGGCGTTATACACTCACCTAAAGGATTATTAGGAACACCTGTTCAATTTCTCATTAATGCAATTATCTCATCAACCAATCGCATGGCAGTTGCTTCAATGCATTTAGGGATGTGGTCCTGGTCAAGACAATCTCCTGAACTCCAAACTGAATGTCAGAATGGGAAAGAAAGGTGATTTAAGCAATTTTGAGCGTGGCATGGTTGTTAGTGCCAGACGGGCCGGTCTGAGTATTTCACAATCTGCTCAGTTACTGGGATTTTCACGCACAAACATTTCTAGGGTTTACAAAGAATGGTGTGAAAAGGGAAAAACATCCAGTATGCAGCAGTCCTGTGGGCGAAAATGCCTTGTTGATGCTAGAGGTCAGAGGAGAATGGGCCGACTGATTCAAGCTGATAGAAGAGCAACTTTGACTGAAATAACCACTCGTTACAACTGAGGTATGCAGCAAAGCATTTGTGAAGCCACAACATGCACAACCTTGAGGCGGATTGGCTACAACAGCAGAAGACCCCACCGGGTACCACTCATCTCCACTACAAATAGGAAAAAGAGGCTACAATTTGCACGAGCTCACCAAAATTGGACAGTTGAAGACTGGAAGAATGTTGCCTGGTCTGATGACTCTCGATTTCTGTTGAGACTCAGATGGTAGAGTCAGAATTTGGCGTAAACAGAATGAGAACATGGATCCATCATGCCTTGTTACCACTGTGCAGGCTGGTGGTGGTGGTGTAATGGTGTGGGGGATGTTTTCTTGGCACACTTTAGGCCCCTTAGTGCCAATTGGGCATTGTTTAAATGCCACGGCCTACCTGAGCATTGTTTCTGACCATGTCCATCCCTTTATGACCACCATGTACCCATCCTCTGATGGCTACTTCCAGCAGGATAATGCACCATGTCACAAAGTTTGAATCATTTCAAATTGGTTTCTTGAACATGACAATGAGTTCACTGTACTGAAATGGCCCCCACAGTCACCAGATCTCAACCCAATAGAGCATCTTTGGGATGTGGTGGAACGGAAGCTTCATGCCCTGGATGTGCATCCCACAAATCTCCATCAACTGCAAGATGCTATCCTATCAATATGGGCCAACATTTCTAAAGAATGCTTTCAGCACCTTGTTGAATCAATGCCACGTAGAATGAAGGCAGTTCTGAAGGCGAAAGGGGGTCAAACACAGTATTAGTATGGTGTTCCTAATAATCCTTTAGGTGAGTGTATATCGGTGTATCTAATGCCACCAATTTTCGCCATAGACTGTCCAGGAGCACACAGATGCCCTGATCCAAGTCTGAGAAGAGATCCCCCCAGACATCATCTGGAGCATGCCCAGACGTTGTCTGGAGTGCATACAGGCATACTTGGGGGCCATACACACTACTGAGTAACATTATGAGTTGCGCAAGTTGGAACAATTGTAATTTCAATTGTTTACTTTGATTTTCGGTGGGTGTTGAATCCAGCCCTCAATCGGTTTGGAGATTTTGGTTTCCATTGACCGTTGTTACATCATTTTGTTCACAACAAATCAGAAAAAGTACAGTTAATACATTTTGTTCATCGAGAGCCAATGTGTGATTGTATATAAACTATCATTCAAAAGGTTGGGGTCACTTAGAAATGTCCTTGCTTTCGAAAGAAAAGCTATTTTCTGTCCATTAAAATAACATAAAATCAATCCAACCTGTGCAAGGTGCTTCAGTACGGGGTGGAATCTTTTCAGATTACCTCAACAAACTGACATCTAGAATGCTAAAGGTCTGCCAGGCTGTTTTTGCTGCAAATGGAGGATTCTTAGATGAAAGACACAATTATTATTTAAATTAAAGATTTCTAACGTCATCAATGACTATATTTCCTATTCATTTATCTATATTTCCTATTCAACAATGCAGTTTGGATTCATCCAGAAACCTTCAGTTTTGTCCAGTTGGTCTCTGGCAAAGTTAAGATGGGCAATTTGGGTCATCTTAAGTGGTGGAAGTTTTAATTTAAAATGTTTAGCTTGCTTTCACAGGTCTGCATGTTTTCCTCAAAGACTTGTCTGTAAATTGCTCCAGTAATTTTTCTTTCTATCCATATGGTGTGCCCCAGTCCCTGATGATGAGAAACAGTCCAGAACATGATACTGCTACCACCAGGCTCTTGGTTGCCTCTTTGATCTGTCTTGTGCTTGCTTTGTCATCCAGACTGATCTTGGCATGGACTTGAATGCCATACAACTTTTACTTGTTTTGCACCTATTGTTGAGCATTTGCCCTGCAATTAACTTCCCAACCGAGGGTACCTACAGATTACAATTAAATTTTTAAGGTGATTTGCTACACCTGAACTAATATATGATTGCTTTTACAAGGAGGGGTGGACATTTAGAAATGTCAGTTTTGAATTTGTAACTTATGGTTTAATTAAAAACATCTAGGTATGCATTAAACTGAGGCACTGACAAAACATGACTGAATATTACAGGTTATGTACACTTTAAATATTTGTATGCTGGAACTACACAGGACATGTGCTGTTTCTTTAAAACAATTGCACAAAAAAATGCATTGTTATTATAATTAGTAAAGGGGAAATAAACTATGCAGTGTCTCGTATCACTGACTTATTGCTGTCTCACCTCACTAAACATAACTAATTATTCTTTAAATACAGGAACTAACCAGAAAAACATTAATTTCCTGACTGTCCTCTACTCTCCTCTGCTGAATAGCCTACTTCTTCAGTCTCTGACTACTCATCCACCTTCAAATAAATATTCTAAGCACACCACTATACCTCATGAATAAAATGTCAATATTTAAAATGTCCTTCTTCTTGCTGTCTCTGTCTTCCACTCCATGCAGTATGAAGTATTTTTAAAACTCACATTTACAGTGGATATAAAAAGTCTACACACCCCTGCCAGGTTTTTTGTGATGTGAAACAATGAGAAAAAGTCAGATCTTTTTCCACTTTCAATGCAACATATAATGTGAACAATTCAATTGAAAAACAAACTTAAATCTTCTATGGGGAAAAATTTAAAATAAAAACCTTACAATAACCTGGTTGCATAAGTGTGCACACCCTCTAATAACTGGGGATGTCGTTGAGTTCAGAATTAACCAATCACATTCAAACTCATGTTAAATAGAAGTCATTACACACCTGCCATCATTTAAAGTGACTCTGATTAATCACAAATAAAGTTCAGCTGTTCTACGTGGAATTTTCCTGACATTTTCTTAGTTGCATCTCAGAGCAAAAGCCATGGTCTGCAGAGAGCTTCCAAAGCATTAGAGGAATCTCATTGTTGAAAGAGAAGGGTGAAAGGTACAAAATAATTTCCAAAGCATTAGATATACCATGGAACACAGTGAAGACAGTCATCATCAAGTGGAGAAAATATGGCACAACAGATACATTACCAAGAACTGGACGTCCCTCCACAATTGATGAAAAGATGAGAAGAAAACTGGTCAGGGAGGCTTCCAAGAGACATACAGCAACATTAAAGGAAATACAGGAATTTCTGGCAAGTACTGGCAGTGTGCTGAATGTGACAATCTCCCGTATTCTTCATATGAATGGGTCTATGGGGTAGGGTGGCAAGACGGAAGCCTTTTCTTACAAAGAAAAACATCCAAACCCTGCTGAATTTTGCAAAAACAAATATCAAGTCCCCCAAAACCATGTGGAAAAACTTTTATGGTCTGATGAAACCAAGTTTGAACTTTTTGGCCACAATTCCAAAAGGTATGTTTGGGGCAAAAACAACACAGCACATCACCCAAAGGACACCATACCCACAGTGAAGCATGGTGGTGGCAGCATCATGCTTTGGGGCTGTTTTTCTTCTGCTGGAACCGGGGCCTTAGTCAGAGTGGAGGGAATAATGCACATTTCCAAATACCAGGCAATTTTGGCACAAAACCTTCAGGCATCCGTTAGAAAGCTGAAGATGCAGAGGAAGTTCACCTTTCAGCCCGACAAAGACTCAAAGCACACATCCAAATACACAAAAACTTGGCTTCACCAGAAGAAGATTAATGTTTTGGAATGGCCCAGCCAGAGCCCAGACCTGAATCCAATTGAACATATGTGGGTTGATCTGAAGAGGGCTGTACACTGGAGATGTCCTCGCAATCTAACAGACTTGGAGCACTTTTGCAAAGAAGAGTGGGAAAACATTGTCACGTCAAGATGTGCCATGCTAAGAGAGTGCTGTAATAAAATCAAAAGGTGCTTCAACAAAGTATTAGTTTAAGGGTGTGCACACTTATGCAACCAGGTTATTGTGATTTTTATTTTGAATTTTTCTCAAAGATTTCAGTTTGTTTTTCAATTGAATTGTTCATGTTATAGGTCACAATTAAGGTGGAAAAAGTTCTGACATCATTTATCTTTTGTCTCATTCTTTTACATCACAAGAACCGGGCATTTTAACAAGGGTGCGTAGACTTTTTATATCCACTGTATCATAAAAGAGGGGACAATTCTGGACTTTCTGATGGGGGAAGATTTATCTCAGCACTGAAAATGGGACTACTGCTTTTTTATTGAGCAGCGACAGCTTTTTATTGGGGAGTCTTGGTTACCCCCACCCCTTCTCCTCCATTCCAGTACCACCCGAACCACATGTATGATATAGCAAATGTTTGTCAGTGTACTTTATATTTAATCCACATTAATCTGTTTTTGCTTCAAACTGATAATAATACTCCTGCATTCACAGTCCTACTGAAGCATTATATAAACTATACTGGGAATAATTGAAAAAGACACAGAAACTATCTGCTCATTTCAGGAATATTGCAGGTTTTAATTCCCTACAGCTGCGCCATATAATTAGTACTGTATTGCCCTGAAATTGTCCTGTTATAATGAACCCGGCCTAAACATTTTATTTAGTCAATTTTAACATACATTTTTGGTTTCAATATTGAAATGGTCTCAATTACTGAAACGCCGTTAGAGGTAACAAATAACCAAACATTTACTGTATTAAAAAGGTAATGGTTAGATAAAAAATAATAATAATACATGCTTAGCAATTGCATTTTATATGTAATTGCATTTAATTTCATTTGATAAATGCTGATGGTAATACATTTCTGGTACTATTGCCAACAATGATTTCATGTGTTATGGTCTTCGTGACACAAAACTGTCAAAGATACCGGTTCCTGCCTTATCTATGAATAGAAAAATGGAAAAACAAATCAGTCTTCAGTCTATATTACTGCTTTGGGTTGGATACTAGTTTTGTCCCCTCTTTGCTATCAGTAAGTTATAAAACATAATCTAAACATTAAAAAACAAAATCCTTAAAGAAAAGATGAACCACTTTTAACATATTTTCTCTCTTTTATTGTTTGTAGTTTATACCCCTGTTACAGAGAAAATGTATTTACTGTGGGGCAAAAAAGTATTTAGTCAGCCACCAATTGTGCAAGTTCTCCCACTTAAAAAGATGAGAGAGGCCTGTGATTTTAATCATATGTACACTTCAACTATGAGAGACAAAATGAGAAAAGAAAATCCAGAAAATCACATTGTAGGATTTTTAATTAATTTATTGGTATATTATGGTGGAAAGTAAGTATTTGGTCAATAACGAAAGTTCATCTCAATACTTTGTTATATACGATTTGATGGCAATGACAGAGGTGAAACGTTTTCTGTAAGTCTTCACAATGTTTTCACACACTGTTGCTGGTATTTTGGCCCATTCCTCCATGCAGATCTCCTCTAGATCAGTGATGTTTTGGGGCTGTCACTGGGCAACACAGACTTTCAACTCCCTCCAAAGATTTTCTATGGGGTTGAGATCTGGTGAATGGCTAGGCCCCTCCAGGACCTTGAAATGCTTCTTACGAAGCCACTCCTTCATTGTCCGGGCAGTGAGTTCGGGATCATTGTCATGTTGAAAGACCCAGCCACGTTTCACCTTCAATGCCCTTGCTGATGGAAGGAGGTTTTCACTCAAAATCTCATGATACATGGCCCCATTCATTCTTTCCTTTACACGTCGTCCTGGTCCCTCTGCAGAAAAACAGCCCCAAAGCATGATGTTTCCACCCCCATGCTTCACAGTAGGTATGGTATTCTTTGGATGCAACTCAGCATTCTTTCTCCTCCAAACACGATGAGTTGAGTTCTATTTTGCTTTCATCTGACCATATGACATTCTCCCAATCGTCTTCTGGACCATCCAAATGCTCTCTAACAAACTTCAGACGGGCCTGGACTTAAACAAGAGGACAAGTCTGGCAGTGCAGGATTTGAGTCCCTGGCGGCGTAGTGTGTTACTGATGGTAGCCTTTGTTACTTTGGTCCCAGCTCTCTGCAGGTCATTCAGTAGGTCCCCCCGTGTGGTTCTGGGATTTTTGCTCACCGTTCTTGTGATCATTTTGACCCCACGGGGTGAGATCTTGCATGGAGCCCTGGATCGAGGGAGATTATCAGTGGTCTTGTATGTCTTCCATTTTCTTATAATTGCTCCCACAGTTGATTTCTTCACACCAAGCAGCTTACCTATTGCAGATTCAGTCTTCCCAGCATGGTGCAGGTCTACAATTTTGTTTCTGGTGTCCTTTGACAGCTCTTTGGTCTTGGCCATAGTGGAGTTTGGACTGTGACTGTTTGAGGTTGTGGACAGGTGTCTTTTATACTGATAAGTTCAAACAGGTGCCATTAATACAGGTTACGAGTGGAGGACAGAGGAGCCTCTTAAAGAAGAAGTTACACGTCTGTGAGAGCCAGAAATCCTGCTTGTTTGTAAGTGACCAAATACTTATTTTACAGAGGAATTTACCAATAAATTCATAAAAAATTAGATTTTCTGGATTTTCTTTCTCTCATTTTGTCTCTCATAGTTGAAGTGATTAAAAAATGACAGGCCTCTCTCATCTCTCATCTCATCTTTTTAAGTGGGAGAACTTGCACAATTGGTGGCTGACTAAATACTTTTTTGCCCCACTGTACCAGACACATTTCTTCTCAAGTGAAACCTACAGCAAGGCTTTAAATTCATGCAATCGTACAAGGCATTCAACACTGAGCTAATTTTGTAGCTTATGTTACTTCTCTGGGGCAAGCAAAATAAAAGCAGTTTTACAAAATTCAGAGACAATTCATCAAGAACCAATCCTATGTTCTCATGCTATAATTGTCTTAACATAAGAACAATGAAATACAGTGGATGTAAAATTTCTACACACCCCTGTTAAAATGCCAGGTTCTTGTGATGTAAAATAATGAGACAAAGATAAATCATGTCAGAACTTTTTCCACCTTTAATGTGACCTATAACGTGAAAAATGTAATTGAAAAACAAACTGAAATCTTTGAGTGGGGATTTTTTTTTTAACTCACAATAACCTGGTTGCAAAGGTGTACACACCCTTAACCCTTTGGCGCGTACGATCACACCGGTGTGATCAATCTAGAGTGGTCCCTCAAGCGTATGATCACACCGGTGTGATTAGAACGTCATGTTTAGAACGCACCATTAGCATACCTAGCTACAAGTAACGTAACAATGGCTGGTAAAACCGCGCTGTTATTTACTCACATTTAGCTCAAATATTGTTTATAACTTTATTTCCTGATTGTAATTGTTTCAAGACCATACTATGATATTAACCAGGTAGAAAGCATTTAAATTGGGACAAGAAGTGTTACTTACGTACCAACAGACAGCCAACACTAATAAACAAATACGAATTATATAAGCGACTACTACCGATCAAAACCATTGCAAAAACATTCTAGAAGTTACATTCCCCGTTGTATGCATTTTATATAGTTTATTCATTTTCACTGCACTGAATTACTTGTCACGATTTCTTAGCTAGCGGGCAGCTGACGTTTGCTAGCGGTTAGCTGACGTTTTCTAGCTAGCCAACGAGTCAACGAGAAAAGCTTGCAATGCAATGCAATGCATGTAGTGTTCCTTACCTAGCAAGGTGACTGTTCAAATGTTGGCGTGAGTTCAAATGCTGGAGAGTACTGAAGTCACGTGCAAAAAAACTCATGCTGGGGGGTCGGTAAGGAATATTTGAAACTCACGCGTGAAAAGGTTAAACTAATACTTTGTTGAGGCACCTTTTGATTTTATTACAGCACTCAACCTTTTTGGGAAGGAGTCTCTTAGCATGGCACATCAATATTTGCCCACTCTTCTTTGCGAAAGCGCTCCAGATCTGATTGCAATGACATCTCCAGTGCACAGCCCTCTTCAGATCACCCCACAGATGTTCAATTGGATTCAGGTCTGGGCTCTGACTGGGCCATTCCAAAACATTAATCTTCTTCTGGTGAAGCCAAGCTTTTGTTTATTTGGATGTGTGATTTGGTTCTTTGTCGTGCTGAAAGGTGAACTTTATTTGTGATTAATCTGAATCACTTTAAATGATGGCAGGTGTGTAATGACCTTATTTAACATTCTATTTTAATGTGATTAGTTAATTCTGAACACAGCCACATCCCCAGTTATAATTATAGTTATATTATACACTCACCTAAAGGATTATTAGGAACACCTGTTCAATTTATATTATACACTCACCTAAAGGATTATTAGGAACACCTGTTCAATTTATATTATACACTCACCTAAAGGATTATTAGGAACACCTGTTCAATTTCTCATTAATGCAATTATCTAATCAACCAATCACAGGTCAGTTGCTTCAATGCATTTAGGGGTGTGGTCCTGGTCAAGACAATCTCCTGAACTCCAAACTGAATGTCAGAATGGGAAAGAAAGTTGATCTAAGCAATTTTGAGCGTGGCATGGTTGTTGGTGCCAGACGGGCCGGTCTGAGTATTTCACAATCTGCTCAGTCACTGGGATTTTTGCGCACAACCATTTCTAGGGTTTACAAAGAATGGTGTGAAAAGGGAAAAACCTCCAGTATGCGGCAGTCCTGTGGGCGAAAATGCCTTGTTGATGCTAGAGGTCAGAGGAGAATGGGCCGACTGATTCAAGCTGATAGAAGAGCAACTTTGACTGAAAAAACCACTCATTACAACTGAGGTATGCAGCAAAGCATTTGTGAAGCCACAACATGCACAACCTTGAGACGGATGGGCTACAACAGCAGAAGACCCCAACGGGGACCACTCATCTCCACTACAAAAAGAAAAAAGAGGCTACAATTTGCACGAGCTCACCAAAATTGGACAGTTGAAGACTGGAAGAATGTTGCCTGGTCTGATGAGTCTCAATTTCTGTTGAGACATTCAGATGGTAGAGTCAGAATTTGGCATAAACAGAATGAGAACATGGATCCATCGTGCCTTGTTACCACTGGCTGGTGGTGGAGGTGTAATGGTGTGGGGGATGTTTTCTTGGCACACTTTAGGCCCCTTAGTGCCAATTGGGCATCGTTTAAATGCCACGGCCTACCTGAGCATTGTTTCTGACCATGTCCATCCCTTTATGACCACCATGTACCCATCCTCTGATGGCTACTTCCAGCAGGATAATGCACCATGTCACAAAGTTTGAATCATTTCAAATTGGTTTCTTGAACATGATAATGAGTTCACTGTACTGAAATGGCCCCCACAGTCACCAAATCTAAACCCAATAGAGCATCTTTGGGATGTGGTGGAACGGGAGCTTCATGCCCTGGATGTGCATCCCACAAATCTGCATCAACTGCAAGATGCTATCCTATAAATATGGGCCAACATTTCTAAAGAATGCTTTCAGCACCTTGTTGAATAAATGCCACGTCGAATTAAGGCAGTTCTGAAGGCGAAAGGGGGTCAAACACAGTATTAGTATGGTGTTCCTAATAATCCTTTAGGTGAGTGTAGGTTACATTAAAAGGGGAAAAGTTCTGACATTTTTTATCTTTGTCTCATTCTTTTACATCACATAAACCTGGCGTTTTAACAGGGGTGTGTAGAGTTTTTATATTTTAGATGTATTGATTGTATAAGTTAGTGAACTGTTATAAGCTGTTGTAACCAATGAAGCAAAATATGAATTGTAATTTGAGCTAAAATGGAAGGTGCAAGTAGGAGAATAGGACACCCTGTTCAAGCGGTTGCCAGGGAGAGAAAGATTTAGTATGTCTGTCTTGTGAGAAACAGGACACAGGTTAGAGGCACACACACATAGTTGGACAGACAACACAGAAACCACAAGGGGGGCAAGGGGGTACTTGCAGTTATCCCATAAGGAATAGAACTGGGATTGGGCCAAGGACACACTTGCTTTGTAAGTTAACGCCTCTATCTTTTTGGGTGTAGTAGAAGTATAAAAATGATGTTTTGACTGTTGATCCTTAGACATTGTGCGGCGACACTTGTCTCTAGAAGCTTCTGTAATAAATGGATATACGATACGGTAATTGACTTGACTCCTGGTGTTTTATTCTCCTTTCCAACAAACCAACTCGGGGAAGTGTTAGACTTCAACAATATCCACTGTATGCTTGAACACTACCACCCTAAAACATAGCCATTGTCCCAAGAAGGATATTATAGCTGCATACAGGTCCTGATTTTACATCCCGCCCACTTGGCACCGTGGCACAAATACAACAAAACAAAGTTACCGGCTCTGGTGTCGACATCCCTTTGATACTCACTAATCGTCTTTGGGTCCTACCATTCCATAATGATTGGACCTAGACAGTGATAAAGGACTGCTGATCCAAAGTGCTGGTAGAATACCAGCCTTGTTCAATTTTTCGAGATTGCAGTGGGTTATTTCCCTTACATCATACACACAACTATTCCTATGTCTATGCAACAATGCTGCATTGGCACTGTTGAATATCCTCTTTTAATATTCTAGCCATGTTTATACCGGGTTCTGTAATGCATGCTTCACACTGATCTTGTCTGCTTGCAAATTAGATAAAAATATGTCTTTAAATTGTCTACTCCTGTCAAAAATTGTAGAAAAGAGCAGGACAAAGGTCAGATGTTGCACCTAGTTTAAACAGGGGTTGTCATTTGGAGTATTTATGCTAAATCCCATATGGAACCCTCATTAACTCCTCTCCACTCTTAGCCCTCCAATTTGATTTGACATTCCAAACTTGAAAGCAAGGATTTTTGAGGACATGGGTCACATATTGCACATGAAATAGCACAAAATTTTTCTGGGACCTGTTTTAGATTAATAGAGTAGGACAGCTTTACAACCACTGGCCAAAAAACCTGGAATGCCTAAGTTTATACACTGATAAGCCAAAACATTAAGGCCACTTACAGGTTCAGCAAATAATGTTTATCATCTCCTAACAAGGGCACAGGTCAAGGTCTGGATAGGTTAGATAAGTTATCTTAGTCCATATGATGGATGAAGGAGAAAAGGGCAGGAGTAAAGACCTGAGCGACATTGACAAGAGCAACATTTTTATGTCCAGACGAATGGGTCAGAGCATCTCTGAAAGGGCAAGGCTTGATGGGTGCTCTCGGTCAGCAGTAGGGCTGCACAATTAATTGAAATGTAACGTACGCAATGTTCTGCTCCAAAAATGGTGAATGATATACATTTCACGCAAGGCAACTGGCATGCATCGTACGTCAGTAATTTTTTTGCTTGCGGTTGCTGTAGGTATTTCTGTTGATTACTTAAATACCTGGACTCATTTTGTTTAAATACTTGAAGGTTTTTCAGTGTTAGTTTGAGTAAACACTGCAACTGCCAGCGGAGACGTCTGCTTCAAGTAAGCAAGTGGCCAGCATGGTTATCTAAAGTTTCGGCTTCAATGTCGGTGCCTACAAACAAAGTTAATGTGGGGGAAAATAAACCTCAAGGGTTGAGAAATTCTACCTAACCAGCTATTGCACAAACATAGCAAACGCTGCAAACCCCAATGCATTAAATGAGCAGTTAAACGAATAGTTTGACAATGGCTGCAAATTGGTGTAAAATAGATAACACTGATCTTTAATTCGATATTTATTCAATTTTTATCCTCCATGAACTGCCACCTTAACGTGGTGGAGGGGTTTGAGTACCCGAGTGACCCTAGGAGCTATGTTGTCTGGGGCTATATGCCCCTGGTAGGGTCTCCCAAGGCACCCTGGAGCCAGGCCCGGGGTTGGGGCTTGTATGCGAGAGCCTGGTGGCCGGGGCCATTCCCCACGGGGTCCGGCCGGGCTCAGCTCGAAGGAGCGACGTGGGGCCGCCTTCCCGTGGGCTCACCACCTGCAGGAGGAACCATAAGGGGTCGATGCGTGGAGGATCGGACGGCAGTCGAAGGCGGGGGCCTCGACAACCCGATCCCTGGACAAAGGAACTAGTTCTAGGGATGTGGAACATCACCTTGCTGGCGGGGAAAGAGCCTGAGATTGTGCGTGAGGTTGAGAGGTTCCGACTACAGATAGTCGGGATCACCTCTACGCACGGCTTGGGCTCTGGAACCACACTCCTTGAGAGAGGATGGACTCTTCACCACTCTGGAGTTCCCATGGTGAGAGGCGGCGGGCTGGTGTGGGTTTGCTTATAGCCACCCAGCTCTGCCGCCATGTGTTGGAGTTTACCTCTGTGAACGAGAGGGTCGTTTCCCTGCGCCTACGGGTCGGGGACAGGTCTCTCACTGTTGTTTGTGCCTACGGGCCGAACGGCAGTGCAGAGTACCCAACCTTCTTGGAGTCTCTGGGAGGGGTGCTGGAAAGTGCTCCGACTGGGGACTCCATCGTTCTACTGTGGGACTTCAACGCCCACGTGGGCAATGACAGTGACACCTGGAGGGGCGTGATTGGGAGAAACGGCCCCCCTGATCTGAACCCGAGCGGTGTTCAGTTATTGGACTTCTGTGCTAGTCACAGTTTGTCCATAACGAACACCATGTTCAAGCATAAGGGAGTCCATCAGTGCACGTGGCACCAGGACACCCTAGGCCGCAGGTCGATGATCGATTTTGTTGTCGTTTCATCTGACCTGTGGCCGTATGTCTTGGACACTCGGGTGAAGAGAGAGGCGGAGCTGTCAACTGATCACCACCTAGTGGTGAATTGGATCCAATGGCGGGGGAGGAAGCTGGACAGACTCGGCAGGCCCAAGCGTACAGTAAGAGTCTGCTAGGAACGTCTGGCCGAGTCTCCTGTCAGAGAGATCTTTAATTCCCACCTCCGGCAGAGCTTCGATTGGATCCCGAGGGAGGCTGGAGATATTGAGTCCGAGTGGACCATGTTCTCCTCCTCCATTGTCGAAGCGGCCGCTCGGAGCTGTGGCCGTAATGTCTCCGGTGCCTGTCGAGGCGGCAATCCCCGAACCCGGTGGTGGACACCGGAAGTAAGGGATGTCGTCAAGCTGAAGAAGGAGTCCTATCAGGCCTGGTTGGTTGTGGGACCCCTGAGGCAGCTGACGGGAAGCGGCAGACCAAGCGGACTGCAGCCCGGGTTGTTGTGGAGGCAAAAACTCGAGCCTGGGAGGAGTTCGGTGAGACCATGGAGAAGGACAATCGGCTGGCCTCGAAGAGATTCTGGCAAACCATCCGGCGCCTCAGGAGAGGGAAACCGTGCCCTACCAACGCTGTTTACAGTGGAGGTGGGCAGCTGTTGACCTCAACTGGGGATGTCGTCGGGCGGTGGAAGGAGTACTTCAAGGATCTCCTCAATCCCGCCGTCACGTCTTCCAATAAGGAAGCAGAGGCTGAGGGCTCAGAGGTGGACTCTGAGATCCGCCCTGAGTACCTCAAGTTTCTGGATGTTGTGGGGCCGTCTTGGTTGACATGCCTCTGCAGCATCGCATGGCGGTCGGGGTTATTGCCTCAGGGATGGCAATCCGGGGTGGTGGTCCCTCTTTTTAAGAAGGGGGACCGGAGGGTGTGTTCCAACTACAGGGGGATCACACTTCTCAGCCTCCACGGGAAAGTCTATGCCAGGGTACTGGAGAGGAGAATAAGGCCAATAGTAGAACCTCGGATTCAGGAGGAACAGTGTGGTTTTCGTCCGGGCCGTGGAACACTGGACTAGCTCTATACCCTCTACAGGGTGATGGAGGGTTCATGGGAGTTTGCCCAACCAATCCACATGTGTTTTGTGGATTTGGAGAAGGCATTCGACTGTGTCCCTCGCGGCATCCTGTGGAGGGTGCTTTGGGAGTATGGAGTCTTGGGTCCTTTGCTAAGGGCTGTCAGGTCCCTGTACGACCGAAGCAGGAGCTTGGTTCGCATTGCTGGCAGTAAGTCAGACTTGTTCCCGGTGCATGTTGGACTCCAGCAGGGCTGCCCTTTGTCGCCGGTTCTGTTCATAATTTTTATGGACAGAATTTCTAGGCGCAGCCAGGGGCCGGAGGGTATCAGGTTTGGGGACCACACGATTTCGTATCTGCTCTTTGCGGATGATGATGTCGTGTTGGCCCCTTCAAACCAAGACCTTCAGCATGCACTGGGACGGCTTGCAGCCGAGTGTGAAGCGGTCGGGATGAAAATCAGTACCTCCAAATCCGAGGCCATGGTCCTCAGTCGGAAAAGGGTGGCTTGCCCACTTCAGGTTGGTGGAGAGTTCTTGCCTCAAGAGGAGGAGTTTAAGTATCTAGGGGTCTTGTTCATGAGTGAGGGAAGGTTGGAACGAGAGATTGACAGATGGATCGGTGCAGCTTCTGCAGTAATGCGGTCGATGTATCGGTCTGTCGTGGTGAAGAAAGAGCTGAGCCGCAAGGCGAAGCTCGCGATTTACCGGTCAATCTACGTTCCTACTCTCACCTATGGTCATGAGCTTTGGGTCATGACTGAAAAGGACAAGATCCCCGATATAGGGGAGCAAAATTAGCTTTCTCCGCAGGGGGGCTGGGTGATCCCTTAGAGCTCCCGGGAGGAGCTCAGAGTAGAGCCGCTGCTCCTCCACATCGAGAGGGGTCAGCTGAGGTGGCTTGGGCATCTGTTCCGGATGCCTCCTGAACACCTTCCCGGGAATGTGTTCCGGGCCCGTCCCACCGGGAGGAGACCCCGGGGAAGACCTAGGACACATTGGAGGGAATATGTCTCCCGGCTGGCCTGGGAACGCCTTGGTGTCCCCCCGGAAGAGCTAGAGGAAGTGTCTAGGGAGAGGGAAGTCTGGGCATCTCTGCTTAGATTGCTGCCCCCGCGACCCGGCCCCGGATAAGCGGAAGAAGATGAATGAATTAATTTATTTATTAATTTATTCAATTTAATAGCATGTTATGTAGGCTATGATCTATATTTCTAAGTCAGATTATCTACGCTGTTTACACGTATATCATAACCCTAATTGCAATATTTGTCAAAGAAATCACAATTCAATATTTAATCCAAATTGTGCAGCCCTAGTAAGCAGTGATGAGTACCTACCGACAGTAGTCCAAGCAGGGACAAAACCACAAACCGGCAACAGGGTGTTGGACACCCAAGGTGTTAATACACGAGGGCAATGAAGGTAATCCTGTCTGGGTCGGAACCAACAGAAGGTGTACTGTGGCATAGGTCACATACAATTTTTATGTGGGTTACAGGAGGAGTATATCACAACAGGTGGTGCTGCGTAGCTGCAGACCGGTCAGAGTGCACATGATAACCCCGTCAAAAATGCTTACAATGGGCCCGACAGAATTGGAACTGGACCTTGGAGCAGGGGAAGAAAGTTGTAGGGTCTGATGAGTCCCATTTTCTTTTACATCATGTGGACGGCCATGTAGGCCTATGTGAGCTCCGTTAATGGGATATTTCGTCCAAAATTCATAATTTTCTCAAAGTCCACTCACCAAAAGAGAAACCTGAAAACACTGAAGAGTTATCCTGAAGAGTTATTCTTTCAAACATTCCATTATTCAGCTCTGTCCCAGTCTGTAATTAGTGTTATTAGCATCCAAATTCATGAATGGAAACAGTTCGTACCTGTATCGCAAAGCTGCTTTGCAAGCAGAAAACTACTCTAAAACATTACAAACTAAGACAAGTGGTGTTGTTTACCTCAAAGAACATGACAATGTTGTATTCCTTGAAATAAAGTGTACATTTTTGCAATATAATTCTCATTTTAAATAAATGGGTACTTCCTTTGTTTACCGGTCAGTTTTGTTCACAATTGTATCAATCCACCTGTTCTTTCGGAAAATAATATGTGTATACATCACAGTAAACGATAGTTTTGGCTGGCTAGAAAGCAAGTTACCGATTTTGTCTTTGTTATTCACCTCAGACAGTCAAACGTTATTTGCTTGAGACAGAAAGGAAAATACATAGGATATATAGTGGTGCTCATATGTTTGGAAGTGAGCTCTAAAGGCACAGGGAATCTTATGAAAAGTGCTGGCAAGATGAATGCAGCATTTTATCAGAAAATACTGGTAGACATCTTGCATTCTTCTGCATGAAAGCTGCGCATGGGACGCTCATTGACTTTCCCACCCGACAATGAACTTAAGCACAAGGCCAGGTTGTCCCTCCAGTGGTTACAGCAGAAATAGGTGAAGGTTCTGGATTGGCCATCACAGTCTCCTGACCTTAATATCATCGAGCCACTCTGGGGAGATCTCTAACGTGTGGTTCATGCAAGATTTGGACTAAAAAGCCATTGGGGGATTCTTATTTGAAATCATGGATAAACAACAATGAACAAAGGTAAACAAAGGCCTTCCTGATCACCACTAGCAATGCATGATCAGACTGTTATTTGACTAGCCCACCAAAACTTCATGTCTTCAGCAAAGTATGTTTTATTTAAACATTTGCTTATCTCAGCATACAGAGAATATCATTATGAACAAAAAAGCAAAGAACCTATGTGCAAAAAATTATAACAATAATAAAATAAAATAACAACAACATATTTACGTAAATAAAAATAAGTAAGTATACGGAGTATGAGAAATTCTGTCTAGTGCAGCCAAACAAATTTACTCAATGAAGGACCCAAAAACATCTCTCCTCCTTTCATTACCCTGAACATACTGCTAGGCATTTTCTTGTCTGTCCAGTCTGTCAAACCTCTCTTGGTGAATATGGCACTCAGCAATGCCATTGAGTCTTTTTTTGAGTCATGGTTGATCGCAACCGGTCCCTCCTTGTTGTTCTGTCCGTGCTTGTTCTGTCTGTAATTCTACTGTCTCGCCTTCCTCATGCTGTCTTTTTCTACTGTGGCTGCCCTCCTGCAGATCCTCACTTGACTGACTTGGGCCTGCCTTACTGTCATTCGAAAGTGCCTGCAGGCCAGGAAGACAACATTTTAAATCTTATAATTTCAGTTAACCCTCTATACCTCTATAGAATTTGAAATACAACATATTCCTGAGAATTAATGGCTAAAACGACTATTTCAAATGTCTAAGAATAACTCCATCTTTTTTATTTAAGTGTTAATTACAAGCAACTTATAGGTTAGAAATATCTTTCAAATGATGTATGGCATATTAAGAAATGTTTTTCATCATATTTAATTTAATTTAAGAAGCTATATCCTCCGTTGCTCCATACAATAAAAAAACAACATGATTTCCTGCTATAAGAGGATGTCAAAAGTTTATGTAGGCCTTTATTTGTTGTTTGCATAAACTTTAATTATTTTTATAGTGGCTTACACAACAGTGAACATACCTCAGTCAATTTATAAAGTACAATGGTTTAAATGATAAGATTAAACATTATTTCCTGACAATGATAAATTGTTTGATTTATCCAAACATTCTTTTTGTGTTCATTCATTATTTGCCTCTGTCCACTCACCTAAATGCATAGTTATGGTCTCCACATTTTGCTGTGTTTGCTAAGTGCAAAAGCCTTCATGCCAATATTGTCAGACTAGCTATTCCCCTTAACAAATCTAATCTGCCACATCTGGGAAAGTCAACAGGCATAGGATACTTACATTGTTTGGTTTTTGAAAAAACAAGGTGATTGTTTTTTGTCTCTTCATTGCCTTTATGTGGCATTTATACAGTAGATTCAGTTCAGAAAATCACTGACTCAGCTCAGTCATGGATGGTATATGATCACTATGGTAACCGGTTACCACTCCTACAGGCACGATTGAGGCACCTACCAGCTCCTCATAGGACCCCGGCGACGCGTCACTCAGGAGTTGTAACACACAAACACAGAGAGTGAGTGTAAACACTGGTAAGTCCTCTGTTTTACCGATTTCTTTCGCCTTTCGTAGGGATAGTGAAGGCGGGGGACGGATCGGGTCTCTTTGAATCTGGGGGGGTCATGTCCCCCCCGTCCCTAATGCCATCTGCGTGCCTGCGTTCGTTGTCATTGGGATCTTGGGGTCAGGAGGTTATATGTCATCCTGGAGATGGGGTTGAGAGATGGAATTGTGAACAGACCTTACAGATAGGGTAACAAGTGAAACCTCAAGTGTCCTTACCCACGTCCCTTGTACATTTCTTATGAGCATTTCTTATTTTCTACAAATATTATTCAAATGGGACAGCTAGGCGAAGCAACCTAACTTCACAAAGCTTGTTGAGATTGCTGAACTAACAAGTCCGATCCACGATGGCTCAACCTCGTAACTTCATAAGGATCTGCTACTAACATACAATAAGTCTTTCATGAAACACACATTTTAATAGTTCCCCATCCCTTATACTAACAGCTGGTATCAGTATACATTTCAGCAAATAAATGCCTCAAAATGTTTCTACTGAGGACTGTGTCTAAATTAATTGTTTATGAGTGAGTTTCAGTGAATACTGTCAACACAGCACAAAACAGTGACATTCATGCCATGGATAAACTGTCGCATATGCCTTCAGCCAGCACAAAGAAAATGGTTTCTGATGGAAGCAAGGGCTGACTTCAGTACATTTTGATGTTCTGGAATGTTTAGATTAAATGTGTTGAAGTAGAATATGTAGAATTTTTTATCAATTCTGCTCTACTCGTGGCATCAGTTCAAGAATGTTTTGCAATTGAACCTACTTGAGTGGGACTTCTCCTTTAATAGATCGATGTTTTCAGGAAGAAACAAGTGAGTGGGAAGTGCATTCTCCATTCAGAATGGCACCATATTACCTGTTGCAGTACTTTTAACCAAGGCTCATGTGAAAAGTGAAAAGAAGTGCATGTAAAGGAATGCAATTTGGGAAGCATCTCGTGTGTCTTAGTGTATCTGCATCCAGGGAGTGACTGGAGCTAATATGTTCCGAGTTCAACCAGAGGGTATGCTGTTCAGAGTTATCAGTGGCCAATTCTGTTCCTCTGCCTGTCTCTTCACTAGTCTATATTTCACATGGCAGGTATTGTGTTTAGACAAGTAATGAAAGATGTCTGAAATGTTTTATGCATTAAATACAAGTGGTTCTGTGCTTTATCAATCCACACACACTAACAAGTATTATTAACACAACAGTGCACACAAACTAACACAAAACTGCACAACACAGCACTCTGGGACACCACATCCCCTCAATTAATTCAGGGAGGTCCTGATCTCACAATTGAGAACCATATTTTGCATGCACTGTTAAACATAAATATAAAGTCTATCAATATAAAGTACTGGATACCTGATGTAGCCCAGTTCAACATTACAGCAGTGTATTGGGAAACCTGAGTCTAATAAACAATGTGAGTATCCTCAGAAAATAGAACATGTTGGTCTTTTTTGCAAAAGCACTTATGCAGTGTGACATCCATTTACTGCATTCAAAAATGGGAAAGGGGGTAATCGTGGACCTATTTTGTTCAGTTGTTTTCTTTTGTTGATCTTTTTTTAAAAATATATTTAATTGCTAATACAGACACAATACACACCCACACATACAGTACACACACACACACACACACACACACACACACATACAGTGTATGACCAAATGTATGTGGACACTCAACTATCACATCCATATGAGCTTGTTGGACGTCCCATTCCAAAACCATGGGCAGGAATATGGAGTTGGCCCCCCTTTTCATATATAACAGCCGCCAATATACTGGGAAGGCTTTCCACAAGATGTTGGAGTCTCTCTCTGGAAATGTATACCCATTCAACCAAAACAGCATTTTGCGAGAAGGCTTGGCTCACAATCGCCATTCCAATTAATCCCGAACAGTGTTGGGCAAGTTAATCAGGAAATGTAATAAGTTCCTTTTTACTTATTACTCCTTTAAAAAGTAATACAATTACTTGACTTATTACTTGGTATCAAAAGTAGTTAGTTACATTACTTGTTACATTATAATATTACTTTTGCTACACCCCCCCTTCCGAAAAAGTGACATACAACTATGCCAGTGAACTGTTATACCCAGGAATCTTTTGTTGTTAGCTCTCCAGACGATCAGATGTGGTGGAAACCAAGTCTACCTTTCCAAGTGTGGCCTTCAAATTAGATTCCATCACCGTATATTCTCTGTCGATGTTGCCTGCAAACGTCTCTCTGTGGCAGCTTGGCGTTGCTCATCGTGGGTATTTTCTCTATAATGCATCGAAAAGTGGGTGAGTCAACTGTGGAAACATCTCCTCTACAATACATCCAGCAACAAGCTTCTTCAGATATTGTCCACTTAGCATCTGTCCACCACCTTGCCCTGCTCTGAAATCCAGTTTCTGTTGTTTAGCTGGAGTACATGAATCACTGGCAGTGCCAGTGTTTTTTGCGACAAGATTCACATTGCTGTGCTGCCGTATCAGATGCTTCAATAAATTAGATGGGTTTTTACGCAGTTGAAAGCGTTTTGCTACTCGCACAAAGTTTACAATGGACGACAATGTTCTTTGTATCTTTGACTGAGACAAAATCAAAATAATAATACTTCCAGCTGTGCAAAGTATGCCTCTCTTCTTCCACATCCTCCATCCTCCGTTTAGCTTTTTGGCTAGTAGCCGAAGTGACCTGCCCGCCCTCACCTTCCGTGCGTAAACGTAATCATAAAATGGCCTACGTAAGACAAAAAAGTGATTGCGTTTTTGCAACACAGTAACACATTATTACTTGGATTAATAATTGTAATATAATTACTGTTTTGGAAATTGTAATCCTTTACACTACTTGTTTCTCTGGAAAGTAATAACATTACAGTAACATGTTACTGAGTAACGCGTTAATGCCCAACACTGATGCCGAAGGTGTTCATTGGAGTTGAGGTCCAGGCTCTGTGCAGGGCACTTGAGTTCTTCCACATCAACCTCATCGAACCATGTCTTTATGGACCCCGCTTTGTGCACAGGGGCACAGTCATGCTGGAATAGGAAAGGGCCTATCCCAAACCATTGCAATGGCACCCAATTGTCTAAAATGTCTTTGTGTCCTGCAGCAATAAGATGACCCTGCAATGAAACTAGGAGGCCTTGCCCAAACCCTGAAACGCAGCCCCAGACCATTATCCATCCTCCACCAAACTTTACAGATGACACTATGCATTACAGTAGTTGGCATTCCCCTGGCATCCGACACACCCAGATTCGTCCATTAGATTACAGACTACAGTACCAGAAAGTGAAGCATGATTGATCACTCCAGAGAACACGTTTCCGCTGCTTAAGAGTCCAGTGGCTGCGTGCTTTACACCACTCCAGTCAACGCTTGGTATTGCACATGTTTGCATTGACAATGGTTTACTGGAGCAGATCTAGTAGGGCAGATATTTCACAAACTGACTTGTGGCAAAGGTGCCATCCTGTGACAGTGCTACCTTTAAAGCCACTGAGATCTTCAGTATGACCCATATATTGGTTTATGTAGATTTCCTGGCAATGTGTTGGATTTTATGCACCTGTGAGCAATGGGTGTGGCTGAAACACCTGAACTCAATAATTGGTAGAATTGTCCACATAACTTTGGCTATATGTCAGGGCCTGGGCGGAACCCAAAAGCAGACAAGGACAAGTAGAGACCGTGAAGGGTGATTTATTAGTGAACAGCAAGTGTATGTGGAGAGTGATCCATACACACACAATCACAGAGGGAGGGATTGTGACACTATATAGTGTTGAAGTGTATATTTAGTTGACGAGAACATCTTTTCTTCTGTACACCGGAAGTCACGTTCATTCAAAGCACAACAGTAACTAGCCAATGGGCTTACAGTACTGTGATGTGTATTCCAGGTTGGGATGTCTATGAAGTAGAGGACAACTGGAAGTTTCTTTGAGATCGAGTCTGTAAGTTTGAGTAACGAGTCTGTAACCTCATGAACAATAGACTATCAAATGCTGCAATAAATAATTGAATTACTCTCTCCCTTGACGACAGGGTACTTGATCATTATTTCAACCACTGTACGAAATGGCTGATTTTTAACAATAGTGTGTGCATACATATTATGAATCCCTTGGCTTTAAAGTCTAGGATGGTCTATAAATTATTCAATTTACTACAGTGAAAAAGAACAGTGAGAACAAAACTCAGACAACCAAAACTACTGTCAAAAACAAAACGTTTATTATAAACACACGAGGAAAATGAGTTGAGCTGGACCCAAAGAAATAAATAATATATCTCCAAAAAACCCTAAACTGATCTTGCCTGCCTCAAGAACAGCTAAGCTTTATACTAAACAAAAAAATACAGTGGGTGATCCACCCAGTTCTAACTAGTCTATTTAGACAGTTTTCCTATGGGTAATGTATGCCCTAGGTCTAAGAATCCCCTTTCCGCAGGAACAAATAAACAGCATAGGTTAGAGGACTACACAGTGACTAGACACCAGCAAACAAGACTCCACAGCAATACAAACTCAGATAAACAGGACAAGGTAAGATGTAATAGCAAAACTATGTGGTTTGTGAATGAATGATGTGTGTCAAAAGGTCTGCTGTATCAAAGTGTGTGCGTATCCAATTGTCTGAGAATGTATAAAGAGTCTGGGGTGAAACACAACCAACCAGGTTTTTAAACCAAGGTAGATGGACACATGAGCATGTGGTATAATCAGGAGGAGCGTCCACTGATTGATCCACCTCAGCAGAACAAATGAACTGATGATGGACAGGAGACACACCAATGAGCAACAATCAGGAACATATGAGACACCTGTGATTAGTTCAGAAGGAGAGGGAAATCACAAATACACATATAGGATACCTGCATCCTTAACATTATGTATACATACGGATTTTCACCCTATATGTGTGTATACATAATATACATGTAAGGTGTAAAATTGCCTCTACTCTGAATGCTTAATAAATATTAAAATATAAATGTTGAGCAGTGGCATTGCTGGTGGAAGTGTTGCAGTAATGTTGTGTAATGTTTTGCGACTAAGAAAACAATCACAAACCAAGGCTCATAGGTCTTCCAGTTCTCTGTGGGAAAAGCAGTGAAAAGATGATAGCTGCCACAGAAGGAGAACGAGAGGCAGCATGTTTCAAAATACAAGGTTAGTGCACAGTGTTTCAGGGGAAAGAGACAATGAATTAAACATTGCTGGGGAAAAAAATCCCATTTCATTTCTGTCATCTGCCCTGAATTTATTTCATATGAATCAGATAAAACATGATGGGAAGTTGAAATTCATTTTTAAATGTCTACTCATCTCATCATGAAATATGAAGATGTAGGCTGGAAATACATTGAGGAGTCAAGTGTTTGGCATTGCGTTGGCGCTGCAGGGGTGGGACAGTTGGTCTTGTTATAATCAATGAAAGCAAATAAAACCAAATGTTATTTGTCAAATACCTTAGGTGGTGTACAGGGCCTAAATTAAGCTTTTCAAAGATCAAAGATCTACCAGTCATTAGAATGGTTATGGTATGTGATTAATTATATTTTTCACATGCATACACAACTTAAGGAGGTCACACAGGTAAGACCTAAGAAAGACCAAAGAAGGTCTTTCTTAGAGAAAAACAGATCAGTGAAATAACACAATAAAGTGATAACAAGATAAACAAATTAACACCAGAAATTGCTTTCCTAACATTAGTAAATACATAAAATAAATGGCAATTACTACTTACAAGACATAACCAAAGACATAGTAGGCAAATTCTGCTGAGATGACATGACATTGATTCAAATGTTTTCCTGCTGCTCTTCGGACACAATGATGCAATCTTCCTTGCTGGTAGTCTTCTTCCTCCTCATGAAGTCTGGTCTGCTGACCCTTATGCTGCCGAAATGCCAAAGTTGAATGGTACTCCTGGTGTCAAATTCACGGATGGAGGGGGATGACAGTTGCACTGTCAGAAGGTCTGACAGTGTCTCAAACTTCAGGCTTGGTCTTCTTCTGTCTTATCAAGTGGAGGAGGGTCGGGGCACTGGTGTCCCAGGAGATGCTGTCAAGTTTCTTCGTCTGGCTCTGGTATAACCCAGACTTCATGATGGTCCAGTTGTCCAGGATCTGTTCCACATTACCTCTGAGGCAGTAAATATGGGCTTGAAGTGTTATGTTAGCTCCTCTACTTCTGAGTCTCCAAAGCATGTCATAGTATACTGTAGCCAAGTTAGAGAAATAAATGATTTTTTTTATACTGGCCAGCAGTGTGTTATTCAAATGCTTACATTTACTGCTGTCTGGGTCAGCTTCACTATGTTTGTGGCAAGCAGGAGCCCAGCACCCACATCTTCAAACTAGTTGTCCATGCTGTGGACAAGCTGGTCAATTAGCTTGTTCTTTGATGACCGAATGTCTTCAGTTCTGCTGCCATCTGTTTGGGTCAACTTCACTCCCTCAAAGGTCTCTGCAGCCATTGCAGTTCTCAGGAATTTTCAATGGAAACAGTAATTTCTAGTGGTAAATATGTGTTATTAATGTTGTGGTTTGTTGATATGTTTTGTAAGCGAGGTAAATGCAAATGTGGTGTTTACCAGAGAGATATGTTGTAGATACTTATGGGTATATTACTGGCAGTGGCAACAAGCAAACAAAAGCTAAAGATAATTTTTCTGCGTTGGCTTGTAATAACTACAGACAGACAGTCTCCACCACCAAAATCTATGTTTGCTACAAATTCTGGAACTTGTAGCATTTTATGGACAGAAAAATACAGAGGAAGTAGACTCATACATAAATCTTCTTCCACTTCATCCGGGGCCGGGTCGCGGGGGCAGCAGTCTAAGCAGAGATGCCCAGACTTCCCTCTCCCCAGACACTTCCTCCAGTTCTTCCGGGGGGACACCGAGGCGTTCCCAGGCCAGCCGGGAGACATAGTCCCTCCAGCGTGTCCTAGGTCTTCCCCGGGGTCTCCTCCCGGAGGGACGGGTCCGGAACACCTTCCCAGGAAACAGATCCGAAACAGATGCCCAAGCCACCTCAGCTGACCCCTCTCGATGTGGAGGAGCAGAGGCTCTACTCTGAGCTCCTCCCGGGTGAGCTCTAAGGGATCGCCCAGCCCCCCTGCGGAGATAGCTCATTTCGGCCGCCTGTATCCGGGATCTTGTCCTTTCGGTCATGACCCAAAGCTCATGACCATAGGTGAGAGTAGGAACGTAGATTGACCGGTAAATCAAGAGCTTCGCCTTGCGGCTCAGCTCTTTCTGCACCGCGACAGACCAATACATCGACCGCATTACTGCAGAAGCTGCACCGATACGTCTGTCAATCTCCCGTTCCATCCTTCCCTCACTCGTGAACAAGACCTCTAGATACTTAAACTCCTCCACTTGAGGCAGGCACTCTCCACCAACCTGAAGTGTGCAAGCAACCCTTTTCCGACTGAGGACCATGGCCTCGGATTTGGAGGTACTAATTCTCATCCCCACCGCTTCTAACTCGGCTGCAAACCGTCCCAGTGCATGCTAAAGGTCCTGGTTTGAAGGGGCCAACACCACAACATAATCCGCAAAGAGAAGAGACGAAATTGTGTGGTCCCCAAACCTGACATCCTCCGGCCCCTGGCTGCGCCTAGAAATTCTGTCCATAAAAATTACGAACAGAACCGGCGACAAAGGGCAGCCCTGCCGGAGTCCAACATGCACTGGGAACAAGTCTGACTTACTGCCGGCAATGCGGACCAAGCTCCTGCTTCGGTCGTACAGGGACCTGACAGCCCTTAGCAAAGGACCCAGGACCCCATATTCCCGAAGCACCCTCCACAGGATGCCGCGAGGGACACAGTCGAATGTCTTCTCCAAATCCACAAAACACATGTGGACTGGTTGGGCAAACTCCCATGAACCCTCCAGCACCCCGTAGAAGGTATAGAGCTGGTCCAGTGTTCCACGGCCCGGATGAAAACCACACCGTTCCTCCTGAATCCGAGGTTCTACTATCGGCCGTATTCTCCTCTCCAGTACCCTGGCATAGACTTTCCCGGGGAGGCTGAGAAGTGTGATCCCCCTGTAGTTGGAACACACCCTCCGGTCCCCCTTCTTAAAAAGAGGGACCACCACCCCGGTCTGCCATCACAGAGGCACTGTCCCCCGACTGCCACGCGATGTTGCACGGTGGAGTCTACTTCCACATTGCGTGGAAGTAGACTCCACCGTCAAATTCATATTTGCTAGATCATATTATTATGGCACATCTATCATCCCTAACATTAGTACATTAAGAAGTTGTGCTATGGTGATCCTTTTCCTACCAGATAGAAATAAAGAGCAAGAGCAACCAAGTACAGTATGTATAGATTGATGAGACTGCACATAATTGAGTGCCCTCCACCAATATTGGCAGCCTTGGTAAATATGAGCAAAACAGGCTATAATAAGTCATTATTGTTTATCCTCCTGATCTTTCATTGAAAATATAAACAATAATTGAAAACATTATTAAAGAAATACAACTGAAAGAAAAAAATAAATGAATATCATAACACAAATATTTTTTATCCAATATATGTGTGCCACAGTTATTGGTACCCCTTCTTTTAATACTTTGTGTAACCTCCTTTGGACAAGATGACAGCTTTGAGTCTCCTATAATGCATAAAGGTTGAAGGAGAGATCTGAGACCATTCTTCTATACAGAATCTCTCCAGATCCTTCAGATTCCAAGGGCCACGCTTGTGGACTCTCCTGTTCAATTAATCCCACAGGATTTATATTGGGTACAGGTGAGAGGATTAGGATGGTCATGGAAAAACATTGAGGCTACGGTCAGTCAACATTTTTGTGTTGATTTTCAGGTGTGCTTTAGATCATTGTCCTGCTGGAAGTTGCAACCAAGGCCCAGTTTAAGCATCCTGACAGAAGAATTCAGGTATTGACTTAATATTGGCTGGTACTCGTTGGGAGTTCATGATCCCATGTATCGTAAGAACATCGAAGATCCACCACCATACTTCTGTCGGGATGAGGTACTTTTATGCTTGGCTATCTTTCTGTCCATGCAAAACCCACCACTGGTATTCATTTCCAAAAATATCTATTTCAGTCCCAATAAAATTTCCAGTAAAGACTGACAAACTTTAGCCACTTAAATTTGTTGTTTGATGACAGCAAATTATTTTTTATGGCAACCCTCCCAAATAATGTATGGTCATGTTGTTGGCGTCTGATCGTTGTTTTGGAGACTTTCTTTCCCCAAGATCCAACTACGTCTGCAAGTCTCCAGCTGTGATCTGTGGAGATTCTTTGGCCCCTGTAAGGGGGTCAATATAGATATGCCCTCTTCCAGGCCAATTGTATCATCTCCAGTTGCTTTAAGCTTCTCAACTATTGCTCTGATTGTGGAAATGGGCATTTTCAATCGTCTAGCTATTTTCTTATAGCCATTTTCTGATGTGTGCAGCTCAACAAGCTTTTTCACACATCATTACTGTATTCTCGGGACTCAGTCCAATTTGTCTACTGCCACAACATTGCTATTCACATGCCACATTTCAGCTAGAGAAGAGTATTAACTACTGTGTGTGAGAATGCTGTTCATTGATTAGAGTTCAGCATTTAGCGCTATTGTTTCCAACAAACTCATAGAACTGGGTCTGGAGACCATCCATGTGCAACTTGACACTGACCTTTCTTGATGGATAGTGTGTCTTCAGTTCCTGCTTTACTCGGTGTTCACCACAACGGTATGGCTTTACACAACACTAACTCCATTATCAAGTTTAGAGACCTCACTATGGTTTTAGTGGCATGATAAAGAACAATAAGGACTCAGCCTACAGGGAGGTATGCAAAATGATATTGTGGTACCACATCAACTTATAATCTAAATATAAGTGGAAAATAAGTGATTATTATTGAATTTGGGAAGCAGAGGAATCACTGGTAGCAGCACATCACTCGGAACATGATCCTACCTATCCAGGGCATCAATCCGACATGATCCCTGACGAAAGCCTAAATTGTTCCGAAGGGACTGTATATAGCATTGGGTCTGGTACTAAGCATGGCGACAGTTTCTATGGTCAAGCCATCAGACTACAGAATATTTCACCTGTCTGATCATCTTCATTGCTCAACTCAGCACAAATGAAGTACAATACACTCACCCCTACATTAGTTTTTTTTCCCCTCTAGCATTGTTGAGCAGAACCCTGATAGTAAGAATTTAGTTGTGCAGTTTGCCTTGTGTATCCTATGCATATGACCATTTACAACTTGAACTTGAACAAATTTGGTACCTGCTGAGTTGACACATCCTTGCGTATTCTGTAAGAGAATGGGGGAGAGGAAGCGGGACAGAGGGAGGAAGGGGTGCAAGTTCCATACTGTGACGGATAGGGCTGTAAAAGAGAAATAATAGCAGAATGGAAGGACCCAGCACATCTGATACTCAGGGCCATATGGGGAGGAGATGAGAGAGAGGGAGCATGATTGCATGCATTTTTAAATCACCCAAAACCTTTGAAACATACAATGCATTGGCACACAATCGCAAGCACCCAGCATATTCTACATACATCCCAATAATAATACATTTTAGCTCTAGGCATTGGCACTGTAAATAGAACCTCATTGTTTAGGATTTTACCATCAATAAATCTCAGGTGATTTCCCCACAATGCCTTTAGTCTCAAAATGCTTTCATCCCATCTGTTGGCTATTGTTTCAAAGGGAGAGAAAAAAACATCAATGTATACTTTATTTCCCTGTGATGATATAAGGTTGTAGATTATTCAAAGGCCAGCCGCTCTGTTTCAACATGGGAATTAGGCTACCTGCTAATGGTTCAGCTAAAACAAATTCAAAGCCAACACTAGAGTTTTGCATGCTCAAAGTAGGAATTAATTGAGAATTAATTGGAACGGTCATTTTCATGCAAATGCCTGTTAGTATCATTAGTAAAAAGGCCATAGATTGAACGTACTATAAGACTGGCTACACCAAAGGGAATCAGGCCAGGAGCCCATACAAAATGGTAATATATGGTCAGGCACCCTTTATAACCCTGTACAACTACTCTGTGTGTATGTAATCATGGGATCTCTTGTTAGACAAGAAAGATCAAATAAGCACTTTGGTTCAAGCATTCATCATTCAGTTTGTGTTAGTTAAATCATTGGTGTTAATAATACGTAGAAATGCTTAGGAATTAGGGACAGGAATAACCTAATTATATTTTCACAGAGGAATTCATACCTTAAAGTATCACACAAAACTATAACCATATTGTGTTGTCTTGAGACTTATCCTCTGACCATGCAACCAGACAGCGCTGAGCCAATTGGCACAACCTTCTGCACCACCCCAAACACTGTCGGTATGCTGCAACCACCCCAAACACTGTCGGTATGCTGCAACCACCCCAAACACTGTCGGTATGCTGCACCACCCCAAACACTGTCGGTATGCTGCTACCACCCCAAACACTGTCAAAATGCTGCAACCAGGTCTCTTCTGCAATCAGGATTCCAAAAGTAGGGCAATCCAGTGACTTAGACCACTGCACCACAGGTGACTTTGGATGAATTGTGGTTTGTTACCAAACAGATAAGAACATTCTTGTATGGATGTCTCTTAAAATTTTATTTTAATTGTTTTTTAACTGAGGTATAATATACTTGTATTGCTTGATTTGTTTTGCATGCTTCTCCACTACCTGTGTTTGTAAGTATCAACTCTAAATAAATTATTATTGCAGATACTGTACTGTACAAATGCGCAACATGAAATGTATTTCCACATCAGTTAATATTCATTCTCTAGAAGGTTAAGATGGAAGATTAAAATGCCCTTAGGAGATAAGTAAATAGATTGAGTTAAGATTTGCGTGTGTCTTGACAGACCCTGGAGGAGACTCTGGCTCTGTCAGAGTGCAGAATGGGGAGACCACATCTAATTATCAGCTGAACCAGGAACAGCCAGATGTTCAGCATTTAGTCCACATCATTAACCTAATATCAAGCATTAGCATGAATAATTACATACAGTACCAGGGCCAATCAGTCAGGAAATATTTTCCAATGGTTTTATTATGAACAAAACAACTTTATTTTGTTTTGTTCCTACAAAACAAAATAAAGTCTGAATTGGATCGAACCCCAAAAAGGAACTGGTTCATATTTTTCCTTAAATTAATGCTTAATACAGCTGCTACAATCATGGCTAGACTCAAATATTTGATCACATTACTCCAGCTAAAGCCTCACTTCAATGGCTGCCTATTAAATATAGGAAAGATTTCAATGTTTTACTGCTCTATATTTACACTACGTTTAGAAGACGCAGTCCTTACAGAAGAGCTTTCTCCCATGTAGTTAATTGTTTGGGAAATATCTGCCGATTCATGTGAAAGATGCAATCTTAACCTTTAATACTTTACTGAAGACTGATGTCTTCAGAATGGTCTATGACTGAGTGTGGTCTGGCCCAGGGGTTTGAAGGTGAATAGCAAGGCAGTGATTTGAAAAAACACCCTCTCTAATGCTCTTACGGGGGCTGATTCACAAACTGTTGACGAATGCCATCCCTACACAGTATAATGTGCCAATTCTATTTGAAAAAATATTAAGGCAAATATTTCCAACAAGAGGTATTTTGAAGTTAAATATTCTTGGCTTCCAGTATTTCACTAACACAAATGTAATAAACATAGATGTAAAAGTTAATAGTACTTCTGTTCACCAGTTTTGAGAAGTTCCTAATAAAGACTTAAATTACTAATAAAAACATAAAAGTAGTTTGTAACTATCCAGTGAACTAATTTGATAATTTTTCACACTTTATATTGTATTACCCACTGGTTAATTATGAATTCCCTTTACATGGTAATTTAGGTCTTAATTACAAACTTCCCTAATGTGGTGAACACAGCAAAACCCAGCCAAGTACTTTTACTTTGTACTTTTCACACCTCTGGTAATAAGTACAAACAAGAGTTGAGAGGGGTTGAGAAGTTTGCACAACAATACCTGCCACAATGTACTTGAATATTTAAATTATGAAAAAAATCTAAAGGAAACTGAGGAGTACGGCTGGAATAGAAAGTCACCTATTGTACCCCTTTCAAAATGTTCACCTTTTGTTGCCTTAAAGCTTAAAATGAAAACACATGAAATCTGGCTCTTTACATTTTCTTAAAAAAAAATCTGAAAATGTATTAGAATTAAAACACTAACATACTTTGGATAAGTGAACAACCCCCTGAGCAAATACTTGGTAGAACCACCTTTTGCTTGAATTGCAGGCAAGAGACTCTTTCAATACATCTTATTAACTAATGTTGGCTAATTCTTCCTTGGAGAATTGTTCAAGTTCATTCAAATTGCATGGAGACCGCTTATGGACAGCACTCTGCAAGTAATTTCACAGACTCTCGATGTGATTTAGGTTGGGGCTCTGACCAGGCCGCTCAAGGACATTCCCATTCTTGTTCTTCAGCCACTGTGCAGTTGTGTTATGGGTCAGGAAGGAAAGGAAAGTAAAACTGGATTGAGTAAAAATCGGGAAAAAAAGTGATATAACCCATTACTGAAAGCACTTGGGGCATAAAAAATATGCAGCGTCAAATATATCTTAAGCAGGGGTTAAGAGGTTTTAGCAGCTTATTTGAATATGTTAATAGATGATGCTTCAATTTCCCACAATAACTGGCAGCATCTAGATGTAACCCATGTTAATCTAAATAAAAGTCAAGCACTTACTATGGATGACTCTGATGCACAAAAATGTAAAATGCGTTAACGGTGACAAAAACATACCGGCATTAGGCAAAGTATTTTCAATTAATCACACACATTTAAGTGTTAACTTTAACAGCCCTAATAAAAACTTTAATGAAAAATTACATTAAATTTGGTCACATCTCCCTACACTGCCTTTCTTTTTTTTACCTTGTCTTTTCCGCTTCTCATTTTCCCTTTTTATTCTCCATCTGTAAAAATTGTATCAGTCACTTGTCAGTTTCTTCAATGTAAACATGAAATTACGTCAGGTCACATGACTGACAGAGGGCTGCTTGTTTGGCGTGGGCGCGCTTTTGTGTTTAAGAGAGAGAGAGAATTCGATGTATGAACAGCACTCAGAGAGTGGGCCACACTACCACAAATTGGCAGGCCGGTGGCCCACTCCGTCATGAAGCAAACATATCAGTGATAAAATTGCTTCCCGACCCTCGTCACCAGCCCAACAACAAGTGGCGCAGTGGGAATTGTTCTCCCAATTACTTACTCTGGCATTGCTGCAGGTCCATTTTCCCTGCTATGCTGATAAGTACTCCAGTCCCTGCTGAACAGAAACACCCCCACAGCAGGATGCTGCCACCGCAGTGTTTTACTGTAAGCATGGTGTTCTTTAGGTGGAAAGATGCATTGGGTTTTCACCAGACATTTTGTCTTGCATTCAGGCCACAAAGTTCAATTTTGGTCTCATCTGATCACATTACCTTTTGCCACATGGTCTCGGAATCTACAATTTGCTTTCTGGCAAAGCTCAAACAATACTTGATGTTGCCTTTTTTGAGGAGTGTTTTTTTTTTCATCTGCACCCTCTAATAGAGGCCAGATTTTTGGAGCGCTCGTGATATTGTAATCTTTGCCATTAATGTCTGAAGCTCCTTCAAAGTTGCCATTGGCATCTTGTGTTTTTCCACAACTTTCCCTCATAGATCTTTTAAAAGTTCCTTTTCCCACCCATAGTGGATTATTTGCTTTGAATTGCACTACTAAGTAGTGGAGTCCTTACTGACCAACAGCTTTAATTGTCACTAATCAAATTCACAACAATTTATCACTGAAGGAAGCCAATTAGCTTGATTTGTGATCTGGAAGACGGTTAGTTATACCTTAGATTAAGATTGTATTTTTAAAGAGGGGTGTTCATTTATTTTTCAGAACTAAATTTTCATTAGGATATTGTAGGTTACTCTTTGTAAATAAAGCTGGAAAGAGTCAGATTTTCAGGCTGCAAGGCAACAAAAGGTGAACATTTTTAAAGCGGGTAGTGACTATACTACGCAAGCCCTGAAGCTCAAGCAGAAGTACTACTTAGTATCTGAACTACTTAGTATCTGGTTTGAATGACTTTCTTATTTTAATTTGTAATGTTCTAAATGTGGGCCTTTTATTGTGCCCAGCCAAAGGCACACCTGAGCAATAATCATGCTGTCTAATCAGCATCTTGATATGCCACACCTGTAAGATGGATGGATTATCTCAGCAAAAGAGAAGTGCTCACTAACACAGATTTAGACAGATTTGTGAACAATATTTAAGAGAAATAGGCCTTTTGTGTACATAGAGAAAGTTTTAGATCTTTGAGTTCAGCGCACGATAAATGGGGGCAAAAACAAAAGTGCTGTGTTTATAATTTTGTTCAGTGTATATACAGTGGGTATAGAAAATAATCACATTTTGTTGCTTTGCAACCTGAAATGAAGACAGACCTTTTTGTTTCAATTAGCTGTATTTACTCAGTGCAACTTATAACATCCAAGTGAAAGATATAACACCAACATGTCAGAAATAAATAAAATCTATCACTGAGTTGGAAAAATGATCACCCCCTTGTAAACATTGAGGAAGCAGAGGATGAGGGCTCAGAGGTGGACTCGTCCATCACCCGGGCTGAAGTCACAGAGGTGGTCAAGAAACTCCTCGGTGGCAAGGCACTGGGGGTGGATGAGATCCGCCCTGAGTACCTCAAGTCTCTGGATGTTGTGGGGCTGTCTTGGTTGACACGCCTGTGCAACATCGCGTGGCAGTCGGGGACAGTGCCTCTGGGATGGCAGACCGGGGTGGTGGTCCCTCTTTATAAGAAGGGGGACCGGAGGGTGTGTTCCAACTATAGGGGGATCACACTTCTCAGCCTCCCCGGGAAAGTCTATGCCAGGGTTCTGGAGAGGAGAATACGGCCGATAGTAGAACCTCGGATTCAGGAGGAACAGTGTGGTTTTCGTCCGGGCCGTGGAACACTGGACCAGCTCTATACCCTCTACGGGGTGTTGGAGGGTTCATGGGAGTTTGCCCAACCAATCCACATGTGTTTTGTGGATTTGGAGAAGGCATTCGACTGTGTCCCTCGCAGCATCTTGTGGGGGGTGCTTCGGGAATATAGGGTCCTGGGTCCTTTGCTAAGGGCTGTCAGGTCCCTGTACAACCGAAGCAGGAGCTTGGTCCGCATTGCCGGCAGTAAGTCAGACTTGTTCCCAGTGCATGTTGGACTCAGGCAGGGCTGCCCTTTGTCGCCGGTTCTGTTCGTAATTTTTATGGACAGAATTTCTAGGCGCAGCCAGGGGCCGGAGGGTGTCAGGTTTGGGGACCACACAATTTCATCTCTGCTCTTTGCAGATGATGTTGTTGTGTTGGCCCCTTCTAACCAGGACCTTCAGCATGCACTGGGACGGTTTGCAGCCGAGTGTGAAGCGGTGGGGATGAAAATCAGCACCTCCAAATCCGGGGCCATGGTCCTCAGTCGGAAAAGGGTGGCTTGCCCACTTCAGATTGGTGGAGAGTGCCTGCCTCAAGTGGAGGAGTTTAAGTATCTAGGGGTCTTGTTCACGAGTGAGGGAAGGATGGAACGGGAGATTGACAGACGTATCGGTGCAGCTTCTGCAGTAATGCGGTCGATGTATCGGTCTGTCGTGGTGAAGAAAGAGCTGAGCCGCAAGGCGAAGCTCTCGATTTACCAGTCAATCTACGTTCCTACTCTCACCTATGGTCATGAGCTTTGGGTCATGACCGAAAGGACAAGATCCCGGATACAGGCGGCCGAAATGAGCTTCCTCCGCAGGGTGGCTGGGCGATCCCTTAGAGATAGGGTGAGAAGCTCGGTCAATCGGGTAGAGCTCAGAGTAGAGCCTCTGCTCCTCCACATCGAGAGGGGTCATCTATTTCGGATGCTTCCGGTCCCGTCCCACCGGGAGGAGACCCCGGGGAAGACGCGGAAGAAGATGGATGGATGGATCACCCCCTTCTGTCAGTATTTTGTTGAAACACATTTTGCTTTAATTGGGATATGTCTCTACTAACTTTGCACATCTAGAAGTTGCAATATTTGACCACTCTTCTTTACAGAACTGCTCAAGTTCAGTTAAATTTGATGGTGACCGTTTGTGGACTGCTATCTTCAAGTCATTCCACAGATTTTCAATGGGGTTTAAGTCCAGGCTCTGACTAGGCCTTTGCAGGACATTCACCTTTTTCTCCTTCAACCACTGTGTGGCCAGTTTTGCTGTGTGCTTTGGGTCATTGTCATGTTGGAAGGTAAATCTTGTTCCCATTGACAACTTTCTGGCTTTCATCCAGTTTGGAGCGACGTCCTGACCCAGGGAGGGTCCGTGTTGTACCAAATACCTTCCACTTCTTAATAATAGACTTCACTATGCTTCTAGGCACTGACAAAGCCTTTGAATTTTTTTGTACCCATCTCCTGACTTGTGCCTGTCCACAACTTTATCCCAGAGATCTTTTGACAATGCCTTGCCATCCATAGTTGATTGTTTTCTTTAGTTGCACTACCAAGGACTGAAATGCTTCAGGAAAAGCTTGTTTCATGCTGTGCTAATCAAAATGACCACAGCTGATCGCAGTTGAAAGTCAATTGGCTTTGTGTGCTATTGAGAAGGTTTACAAGTCATTTTTAGGAAGGGGATGATTCTAATTCCAACTCAGTGATTCTGTTTTTTTATTTGTATATATATATTTTTTTACAAGTTGGTATTATATCTTTCACTTGGATGTTATAAGTTGTAAATAGAGCTGAATGAATTTTTTTTTTTTGTCTGTTTTCATTTCAGGCAGCAAGGCAACAAAATTTGATTATTTTAAAGGGGGTGAATCTTTTCTATACCCACTGTATACACTGCAGCTCCAATTGTTATACTTAGAGAGTTGAAATTATACAGTAGGCATATTGTAAAGATGACAGTGGACTAGAGCTCAGTTTATATAAACGCAGCAGTACGCTGGTTTTGAATAGCGGAGGGTTGTTAGTCTGTGAATTTGTATACTAGCTGCTGTTGGTCACAACTAGTGACCAACGCTTTCATTCTTTACAATGCAAGAAGTTCAACGTAAGCACTTAAACAAGATTACTTTATTAAAAGGTTTATTTTTGCAACTCTTATTCGTTGTAATGTTGCCTGGATTGAATATTTATGTTTTGTATTACATAAAAAAATTATAATTTGAGGAAAATGTCATGGCACACTTGATGCGTCCTCACCTTATGTTACTATTCAGACAATTGCACACTGTTCTGACTTAATGCTAAGGAGTTCAAAGGTTGCCTTGCTTTATGGTTTAAAATAACTATTAATGAACAATTATTGGCCCATCAATGGATAGCAACCACTACATGTCCTTGTAATGCTCCTGCATAATGAATTTGGCCTAATTAGACATACTAATGATTATCTAATTTGAAGGACTTACTATCTTGTTTGAACGACTTAGTATCTCGTTTGAACAACTTAGCAAGTAGATTTTTTTTCCTATCATTTCTTTTTTACTAACTCGTTCAAACGAGATACTAAGTCTTTCAAATGAGATAAACTTAGTCTCTGGGCCCAAAATTTGTTGTACTGCTTGTACTATATATTAGAGGGAATTATATATTAGAGGGATCAATTTGAAAATAAATAGAAGGGATTGAGTTCACCAATGTGCACAGGTGCTGCATCTGTGCTGAGTGAGTTGATTCCCAATGGGGCACCCCAAAAAACTGTCTGCAGCAGCTGCATTACCATGTTGCCAGTGGTGACTAATGTTGTCAACTTATTTCAATTCAAAAGTCACCCAACTTCGAGTAGGATGGCAGGCTACCAAAGAGATCAGTTTTAATCCTGAAAATAGCATTTTTTTCGATTCGTATCCTATCTGGGGCTTTCTTTTTTTCATACACATTAAACACATTAATGTAATTCACTTTCAGAAGTCCCGTTACGTTAGTCTCGTCTTTCAGACTGGAACATAAAAAAAACAAAAACATTTATCTTTAGGAAGGTGGTGGCAGACAGATTCATAGTGGCGGATAGTTATGTTTTTCTCCGGATACATTTTTTACTTTTATAACAGAGGCTTTATTACTGCCAGCTGGAAGGTGTAGAGCTTGTTACAATTTTCTTAGTGAATGTGTCAAGGGAAACATGATCAATGTGTCAAGTGTCCCCTTGAGTGTGAGTGGATCTCTCAGTTCTGTGCAATCCCAGGTCAAATGTGTTTGGGAAAAATTTGCTCATTTACGGAGAGGTTTATAATTATTTTCTAATGATCATGATATTTTTGTCAAATAATTTTGTTAATTCATCACTGCCAAAGTCGAGGCGAACTTGTGGAATGCATTTTAATGTAACTATATATTTATTAAAAGTGTGTTGCTTTTATTCTCCTTAGTAGTTTGGAAAAGTAGGCTGATCAAGCAGTAGTGAGTGGTCGATACTTTAATATTGCCTAGTATTGTATTTTCAGGCTAATTTAAACAGAACTTGGTGGAGTGCCATTTCCTTTTTGTTTTCTGTATATTAGGGAGGTCATTTCTTGTTGCACACATTTTTAGGGGTGTGACAGGTATAACAAATGGTGTAGACCTTTGGTTAAATTAACAAATGTATATACCCTGACATCTTGGGGTAGGTTGAGGGAATTTGGAAGGGCATCCAAGAATCATTAGGTTGTCTGATAATTTATGTTGCAGCTTTTAAAAGAGTCATTGGTTGGAGTCCAAGGTAATTACAGTAGTTATTGTAACAGTAAATGGTGGTCTGATATTCCAGCATAATGAGGAAAAACATTGAGATCTACTATATGCATTCCACAAGATAGGACTAGAACCATGTTATAATTGTGACAACTGTAGGTCCGGAATCAACAAGATAGAACTAGAACCATGTTATAATTGAGGCAACTGTAGGTCCGGAGTCAATCAGTAGGCTACAGCTGGGGCCAGGTAAATTACTCACTGACAAACACACGCATACTCAGTGATTCTGCTCCCGGAACACTAGAGTTAATGACAGGATCCTGAAGATTCCAGACCAGTTGCCGTGCCGTTTAGAGCACTGTCCAAAGCAATGAAGTAATCGCTCTGCAGTTTGACATTGATCACATTAAGGAGAATTACAGTTTCAGGCTGGATCCTATGTTATTGAGCTTTTGAATAATGGATCTGGAATTGTAAAATCCATTGATTTGATTTAACTTTTTTGAATTACATAGACTTAAATGAAAACAAAAAAATCCCATCACTGAAGATTAAGTTGATTATAATTAATATTATTATTATTATTATTATTATTATTATATTATTTTATTAAGGGTGAAGTTAAGCCCAAACCCTCAGTTAAGCCCACCCTTTTAATTCCAGTCCCCTTATTTTGGGCTACTAGGGCTCTCCCCATTTCCAAACGAATAAAAAAGAATGATGCTGACGCAATCTACAATGTTATTTCCACTTTAAGAAATTAGAATTAAAATGTACACTCACCTAAAGTATTATTAGGAACACCATCATAATACTGTGTTTGACCCCCTTTCGCCTTCAGAACTGCCTTAATTCTACGTGGCATTGATTCAACAAGGTGCTGAAAGCATTCTTTAGAAATGTTGGCCCATATTGATAGGAGAGCATCTTGCAGTTGATGGAGATTTGTGGGATGCACATCCAGGGCACGAAGCTTCCGTTCCACCACTCTTTTCACACCATTCTTTATAAACCCTAGAAATGGTTGTGCATGAAAATCCCAGTAACTGAGCAGATTGTGAAATACTCAGACCGGCCCTTCTGGCACCAACAACCATGCCACGCTCAAAATTGCTTAAATCACCTTTCTTTCCCATTCTGACATTCAGTTTGGAGTTCAGGAGATTGTCTTGACCAGAACCACACCCCTAAATGCATTGAAGCAACTGCCATGTGATTGGTTGATTAGTTAATTGCATTAATGAGAAATTGAACAGGTATTCCTAATAATCCTTTAGGTGAGTGTACATGCACAGCATTTAGTTTGATTGGTTCATTCTTTTGACCATCCCTGCACTTTGTGGATGCCATGGACATGAGAATGTTTGCTGAACGCCTAACACGTGGCACGATTCTTTCATCAGTTCATTTTTGAAATGTGTCCCTTCTGGTACACCAAACCTTGGTATAACCTCCCTCATTAAACGTTTCACAAGGCTTTGCATCATTGTTTTATGTAGGAAAAGCTTTTCAATTAAACTTTTCAATTATTACCAAGCAATAGCTTTTGTAACCAGCTCTCTGTGTACCTTACAGATCGGGCATTCTCTGCAGATTTTCTCATATGCCCTTTGAAAGCCCTGGGCAAACCAAAGCCTACCTGTGCTAGCTACCATGTGCCACTCGGGAAAGACTGTGCAGAAGTGAAGCTGGTGCAGCAGGCCTACCGAAATGGTTCCTAAATATTAATTCAGCATCTTTGTTTCTCAGCCTCAGCGACAGAGGTCTGCAGGTCACGGATATGGTCGGCTGTGTATACTGGACACAGATTGACATGTTTAGTAGCAGAACGAGTCACGGCAGTAATTAAAAGCATTTGTGCAGCCTCTTTTACCGCTTTGTCTGCCATGGAGTTACCTACAGACGCCCTGTCGTTACCACCTGTGTGCGCGGGGCATTTGATTATGGCAAGCTGCGAGGGCTGCATAATAGCACTGAGCAAATTGCTGACCTGTAAAGAGTTAGTGATTCATGTACCCGTGGAGGTTAGAAACCCCGGCGCATCCAGAGGATGCCAAAATCACTGGTGGCAGACCTGGAATCACTATAGATGTTAACTGATTTCTGAGAAGCGAGAACACATGCTCTAGTTAGTACAACAAGTTCAGCTTTCTAAGCAGATAAATCAGTAGGCAATCTACCTTGTTCAATGACAGCACCCTGTTCAATCGAGATGACAGCATACCCTGACTGTAGTCCAGAACTGTCAGCCATCCATGTGGAAGAGCCATCCACAAAGAACTCTAGTTCAGTGTCTGGAAGAGGAGTGTCCTGGAGGTCAGGGCTGGGTTTAGTTTTTTTGGCAAGGTAGTCAAGGAAATAGTGATGTTCTTCTCCGTCTTCTTCCGTTGCCATACAGTCAGCTGGGTTGACCATGTTGCAACGATTGATGGTGACATTTGGAGCTGTTAAGAGAATCTCATACACAGACAGTCTTTGGGCAGTTACGTATGTGCTGTGTTCTTGGTTCGAGTATGGCCACAACGCTATGGGTAACGTTCAGGGTGATTTGACCCCCCTGGGTTAGGCCAGCTGAAGTCTTCAGGGCAAACGTTGCTACAGCTAGGCCCTGGTCACAGGTGGGTATTCCCATTTCCACGGGTTCGAGTCTGTGGTTGTACCAGGGTATTGGACGGTTGGCCCCATTGTGTTTCTTAATCAGGACTGCGTTTGCAAACCCCTTCTTTTCTGCTGCGTAGAGATCAAAGTGTTTGGTGTGGTCAGGCACACCCAGAGCTGGAGCTTGCTGTAGATCCAGTTTCAGTTCAGTGAAGGCGCTCAGAGCGTCATGCCAGACGAGATGTTTGCTTTCATCAACTTCCAGGTCTCGTAGTGCGTGAGAAAGTCGGGCATACTTGGGGATCCACATCCTGCAGTACCCCATGATGCCCAAGAACGTTGCCAGCTCTTTCGGTGTTCTTGGCTGTGGGCAGGCAGAGATAGCGGATATACGGTTTTGTAGAGAGACGTTTTTCACCCCCTTCCAACACATAACCATGTCAGCACATTGTGTGTTGTGTTTGATCGCTTGGCTTAATGCTTTGTTGACCTTGAATTTAGGCTTTGGAAAAGCCACAGTCATCTATCTGGGTAAATAGGTTGGTCGTCGTCAAGCTTGCCCCGTAACAAACCCTTTGCAGATTGATATATCTCAGCAACTTTTTTTCTCATCTCTTTCGGGAATAGCTTTTGATTACAGCATGATGTGCTGCTTGTTGAGAACATGTAGCCTATTTCACATTGATGGTAATATTATATGTCTGTTTTATTTGATCTGGGAGATCTGAGTGTACCCTTAGTATTTCAAAGATATAAGAAAAGTGACACTCACTGTGTGGGCCAGGCATTATTTCTAACCTAATTGGGATGCAACTTAGTGCTGTGTTTAAGTAAACAGAACTGGAGTGCTAGTAAGACCTAGACCAGAGAGCTATTGACAAAGACCATACAGGCTGGGACTAGTTGCATCAACAGTCAAATAACTTTCTTGCCTATGATACCCCAAAAGAAACATTATCCTTAATTTCTCATGAAACTACAAATAACTTTAAATAGAGAAAATAAATATGATCTGTGTCTGTGTGAAAGAAGGTATATGTGGCATAGGTATGGCTATTGCCTTCCCAGTGTTTATTTGAGGATTATAGGGAATGCGCAAAATATATAGCATAACCAATACAACACACTGTTCTATTCAGTACATTTCTCATTAGTTATTCCTTCACATACAACGCAATCTTGGGAATCTCGAATTGGCTATATTTATGTTTTGGTATCATTGTTTTGAGACTGGGTTGTTGAGTTTTGGTTGTGAATAGTGTTGACTGACTAGTGTTCATAGATTGAGTAGTTTTTGTAAACATGGCGACTTCGTTGGTGTCCAGCTTCTTGGAAACCACCACTATGGAACTGTTAAAATATAGTGTTGTAAGGTAGGTAGCTATAGCAGCACACTTCCACATTTCAGCAAACAGTCAAGGCAGAACTACAGAAGGTGGTCTGGGAAGGTTTAGTCCTGGAAACGTCCATGGTGTTATGGATATGCAAAAGCAATGTTGTGAGATCGGAGGAAAAAGGTAGCTCTCTTCGCAGTGTAGACGGAGGCTGGCGCTGAGGAAGAAGTTACCACAACCCTGTTCACAATATCGCGTTTTCATCCGCTATCCTTTAGCTCCATGAATTCCAGCTGAAATGATAGGTTGAAGGTCCTATTGGCCCATTTAGAGATGGAGAAATTAGATAACTCTTGAGTTTAATCTGGAGGTCCATAAGATGGAAATCAAAGCTGAAAAGGATATCAAAATCTGTCAGCTTGAATTTGAGGCTTCTAAGCTGGTCTCTCCTCTTCATTTGTTTAATTTGGATAAAAAACAAAAGGCTGACATGGTAATGTTAATTTTCAATTTTCTGTGTCCCTTTAAAGGATGTTCCCAGTTAGAACATGATGTGAATGATACTGATGTGACCCAGATCAAGCAGCATCCTTATCGCGTCAATATCATTAAAAAGGCAATGTTGAGAAAAGAAGTTGCTAATCTATTACAAAATAAAACGGCCATGGAGTTCCCTGTCTGCTCATACCTAAGCCTGATGTTACCTGCAGATTTTTTACTGTTTATAGGAAAGCAAATGTTGTTACTGTGCCTGATTCTTTTCTACGTTTTGGCGACTGCATAGACATTATTGGTTCTGCGGCTTTCCTTCAGTACACAATCATGGCTTTTGAAATGCGCAACGCCCCTGCCATATTCCAACGCCTTGTGAATCTTGTGTTAGCTGATGTCCCTGACTGTACTGCATATTTGGATTACCTGGTAATTCATTGCTTTACCTGGTCTGACCATGTCAGCACATTGTGTGTTCTGTTTTTTGCTTGGCTAAAGCTTTGTTGACCTTGAACTTAGGCAAGTGTGACTTTGGAAAAGCCACAGTCATCCATCTGGGTAAACTGGTTGGTTGTCGTCAAGCTTGTCCGGTAACAAACCCTTTGCAGATTGATTTACCTCAGCAACTTTTTCTCTTATCTCTTTCAGAATATCTTTTGATTGCAGCATGATGTGAGAACTTGTAGCCTACATCACATTGATGGTAAGATTCTATCTGTAATCAAGCCTGATTCTGTCTGATCTAATTGAATCCAATGATCAATTGAATTTGGTTAATGGGTTGATTGAGTAATTAAGGGGGCAAACCACTTTTTCACATTTGTCCAGTTGGGTTTGGATAACCTTTTTCCTTCCGGACAATTTCAAAACAGAATTTTGTGCTTACATGTATACATACCCAACATTTTACTGGATTTAGTGAGTAACTTGTTATTTAGCAATTTGGGTGTAAACATTATACACATGAGTGAAAGGAATATTCTCTGTCAGTGACCCTCTAAATGTCAAATAGATCTATGTTTTAGTTTAGTATGCAGGAATTCACTAGTAGAGAGAGCTTATACCAGCGTCAGGACATTCTTGAAGAAGTGGGTTTATCAATGTTTGGGCCACAGAGATGAAGAAAAACTTCACCTGAGCAGGATTACCTCAGTGGGATGTTGGACAATATATGCAGCCTTGTGAAAAAGAGGAGGGCCACGGTGCAGTCCTTGGTCAAAGAAACTGGCCATAAATTGAAAAAACTTCAGCCAGTCAAATGGGATAGAGTTGGCACAACTGCGGAGATTATCAGTGCATCCTGTACAGTTCAAAAGTGAAGGTGACGAAAGCATGTGTATCACCCAAGACCTCAACAAAGAGACTGAATAAGAAAGTCATGAGGCAATTATTCATATATTATGAGTTGCCCTGCAAATCTATTCCATTTTCTGGTTGTTAATCTCTCCAGTTAAGTGCAATTTATTTCCAGTATGTCAACTCAAGCAGAAGAGTATTCAGGCGTCTTTTCAAGATCACTAATTCGTTTGTTAACCTAGAGTCATATAGTGGTGATAGTCTTCGTTTTAGCCCAGCAATATCCATCTTAAATGTATCCATAAGAGTAGGTTCACAATGGCACAAAATGCATTTGCATGTGCTTCACCCCTTATGGGAGTAACAAGTCTGGGGAATGTGAAAGCTTTCTTGGTCTTTAAAGAACATTACCATTTGATGAACACTACTACTAAGCTACCATTTTAAAAGTTTCTATAAAGGGTTTGCTTATGTATTATAAACCATTCATAAACTGTTGTAACACATTGGTCAACATAATGTGTTAGCTGAACAGTGCCTGCCAAGCAGTTATTAATAATTTACAAATGCACTTACAAATGCTTATAAGATCAACCTTCATGTATCAAATTTTCATATCTCCACACAAGTTTTCAATTCTGCTATTTCCAAGTGCCTGTAAGAAATCGACCATTTCGTATAGTGGTTGGATAATAATAATTATCGAATACCCGTTTGTCAAGGGAGAGAGAAATTATATTATTTATTGCAGCGAAAGTCTTGTTCATGAGGTTACGGACCTGGTCTTCCTTACACAACCTCAATCTCACCTCTGTCAATCTCTTCTCACTGTAATGTTGGTTACCAGCTAGCCTATACATTAAGGGCGTTTCTACATAGCAAAGATCAGGTTTCCAAGACAGTAACCCCCATGCCATATGGCCATCGTAAACATTCCTATGGTCATTAAAGCACAACCTACAGAGAGATAATCTAAACAGAGAGGTTTCTGTTGTTCTCATTATCTAGGCATATTCACCTACAATGAAATGTACATTCACAGTGTAATTGTTAATGCTCAGATTCCACATGCCCTATAAAATATGAATTCATATAAATTCACAGTAACCTTGAAGACCAATTACAAATTCCAAAAAAGGTTTTATAATGACTATGATACCCTATTTTAGTGACACACCAAAAACATATATACATAATTTTTCTTCAAGTGCTGAGAGGATACCTTATTTCATACCTTATTTCCATTAATAAATGCTTTTTAGACACTTCTAACTGCATAAAGGATACATACATATCAATAACCATTTATGAATGAGAAACATTTAACTGCTTAAAAGTGACAAACCATTCATTTCTTACATCATAACCAAAACTAAGTAGTGTGTAGACAACTTTAATATGTTTTCTAAATCTTATGGTACCATATGAATAAATAAATAATGTTTGGGTTGTAAATTTGGGCAAGACATTATAAGTGTTGACTACTGGTCTGATAACCAACTGCTACTGTTCCTGGGACAGTACCAAGATATGCACCTCAAAGGTGGAAAAATAACTACAACCCGGTTTCTCAAAAAGTTGTGACGCTGCATAAAATGCTAATAAAAAAAAGACTAATTATGTGCATAACCTTTATCCCTATATTTATTAGAAAATAGTAAAAAAGACAACATTTCAAATGTTGAAACTGAGAAATATTTTTGGTTTTAGAAAACAAAATATATGCCCTTTTTTAATTTGATGCCAGTAACACATTTCAAAAAGTCAGGACAGGGTCATGTTTACCACTGTGTTGCATCACCTTTTTTAACAATATTATGTAAGCGCTGGGAACTGAGGAGACCAAGTGCTGTGGTTTTGAAAATGAAATGTTTTCCCATTCTTGCATGATTTAGGATTTCAGGATTTCAGTCTCCTTTGTTGTATTTTTCATTTCATAATGCACTAAATGCATTCAATATGTGACAGGTCTGGAGTGCGACATCCATGATTCCCAAAAATAATATCAAATATTGATTTGTCACACCACAGGACAGTTTTCCACTTTGCCTCAGTCCATATTAAATGAGTTTGGGTCCCGAGAAGGCGGCAGAGTTTCTGGATCTTGTTTATATATGGTTTCCTTTGCATGGTACAGCTTTAACTTGCATTTGTGGATGCCGTGACGTACTGTGTTCACAGACTATGGTCCTCATTCATGAAACGTGCATACAATTAAATTTGACCTTAAAATGATTGTACGATCATTTCACCAACAGAGCTGGTAATTATCAATATTATGTTTGTCATATCCTTATGATCAAACTCACGCCTGGTTTGGGGACCGTGTGAACCGATGTCAAAAAATAAGATCATGCTTGATTCGCAATAAGACCATCATTATCACGCAAAACAACAATTGTAACAGCCTCAGTAACAACAACCCCAATTAGAATTAGAATAATAGGTATTATAAAATTAAATGACGAGGAGCACCAAGGACAGCTGCAGCACCACCTCGCGTCTACAGGTTTATCCAATTTATCAATCTGCAATGACATTTACGCTAATTTCGAGCAGGTGCGACAGTTTCGTGAATCACACTTGGAGATGATCACAAGTCTCTTGCAATGTTCAAATCTCAGATATTTTCTGAATAGGTTTCATGAAGGTTTTCATGAATGAGGGAACTGTGAAAGTGTTCCTGAGCCCATGCAGTGACGTCCACTACAGAATCATGTATGTTTTTAGTGCAGTGCCGCCTGAGGGCCCGAAGATCACTGCCATTCAATATTTGTTTTTGGCTTTGTTCCTTGCATACAGAGATTTCTCTGGATTCTCTGAATCTTTTAATGATATTATGTACCCCAGATGATGAGGTCCCCAAACTCTTTGCAATTTTACATTGACAAACATTGTTCTTAAATTGTTGCACTATCTGCCTGTGCAGTCTTTCACAGAGTGATTAACCCCTCCCCATTGTCAGGTTCAGGCTGGGGGCCTCTAGGCATCTCTATGCGCCTAGGGTCCACAGTCAGGGCCTCACCTCAGAGGTTCCTGTATGCACTCTGTGCTGCAGTTTTCGTTGTCCCCAACGCAACTGTGTTGCTTCTAATTGGGGACCCTATTTAAGTTGCCCTTTGAATTCTTCAGTTTGGGGTCCATTGTTTGTGTTAGTGTGTGCACTGAATTTGCGGTCTTGCCTCTCCTTTAGTTAACGTTTGCGTTATAATAAAATAATGTTTCTTTATTCTTGCTCGGCGCCTCATGTCCTGCCTTCCATCAACCGTGACACCTGTTTTTACTTCTGAAAGACTCATTCTCTCAGGGATGCTCTTTTTATACCCAATCATGTTACTGACCTGTTGCCAATAAACCTAATCAGTTGTGAGATGATTTTTTTCCAGTCTTGTTGCCCCTGTCCCAGATTTTTGAAACACGTTGCTGGCAAAAACTTGCCACCAATTGTGCAAGTTCTCCCACTTAAAAAGATGGGAGAGGCCTGTAATTTTCATCATAGGTACACTTCAACTATGAGAGACAAAATGAGAAAAGAAAATCCAGAAAAATCACATTGTAGGATGTTCTATGAATTTATTGGTAAATTATGGTGGAAAATAAGTATTTGGTCATCTACAAACAAGCAAAATTTCTGGCTCTCACAGACCTGTAACTTCTTCTTTAAGAGGCTCCTCTGTCCTCCACTCGTTACCTGCATTAATGGCACCTGTTTGAAATTGTTATCAGTATAAAAGACACCTCTCCACAACCTCAAAGAGTCACACTCCAAACTCCACTATGGCCAAGACCAAAGAGCTGTCAAAGGACACCAGAAACAACATTTTTGCACCAGGCTGGGAAGATTGAATCTGCAATAGGTAAGCAGCTTGGTGTGAAGAAATCAACTGTGGGAGCAATTATATGAAAATGGAAGACATACAAGACCACTGATAATCTCCCTCGATCCGGGGCTCCACGCAAGATCTCACCCCGTGGGGTCGAAATGATCACAAGAACGGTATCCCAGAACCACACAAGGGGACCTAGTGAATGACCTGCAGAGAGCTGGGACCAAAGTAACAAAGGCTACCATCAGTAACACACTACGCCGCCAGGGACTCAAATCCTGCAGTGCCAGACGTGTCCCCCTGCTTAAGCCAGTACATGTCCAGGCCCGTCTGAGGTTTGCTAGAGAGCATTTGGATGGTCCAGAAGAGAATTGAGAGATTGTCATATGGTAAGATGAAAGCAAAATATAATTTTTTGGTAAAAACTCAACTCGTCGTGTTTGGAGGAGAAAGAATGCTGAGTTGCATCCAAAGAACACCATACCTACTGTGAAGCATGGGGGTGGAAACATCATGCTTAGGGGCTGTTTTTCTGCAAAGGGACCAGGACGCAAGGGCATTGAAGATGAAACGTGGCTGGGTCTTTCAGCATGACAATCATCCCAAACACACCGCCCGGGCAACAAAGGAGTGGCTTCGTAAGAAGCATTTCAAGGTCCTGGAGTGGCCTAGCCAGTCACCAGATCTCAACCCCATAGAAAATCTTTGGAGGGAGTTGAAAGTCTGTGTTGCCCAGCGACAGCCCCAAGACATCACTGCTCTAGAGGAGATCTGCATGGAGGAATGGGCCAAAATACCAGCAACAGTGTGTGAAAACCTTGTGAAGACTTACAGAAAACGTCTGACCTCTGTCATTGCCAACAAAGGATATATAAAGTATTGAGATGAACTTTTGTTATTGACCAAATACTTATTTTCCACCATAATTTACCAATAAATTCATTTAAAATCCTACAATGTTATTTTCTGGATTTCTTTTTCTCATTTTGTCTCTCATAGTTGAAGTATACATATGATGAAAATTACAGGCCTCTCTCATCTTTTTAAGTGGGAGAACTTGCACAATTGGTGGCTGACTAAATACTTTTTTGCCCCACTATATATAATTATATGGAATTACACATATCTAGATAGTTTATTAAATATATCTGCACAAAAATTGCTTACAAATAGCATTTAGTCTTCTATAATAAGAAAAGATGTAAACAAGTTCAAATATTAATACAATAATTGTATTAAAGTAATAACTGGACAATAATAACTGGACAAATTTAAAAGGCCATTTTTAGTATATAGTATATATATATATAGTATATAGTATATAGTTCATACAGTTTTTCAAGCCCTATACGTGGCAAAGCCATGGGTACTGTGAATGAAACATGCTGACAGACTGGCATGAAGGATCTACTGTATGTGATAATGAAAGAAAAACATACAAGTTTGGGGAACAATACAATTCTATAACCTTTATAAACCAAATCCTATGGTATGATAACTTGACAACTATTATACAACAGAAGTTGGCCAGTCAGTTGGCTTGTTTCATAAATCCATAACACATACTATAAAACGAAGGGCTGTGGACTATCCAGCTGACTTACAGAAAACACTTTTACATGTTTCTTGTGTCCAGGCTCATCCATCACATGGATATAGAATCAGGGATAGTGATAGTGGCCAAAAAACTATTTGTCATTCTTATAGGCAAATTTCTGAATTAGTAGTGTAGTAATGAACTACCTTGGTAAATATACAATGTAGGAAAAATATCAGCCAGTCTATAAAACCATGTCAGACTGAATGTTTCAGTAACTGTTGCCTAGTTTAAAATATATATTTTTACATTGTTGGTAGCTAATTATAGTATAATCAGAAATTATTTTTCAAAAAAGATATTTACATCATATTGACCCAATTACATAATACTTACTACATTCCATAAATTAGACATGAAAACATCTACAAGCAAGTCAGCATTGTGGAAAATAATGTAAATTCTCTCCTCTCTCCACTTCTGGCTAGTTTTGCTTGTGACTACAGAATCTAACTGGCTATTGTATTTACTTGTCCATACTGGTGACAAACTTAGCTTTATTATCAACACATGGCTGTGCACAAACAACATTTTGTTAATTTACTTGGTCTTATATAAAGAAATAGCCAAAAAAACTAACAGAAACTGAGTTAGTGGACAGCTAGGCTAAAGTAGATTCCGTCAAGATAACTTTAGGAAACGCCAAGCAGCAATTTATTCAGCGCTGAAAATGTATATAATCTGAATAATCATTCAATAATCTTTCATCTTTATTATTGGTATAACATCGTGCTAAGCAATTTTACAACATTCCTCAAATGATAGCCTTTGTTTCCACATCCAATCTGCGTAATCTGTTAACTGTAGTCTAAAATTGCCACATGAAAATGGGGGATTTTGGTCTGTCATACCTAGATGGAAAATATAAAATTCTCTCACCCATAACGCCCTAACTAATTATATGTTTGTATCTTATGTGGTCAAGTATTAATGGACATTTTAAAATTTTAAACATGCGATTGGATGGCAGAGTAAAATCATCAAACCTAGGATTCTGAAATTAGAATGTTAAATAAGCATTATTATTATTATTATAAACCATTTATAGGCGCGTTACAAATGGTGCCTTATATTAAAGTGTTACCGACGATGGTAAAAATAATAATATGTCATCATAATCCACAAGTAGGTCTCCGCGTTTCAAATGGCACTGTAAAGAAATGCACAAAATGTGCGATCTTGGCTTTCTCTCCTCTCTAAAGGCTTTATTTATTACCGTTAGGAGAAAAGAGAAGTATTAATTTCACACTCTGCCACACAACTCCAAATTCGACCATATTATATACATCACATTAAGGAGAACTCTTCTTGCCTGGATGCAGAACAGTGACAATTACACCTAACCCTGCCTGATAACCAATGAATGCATGTCAATACAAAAGGTCATTTTCTAATAATATTCTATCAGATTGATGCATTGAGAATTCCTCTGCCCTGATTGAATTGTTTAAACTTTAGATACATTAATCAAAGATGATTCATCATATTGATGAAACATCAGACTCAAACAAACTATTATGTAAAGGGCAGAAGGAGTTATTGTGTGACTATTATCTGTTGGAAAATAGGTACGCTATGATATACCTTTGCTGTATTTTTTTTCTTTTGATCTTATCTAGATAATGTGAAAGAAAAGACTATTAAGGGCTGCACATTAGAAGAGCTACAGAGGTCTACGCTAAATATTATTGGTTCAATCAGGGTTGGATTCTTAGCACTGAAATGCCCATGAAAGCTTCTTCCAAGAAACCCAAAGGGTTCAGTTACTGGATATGTTTGCCTCTGTTAAATGAAGTAAAACATGGGTTTTACAGAAAGATGATAGCTGAATTGTGTCAGAAATGGATATGTGAGCAGAAGTTGGAGGAATGTGAAGAGTGGTAATTGGGCTGATCTGTTGCTACTCAAGAACATTTTGTGCAGAAGTTCATGCTACAGTTAGCAAGTTAGATTTGTCATTCACTTCAAGCTTTGTCTTTGGTTAAGCTACTAGAATCTAAGTTATTTAAATATAATAATTTATGTTTTAGCGACTAGCTTTTTATTGCTGTCTTACCGTATTGTGTCTATTTGAAATTAATGTTACATTATCTAGCTAGCTAATGCATTGCTACCAGACTCAGGTTGGCTGTGACCATTTATACCTAGGGTAGTTAATGATAATGCACTTTAAATTGCTGTAGCTTACTTAATTTATTTAGCTATCTATGTTTGTGTTTGACACCATATAAAAAAGCACCTGATTGCATCATAGGTTTATTCCAATGCCAGAATGGCAAATTACATGATTGTTCCTTCAGCCAGGCCACAGTTCGTATACATGCAATTTGTAGTGCAGACCAGCAAAGCATTTCCATTGACCATTATGGCCAGAATCTAATTAAGGAGTGATTTTACCATACACCTTCCACAGTGTGAGTCAGTAACTGCAAGAGACCTAAATGTATTCACTGCATTTCAGAATAATTAAAATAACCATCTTACAATGGTTTTCTCTTTCAGACGAGAAAAAATGTCCTTGTGGGGTGGCAGCTGTGCCTTGTCAAGAGGCGACAGCCAAGCTGCATTCAAGGATTGCAGCTGGGCTGTGTTCAAGGCCCCATTTTCAGGCCTTGGTAAGGAGGCTTCCTGTGAATCTCTAACCGAATCCTGTCCCCTATTCACTTTCCTTGAGTCCCCTCTGTGTGCACATGCTGCTGACAAACACTGAGTGTAACTTTATATTAAATTCAACTTTGTCATGGAACAAGTACACATACAGTACAACAATCTAACCAGAAGTGCAAATAGAAAAGGGGGCAGGAAGTTTACAAATATTAATTATAGTGTATGTTACAAGTGGAATGTATAGATGTGCAATGAAGGCAAATGCAGTACAAATGGCAATTCTAAATTTGCACTGAAGGCAAATAGAGGAGGGCAGAATATGGTTGCTGAGGTAGACAAGTACATGTAACAACTGAAAAATGCAAATACAATGACTTCCATAGCGTGGCTAGATACACATCAATTCTTTGGTGTGAAATAGCGCAAGCTCAAAAATAGTCTCTTACTATTTTTGTAAATAAATATAGTCTACACCAAAGTGGGATTCCACTTTGGTGTAGTCTCAAGTGGAGGTGTCATTGGAGGTCCTAATTAGCCCTAAAACCCTCACTAATTTTCTGGCGAAGCACTGTGCCGACCGAGGTTCCACATTGCAGATAGCACCTCTGAAACTGGGATGCACAAAACCTCATGAAAAGATGACAAACCTGTGGGGAGATAGAAGACAGTTTGGCATGGCCGGAGCAGACAAGCAAGAGGTGAATGAACACATTTTTGATAATTGTTCCACTTCCCCTTTCCTGAAAGTTTAATATTGTAAATAATAGAGAATTAATTGAACAACTTCCTTTATTTTCAAGTACAAGCATTGCTTTGGAACAGATTATACACACCACTATCAAATCAATCTAAACATAGATGTAAGAAGTGATTTTTTTAAACTTATTCTCTGCAAGTGAAAGCTGTTGTTCAGGATGGTTTAACTTATTTAGATTTCTGGCAGGGATGATCTCAGAAATTTGTCCCAGAATGATTAGTGATGCATTGCTCTAGAGAAACCTAAAGATCAAGATACAGTCTCATTTTAATACCATTTAATCAAGTGTAAATATTCATGTTTGCCAGGATTAATAGGCTATGCATAGGAATATACATATACCATTCAGAACAGCATGTTTTTTTTCCAGAGGTAATTTGAGGTTTACTTGATTGCAGGGGTGTCAGTTTGTGTTGAAAAGTGGTGGGGACAAAAGATCAGATGAAAAAAACATTTCAGCAGGACGGGAAAAATATTGAATAACGGTGCCGCGCATCAAAAATGGGCATAGCGTAGGCCAGTCAACAACACGAAAATGACCGTTATGGTCGCATATATGGTATTTTTACTTTTGTGCCCCTGAGACTAGGGTCCCACATTGTATTTAGAATGTTCAGTGATGTCGCTTAACTGCCAGATTCAAACTGTGCTTTCGCACGTGGGCTGGCCAGAGTCGGACACGTTCAGCGCTGTCATATATCACAACTATGCAGCGTTTTCAACCTCATAATGTTTATTTTAGGTTTCAGACATTTCAATACACAAACACAAGTAAAATAATAAATTTGTAGTTTGTCAAATACACACTGATGGCTGTGGAAGCAGCAATAACAATTTATTCAAATATAATTATAAAGTGTTATTCATATCAAACATAGGTGGAAGTAACTTTTAAGTTTTCTCTATTCTTCTTACAGTTCACCGGCCACTTTCTTGTATGTATTTCGGGAGAAACTGATGAATTACATGCTCGAAATCCGACTGACAGGACAACATTGCGGCACCTATCTCACGTTATAGATCAAGATTATTTATAAAGGTTTTTCAAAGACCAAACACACTCACATGTATTTGAGAATCGGAGTATTTGAGAATCGGAATATCAGACAGTTGATGACATGGCAAGCAAGTTTGTGAATATTTTGAATAAAAAAGGAAAACGTAAATAAAAGTGATATCTGTCATACAGTGTTATTGTGTGTCACATCTAAACTGCATTGCATGTTTTATTTTGTGCAAATAAACTTTTAACATTTATTGGTTCGCTTGATTTTTCAGAACATTTTAACCAAATGCTTTCAAAAAGTGGTGGGGACAAAATCAGCCATTTCAAAAAGTGGTGGGGACATGTCCCCAGCGTCCCCAGTGTGAATGACACCTATGCTTGATTGTCCCCAAGAGGAAATAATAGCTTCTGCATATAGTTACTATATGACAGTATATTTAAATTCAAACTACCTCCCCCTACATGCTTCTGTTAGGAGTAAGACTCATAGGGGTGTAAATAAGTGTTTACATCTATTCTACTTTAGCATCTGCTTTAGGGAAAAAGCTGAAACTCTTGGTGGAGTACTTGGTAAGGTCAGAGATTATTTAATTTTTCTGTTGTATGTTCACACGTCACCTTTATTGATGTCTGGTCCAGGCAATTGACTAAGTAGCTAACTTTCCCAAAATCTGGCTGAAATGCCATAAAATTATTCTGTTCTCTATGACAGCCTGGTAGAATAGGAGCACGACCTGTTTAACACTGAAAATAATTTCTTATTTTACTCTGTAAAACCCTGGAGCATTTGTTAGAGTGGATCTATATCATGTCCGCATTACTCGATATTGTGTTGTGCTCATCACATCACTTCAAAAACCTCTGTGTCTGTATTCCACAGAGATCTGTCTGAGCTTACTGGAAGGATAGGTACATAAGCATAATCTTCAAAAACCCAGTTGTCCTGAGAATGCACAGAACTGCCCTGTCCTGGAATCAAAGGGAAATTTTGTAACCCTTTATCGCTCAATACGTTCACTTAAATAGTAATGAACTCTAAACCCACCAGCTGTGAACTGAACCCTTTGCCAACGAAACTACTTCAGGAGCTACTTTCTGCAATTGGTCTACCTATGTTGAACATAATAAATTGATCCCTATCCTCCAGATGTGTACCAAACTCACTTAAAGTGGCAGAAATAAAGCCTCTTCCAGAAAATCTAATCTTGATCCAGTTAAATAATTACCAGCCAATCTTGGACCTGCTCCTCTCAAAACAATTAGAAAAAGCTGTTTACAGGTACCTCAATGTCTTCCTGAAGACAAATAATATTTATTAAATGCACCAGTCCGGTTCAAGATGCCATTATTGCACTGAGATTGCACTCGTGAAGGTGGTCAATAATCTTTTGCTTTTTGACCTTAGTGTTACCTTTGAAACAACTGCTCACTCCCTTCTTCTGGAGAGATTTGAAACCTATGTTGGTGTATGCAGACACATTCTTGTCTGGTTTAGATCCTATTACTTAGAAAGATATCAGTTCGTATGTCTAGATGGCCAGTCCACTGATAAATCAAAGGTAAGTTTTGGTGTTCCTCAGGGCTCGGTTTTGGGACCACTATTGTATTCACTATATAGGGTGATGTCATCCGGAATTGTAACGTCAATTTACACTGCTCTGCAGATGACACACAGATGTACAATTCAAAGAAACAGGGAGAAGCCCCAAAATGACCTATCCTGGAAGTTGGTGTAAAAAAACTAAATGCAGATTTTAGGACCCAAGAAACAAAAAGATTTGTTATCAGATCTCACAGTGAATCTCGACAGATATATCGTCACATCCACAAAAAAAGAGACCTTAACGTTAACTTTAAACCTCTCGCTTTTTGATGAACAAATAATATATATTGCAAAATATTGTTTTATCAAACAATGATACAGAAAAGCTAATCCATGCTTTTGTTACTTTAAGATTAGACTTAAAGTAACAAAAGCATACTCTTCTCTCCGGTTAACCTGATAAGACAATAAACTTAATTTAGTGCTAATCATGGCTGCTAAAATTTTAACTAACATTTAAATGTTTACAAAGGACTCATCGCTTCAGCACAGTGTTTGATTAAGTGAAGCCTGGCCCAGTGGTGTAAAGGTGAACAAAAAGGTATTGGATTTACAAGCCACCTTTGCTGTCTTTGCCAGGTGGGCTCTCATCTCCACTGGAATGTCCTTTCTCCAATGCCATTTGGGGGCGGAGTCACTGGTTTACTTGGGAGTGAGCTATACTCTGCCATCTTTCAGGGTTGTTATGGTTTGTTGGTGAACCTTTTGGTCTTTTGCCTGGCAAGGTGGGTGGAGTTACTTCCTGCCTGGCTGGTCCTGTCCGGGATTACGTTCGGATAGGGTCACAGTGTCTGTGGACTAGGGTCAGTCTGTCCTCTCTAGATCTTAGCTATTATTGTGCCGGGGACTAGGGTCAGTCTGTCCTCTCTAGATCTTAGCTATTACGCCACCCCCAAACCCCTGGGACTTTGCAGGGAGTGTCCAGCCCCCTTAGTACCTAGTTTTTACACTGCAATTATCTATGATTATGTTTAGCTAGGGGGTTACACGTGCCACTGGGAGAACTGTCCTCTCGCCAAAACCCAAGCGAGGTCACCTAGTTACACAGGATTGGGAAACAGTGTCTCCAGATCCGCTCACTGCATCAGTCCCTATTTATTACGCCTCAATAGTCTATGTTCAGGGGGACTCTTTTTTTAGCCTCTGTGCATCAACTCTTGTTGTTGATTGTTCTTTTGGGTTCCGGGCTGGGTATCTGTGTAAACCCTTTGTGATAACTGCTGCAACTGTATAATCACTATGTGATAACGGCTGTATCTGTATAAATGCTCTAACTTTCCTGGTGTGCTGTTTGACCTTAGGAGAACACTTGGACCACATTGGTCTACCTGACCCACATTACCTGTAGCTGTCCCTGGCCAAAGTCTTCCTGGTTGTGTTGCAGATCAAGTATCTGCCTGATGATTCCTGCGACCACTGACCACACGACACCTGGTTGTCCTAATTTGTCAATTCTGTTCAAGGATTCTTTACACAGCCCACATGCAATTATTGACTTGCTTTTTCTCTGTTCCTGCACAAACATTGACGTGGCCCAAAAGATCATGTACTCTTATAATCTTCACATGAATAGGACTGGACACCCTTCAGAGTCTGGTTCCAGTCAAGGTTTCTTCCTAAATTTGGATGTTCCTTGCCCAAGGTCTTTGAATTAAAATACAATTTTGACCTGCATTCACAACAACGTTTACCTTAGCAGACTCCATCAACCCACCATTGACCTACAGTTAGGTCTGGAAATAATTGGGCACTGACACAAGTTTTGTTAATTTGACTGTTTACCAAAATATATTCAAGTTACAGTTAAATAATGAATATAGGCTAAAAGCGTAGTCTCTCAGCTATAATTTCCAAATTGGAGGCAGGGTTTAGGAATTACAGCTCTTGTAGCCCCCTCTTTTTCATGGGACCAACAGTAATTGGACAATTGACTCAAAAGCTGTTTCATGGACAGGTGTGGGCTATTCCTTAGTTATTTCTTCATCAATTAGGAAAGTAAAAGTTCCGGGTGTCGATTCCAAGTGTGGCATTTGCATTTGGAAGCTGTTGGTGTGAACCCACAACATGTGGTCAAAGGAGCTCTCAATGCATATGAAACATGCCATCCTTAGGCTGCTAAATAAAATAAAATCCATCAGAGAGATAGCAGGAACATTAGGAGTGGCCAAATCAAAAGTTTGGTACATTCTGAGAAAAAAAAGACTGGACTGGTGTGCCTTGAAACACAAAAAGGCCTGGACATCCATGAAAGGAAACAGTAGTGGATGATCACTGGTAAAGGAAAAATCCCTTCACAACATCTAGCTAAGTGAACAATACTTTCCAGGAGGTACGCATATCATTATCAAAGTCTACCTGAAAGAGAAGACTTCTTGAGAGCAAATATAGAGGATTCACCTCAAGATGCAAACCATTCATAAGCATCAAGAATAGAAAGGCCAGATTAGACTTTGCCAAAAAAAACATCTAAAAAATCCAGCCCAGTTCTGGAACAACATTCTTTCGATCAACCTGTTCTAAAATGATGGGAAGAAAACATATGGAGGAAGATTAAAATGTCTCATGATCCAAAGCATTCCACATCATCTGTAAAACATGGTGGAGGCAGTGTGATAGCATGGGCATGCATGGCTTCCAGTGACACTGTGTCACTAGTGTTTATTGATAATATGACAGAAAACAAAAGCAACCAGAAGAATTCAGAAGTGCGTAGGAATATATTGTCTGCTCAGATTCAGCCAAATTCAGCGAAGTTGATTGGATGCTGCTTCACCTTACAGATGGACAATCACCCAAATCATACTGCGAAAGCACCCCAGGAGTGTTTTAATGCAAATAAGTGGAATATTCTGCAATGGCAGAGTCATTAACCTGATCTCAACCCGATCGAGCATGCATTTCACTTGCTGAAGACAAAACTTAAGGGAGAAAGACCCACAAACAAACAACAACTGAAGACAGCTCCAAAGGCCTGGCAAAGCATCACAAAGGAAGAAACTCAACGTTTGTTGAAGTCCATGCATTCCAGACTTCAAGCAGTCATTGCCAGCAAAGGATTCTCAAAGTTTTAAAAATGAACATTTATTTATGATTATGTTTGTCCAAATGATTAATTTGTCCAATTACATTTGAGCTCCTGAAATAAGGGGACTGTGTATGAAAACAGTTGCAATTGTTAAAAGGTTTCAGACAATAAATAAAAATTAAAAAAATAATTCAGCACTTCAATTACATCTCATTTGTCTAATTTCGAATCCATTGTAGAGGTTTACAGAACCAAAATTCAGAAAATTGTGTTATTGTCCAAATGATTCCGGACCTAACTGTATGTCACATTGTGGTGTCGTGCAACCACAAACTCAGTTCAGCCTATGACTGTGACCTTGTGGCTAAACTTAGTATAAAACCAAATCAGAACAGTGGTGGTATAAAAGGGCATTTCACGCTGCTACAGCCCGACATTGTGTTCTTCTTGGTCACACAGATTACACCAGTCAAGTCCCTTTCACTTTACATTCTTCCAGCTTCGTGCCTCCGGTGGGGCACCTCTATACGACCTGTCTTTGAGGGTTCGAATTCAGTGTTGGGTTTGTTTACGTTCTGAGAAGGTAATTACTGTCATCAGTCATTCTGTGGTTTAGGAGCGTGGCGGTGGTTGTTGGACTCTGGAGCCCATTCTAATTATCATTACTGTGGGGGGCCTAGCGTTTCTTGGGTATTCTTTTTTCCACCCCACTGGTGTTGTTTCCTTATGCTGTGACGATCCATTGCCCTCCCAGCTGCCATAAATCGACTTCATTGTGTGTTTGGCTTGGGTTCTGTGACAGGAATTCAAAGACAAGATTGTCTTCAAAACCAACCTTTGCTTATTTAAAAATTAAATCTCTGATCAATCGATTTAAAGACTTACTCTACCCACAATCAATTTATGTGAAAGAACTCTAATGATACCAGGTTCTAATACAAATTATACCAACTATAGTAGTGAAAATACAGTAAACTATTGCTGACAAGGCTGAAGATACCTTCATATATATAGAAAAATATATAAGAATTATATATAAATTGTTGACTAAGCAAGGTTGGTTGGTCTTTACCTTTCAGAGGGTTATTGAGAAATGAATTCCCTATCTTGAAAAAGGCAAGGTTGCATTGAAGTTCCGCTGGATCCCCATGGGACAGGGACAAAGCACTTGGTTCACCAAAAATCTCCATGCTGCACACTCATTCCTCTCGGGGATAGCTGTACTTCAAACAAGTATCTGCTCTTGGAATAAAGTTCAGTAAGAAAATAAAATACTTTATAAGAAATTGTGGATGTGTTTGCCAATGGGTCAACCAGATAATATTTAGTGGCATGCAGTCAGCGTAGCATATCATGTTTTGAAGCGAAAGTACAAACACAATTATTCTGGTGGTCTTGAAATTAATTCCTGCCATAATAATAATTAATATGAAGGCGGCAAGTAGAACCGTGACTCTGCAGTACCACAATGATAGCAGTGGTGATTGTTGAATACGTATTTAAAGAACATCATATTTCCAAATGCTAAATGCACTCAAATTGTACCAACTGTCCTCTTTCTAGCATTTATTAGTAGTCAGGTGAGCAACAAAGGCGCAAGCCAGATAAATAACAATGCCATTCATTCAACATTTTAAGCTATAGCACTTGCAATATACACTCACCTAAAGGATTATTAGGAACACCTGTTAAATTTCTCATTAATGCAATTATCTAATCAACCAATCACATGGCAGTTGCTTCAATGCATTTAGGGGTGTGGTCCTGGTCAAGACGATCTCCTGAACTCCAAACTGAATGTCAGAATGGGAAAGAAAGGTGATTTAAGCAATTTTGAGCGTGGCATGGTTGTTGGTGCCAGACGGGCCGGTCTGAGTATTTCACAATCTGCTCAGTTACTGGGATTTTCACACACAACCCTTTCTAGGGTTTACAAAGAATGGTGTGAAAAGGGAAAAACATCCAGTATGCGGCAGTCCTGTGGGCGAAAATGCCTTGTTGATGCTTGAGGTCAGAGGAGAATGGGCCGACTGATTCAAGCTGATAGAAGAGCAACTTTGACTGAAATAACCACTCGTTACAACCGAGGCATGCAGCAAAGCATTTGTGAAGCCACAACACGCACAACCTTGAGGCGGATGGGCTACAACAGCAGAAGACCCCACCAGGTACCACTCATCTCCACTACAAATAGGAAAAGAGGCTACAATTTGCACAAGCTCACCAAAATTGGACAGTTGAAGACTGGAAGAATGTTGCCTGGTCTGATGAGTCTCGATTTCTGATGAGACATTCAGATGGTAGAGTCAGAAATTGGCGTAAACAGAATGAGAACATCGATCCATCATGCCTTGTTACCACCGTGCAGGCTGCTGGTGGTGGTATAATGGTGTGGAGGATGTTTTCTTGGCACACTTTATGCCCCTTAGTGCCAATTGGGCATCGTTTAAATGCCACAGCCTACCTGAGCATTGTTTTTGACCATGTCCATCCCTTTATGACCACCATGTACCCATCCTCTGATGGCTACTTCCAGCAGGATAATGCACCATGTCACAAAGCTCGAATCATTTCAAATTGATTTCTTGAACATGACCATGAGTTCACTGTACTGAAATGGCCCCCACAGTCACCAGATCTCAACCCAATAGAGCATCTTTGGGATGTGGTGGAACGGGAGCGTCGTGCCCTGTATGTGCATCCCACAAATCTCCATCAACTGCAAGATGCTCTCCTATCAATATGGGCCAACATTTCTAAAGAATGCTTTCAGCACCTTGTTGAATCAATGCCACGTAGAATTAAGGCAGTTCTGAAGGCAAAAGGGGGTCAAACACAGTATTAGTATTAGTAATAATCCTTTAGGTGAGTGTACTTCTGACAATCTCAGAAAAATAATTTCATTATATTTTTGGGTTGCATCATTGTCTTTCATGCTTCGGCACTGTGTTCCCTACCCATTTAAAGGAAATATTTTTGACCATGTATGGTTAATAAAGGGCGTTTTGACATGCAAATAGCCATAGACATGCACATACACTGACCTGAGTGGAACTCATGAGTGATGATGTGGGTAAAAAGGTAATAGGATCATTTGATTGATCACACTTTTTATAAGAACATTCTTAAATTCCATTCGTAACGAAGCTGCTGGACAGTAAGGAATCTGCTTTGAGACAAAACCATGAGGCCATTAGATTTTAAAACAGCACGAGAGTTACTGTACATTGTTGTATTGGGAGAAGTGATGATGCATCAACCACAAAGTAGTGACTAATGATGGAGTGCATAGACAACCACTAGAGAGGTGTCAGCAAAACTGAGATGATTGTTAACTTTAGGAAGCAGAGGACAAAATGCCCTGATCCACATCAATTAAGCTACAGTAGAGTAAGAAGTTTTGAATTCAGGTTGAATCGGTGACGTTTGACATTCCACCCTGGATACCCCAAATACTACTTTGAGTAGTACCAACTACATCACAGCTTGGGAAAGGAACTGTACTGTGCACAAACCCAAAGCCCTACATCAGGTAGTTAAGACAGCTCAGTACATCACTGGGGCCAAGCGCCCTCCAATCCAAGATATCAATCCAAAGCACTGCAGCACTGATTTGGTGCCAAACATATTCGCAACACCTCCTGGTCACTATTCTAACCAGAAGGAGAGGCCTCATTTACAGTATCATCTACATAAAAACAGAGGTCCCTTATAGCTCCGTAGGTAGAGCATGGTGCTCTCAATGCCAGTGGTTGTTGGTTTTGATTCCCAGGGGCCTCATGTATCAATCTTGCGTACATCTCTAACTAAATTCTGGGGTGTCTGGAAATGATTTTCGTGCGCACAAAATTATTGGGATTTATCAAACTGTCACACCCAACACATATGCATGCTTTGCATGCAACACATTCATTGATAAATCAGACCCATACAATACTTTGGAGTACATGAATGAGGTTAAGGTCTCTGCCCAATGATCGCCTACAATTACCCATACAAGTTAGCCAGATTTGGCTCTATTGACTGTGTAATAAACACACAGAGCAGAAAAAACTAACAAGAAAATATCCCAAAATGTATATAATATTATCTGACAAATTAAGTAGCTCGACAGGCAGTCATACATATTCAGCATTGCAAGACAAAGCTGCTGTTGTAAATACAATAAAGTGGTCAGAGATCAATCAAGGTGGACACGAGAAAGCGATGTGCTGCCCTCCTAACCAGTGTCCAAACTACAGGAGGTGTGCGAAGTGTGACAGATATTCTCCCATTGACTAGCAAATTGCTGGTATCATTGCAGAGATCAAAGTGGAAAAGTCCTAGATGGGGACACCGACATGTCGCTTTGGGATGGTTGCAGTAAATGATAATTTGCCACTAGGCTAATCATACCATTTCAACTTCACATTCAAGAAACCTATCAATACAGACATAAAAAGTGAAATGGTCAAGCCCAGTTGAAGTCATGTGGGCCTAGGACTTAACGGTCATTTTCGCTACAGAACATGTCAGTGGCATACCAGAGTGGGGTTGCGGAACTCTGCAGTTTGGTAGCTGTCACGACTAACCGGGTTGTAACAGCCGAGGCTGTCTTGTAAATGCAAGATCTGTTAAACAAAACAGTAGCCTAGAGAATGTGGCCAAGAATGTATATACCATTTTAAAAGTTTTAAAGAAGATCAATGACCCTTGGAAAGATCTTGTGTTAAAATGATTGTTTCATTTCAGTGAAATGCATTTTTCATTTATTGCTGCATAGCTATAGCATATAACTTTTATTTTGAGTAGGCCTATTGGCTGTTTTATTCGATTTGAATAAGCAAACCTATTTTATGTATTTTCATTCTTTGAGCTCTGATAACAGATCACTTTTTGTATGCAGGCATACAAACATAGGGTATAACTTACCCTGACTGGGTTTATCCCCTTCCACCATAACCTCTTTAGATATCCCACAATCAAGCAGAGGTCATGCACCAATTATAGATAACCAACCACCTGTCACTCAGTAGACAAACCAGGCTTAGTCTTATCTCAATCAATATATCCTGTGATCTTCAACGCACATCCATGGTCCCATGTGACATAAGGGTTCAATCCGACTCCAGCGAGATAGAAAAGCCCTCAACGTCTGTGTGTGTTAAGGCAATGGTCTAAGACCAGCTGGTCAGCTTCCAGAGAGGCAGGTGGGGGCTGCTAGTCTTATTACTAGAGGCTTGGCTCTTTGGCAGGATCTGCCAGGCACTGTATTACTGCTCCACTGCCTCCTTGTCTTCATTCCCTCTACCACAGGCTATGACTGTCTATGTCTGATTTTCTGTGCCTCTCTCTTCATCCCTCTCTCACTTTATTTCTTGCTCTTCCTCCCTCTTTCTTTCCAACAATTAATATCCTGTTTCTGTCTCTCTCCCCTGTAGCTATAACTGCTCATCCAAAGTACCACATGCTTAATTAACATGGAGGATGAATGGTGTTCCATCAATTGTCAAAAGTGCAATGCAAGGTAAAACACACTTTGTAAAAAATTAGGGGGGTTCATGTCCCGAGCAGAAACTAAAAGGTTTCAAATGTATATACATTGCCATAAGTATTAGGACAGTGATGTCAACATTACAGTTTTTCTGTACCCTCAAGGCATATCAGAATAAGATTCAAATATTAATGAGGCAAAAGGCTGTTTCAACACATATTTTACCAACTAAAAATAACAACACATTCAGAGTTCCATAAGTGCTGGGACAACTGCCTCACAGATGTTTCTAATTGATTAGGTGTTTCCTGTTGCATGTTCAGACATAAAATAAATGAGAATGTAGTCTCAGTTCTACCCTCTGCTTTTGCCTTTGGAGTCCGTGTTTGATGTCAGATATAATCCAACATGAAGACTAAGGAGCTGCCTGTGAAAGAAAAACAAGTCATTTGGATGCTAAAAGAAAAGATTAACTAAATTACAATCACAGCATAAAAGTTGGGCATAGCCTATTCAGCAGTTTGTAATGTCCAGAAAAAGAAAGAAACCTCTGCATTCGATGACAGAATTACAGTGTCGGCTCTAGCCTTTTGGGGGGCCTAAGCATTTGATTTGAGGGACCCCTCCTCCCCATCAGTTCGGGGGCTCCCTAGCAGTCGGAGACCCCCTAGCAGTCAGGGGCCCTAAGCAACCACTTATGTCGCATATGCCTGGAGCTGGTCCTGCAGAACAATTAACAGTTAAGTGAAAAACTATCCTGGATATGTGTCAGTGAAATCACCAAGTACCTCCAGATTGCTGGGATTAAAGTGTCACAGAAGGCTTTGGCAGCAGAATTATAAAGAAAACACGGCACGACTTAAAGTTACTCTTCAAGTATGGAAAACTTCCATGTGCTGGCACTACATAAATGTGGTGATACTAATTACCTTGATGACTATAATCCTATCTCAAAATCATCATGGGTATTTAGAATATTGGAGTCTTTGATAAATATAAGGTAATGTTCTTTATTTATGGTAGGCACAGTACTATTAATGCTACTGTAGTGAGGGGTATTAGAGAGTGGTTCGAAAGGTTTACCACTTAGAAGGTTACCAGGAACAGCTAGGGAAATGAGTGCATGGGAACGTTACCTTAGTGATAAATAAATATACATGTATAATCGGACTCAATATTCTTTGTAAACATACGCAATCATAAATGACCATGATGTGCTGGAAGTTCTTAGAAAAAGCAGCTAGTCTTTCATCACAAGCAAGACATTTAAAAGATCACATGTTTCACAGCCTATGTTATCCTCAATACTCCTCATCAGTCAAGTCCAGAAAACAAGGGATTGTGTAGCAACCCAGAACTCAGGGAAGTATTAAATGTACTTATGTATATGTGCCTATATCAGTTATCATAGGCGCCCATTAGGTGTAGGTTGTTTAACATATTTACTATACAGTAAAATGGCATGTATTTCTGGGGCTACACAGAATGTAACGATGCCCACGACTCAGGGATGACTAGTCAATGTTACCAGACTGTTCAGAGACCCAGACCTCAGGGATGTCAAGTCTGGTCACTTCGACTTACGTATGTGTGTGTGATTATCAGTACCCTTACAAGCTAAAGAGTGAAGATGAAAGAGGAGGGCCGTAGTAATCTACTGTATATTCCAAAGTAATAAAATGTATTCCAATCAAGTAATAGTTATAACACAAAATATACACTCACCTAAAGGATTATTAGGAACACCATAATAATACTGTGTTTGACCCCCTTTGGCCGTCAGAACTGTCTTAATTCTACGTGGCATTGATTCAACAAGGTGCTGAAAGCATTCTTTAGAAATGTTGGCCCATATTGATAGGATAGCATCTTGCAGTGGATGGAGATTTGTGGGATGCACATCCAGGGCACGAAGCTCCCGTTCCACCACATCCCAAAGATGCTCTATTGGGTTGAGATCTGGTGAGATCTCATTGTCATGTTCAAGAAACCAATTTGAAATGATTTGAGCTTTGTGACATGGTGCATTATCCTGCTGGAAGTAGCCATCAGAGGATGGGTACATGGTGGTCATAAAGGGAGGGACATGGTCAGAAACAATGCTCAGGTAGGCTGTGGCATTTAAACAATGCCCAATTGGCACTAAGGGGCATAAAGTGTGCCAAGAAAACATCCCCCACACCATTATACCACCACCAGCAGCCTGCACGGTGGTAACAAGGCATGATGGATCAATGTTCTCATTCTGTTTACGCCAAATTCTGACTCTACCATCTGAATGTCTCAACAGAAATCGAGATTCATCAGACCAGGCAACATTCTTCCAGTCTTCAACTGTCCAATTTTGGTGAGCTCGTGCAAATTGTAGCCTCTTTTTCATATTTGTAGTGGAGATGAGTGGTACCCGGTGGGGTCTTCTGCTGTTGTAGCCCATCCGCCTCAAGGTTGTGCGTGTTGTGGCTTCACAAATGCTTTGCTGCATACCTCGGTTGTAACGAGTGGTTATTTCAGTCAAAGTTGCTCTTCCATCGGCTTGAATCAGTCACCCATTCTCCTCTGACCTCAAGCATCAACAAGGCATTTTCGCCCACAGGACTGCCGCATACTGGATGTTTTTCCCTTTTCACACCATTCTTTGTAAACCCTAGAAAGGGTTGTGTGTGAAAATCCCAGTAACTGAGCAGATTGTGAAATACTGACATTCAGTTTGGAGTTCAGGAGATTGTCTTGAACAGGACCACACCCCTAAATGCATTCAAGCAACTGCCATGTGATTGGTTGATTAGATAATTGCATTAATTAGAAATTGAACAGGTGTTCCTAATAATCCTTTAGGTGAGTGTAGTTACCAACCCAATTCTGCGCCATCCCATCTAGTCTAAAAGTCAACTAAGTATACCATAAGACACACTATAGCATGAAGGTGTGCTAGGAGGTTTTGTTAACGATAGACTCCTAAAAATTATTACAACACAATGGGTTGGAAGGTCTCTTTAACAATGACAAACTCCTGAATATGAATACAACACAATGGTTTGGAAGGTCTCTTTAACAATGACAAACACCTAAATATGACTACAAGACAATGTGTTGGGAGGTCTCTAACATTGACACACTCAAATAACCTTTTGGAGACATGGCTATTTATCCTAATATCAGACATATCAAAAACACTCCCCCAAAAATTAATTAACATTACCTTGGCAAACACAATGAACAGGAACTGTCCGTCCCACTTAATCAATGCAAAATTATCGAATGGACGGGGCTTTGCTGCCAGTTGTTGTCAGACATGCAACAAGGACAATTATTTCTCCATTGTTCTTGTGAAGTTTGATCCATACACTTACAGTATGGTACAGTACAATAAAGCATATCAGCCTATTCTACCCTTTAATGTAACGGTCCCAGCCTGAGGGGACCGCTCCACTTCATGTTTTCTGTTTGTCCTTGACTTGTCTTGTCCTTGTATGGTCTTTCCTGTTCTTGTTTCAGTTAATCTGTATATTTCTTTCACCTGTGTTTAGCCCCCACCTGCTTCTGTTCTCCTCGTTAGTCTGTGTATTTAGTTCAGCCATTTTCTCCCTGTCCCTGTTCGGTCATTGTGCTTGTCTGCGTGTCATGTTTTACGTACTCCTGAAACTCCTGAGTATTTTCTAGTGCCCGGCACTCTGCTTTGCTTTCTTTGTTTTTGTTTATTAAAAAGGAAACCCACCGACATTCTGCGCCTGCTTCCGTCTCCCTTCTCTAAAACATGACATTTAAGGGGAATAGGGGAAATTCAAACACTATGGATAAATGTCCACATTATCATGCATTTTGTAACACTCCAGTTTGCTCAGTTTCACACCTCTCCAGATGAGCTCAGGAGGGCGGGGCTGATGGCCCACACCTGGTGTTCCAGATCTTTAGAGAAGCAAATGTTATACAAGGACCCCTGACTAACATCACCAAGACTTGGTGGGGCCAGATACGCCTCTTCGTCGAATACACTTCCACTCTTCCTCAACAGGCATTTCTCACTACACTACACTATGTTGGTTATGAACGATATTGCAAAAGCACTGGATGAAAAATCTGACTGTTTAGCTATCAAAGTTTTTTTTTTTGGATAATTTGAAACCCTGTTTGGGCTTGGCTGTGGAGACCGGTTTATGGTTTCAGATTTACCTTACTGATTGTAATGGACAGGGTTGAATCTATTTATGAAGTACTTCACAAAGGAACACCCCAGGGTTACATTTTGGGTCCTATCAATTGCGCTCTATCAAGACTGTTTAGTCTCAGTTATACCGCAGGTTACTCAGAGTTACGGAAATTACTTGTCTATTATGCACATTACTTATCAAATATGTTGGTGCCTATAGGGCCATTCAAATGGCTGAGAAGTGACCTATTTGTTGTATAATGTGAATGCTTTTTCATAAAAGTGCTTGAATATTGGTTTTAAAAATATTTTTATTTGCTGTAACACAGGGCTCAGCTGTCTACAGTCTGAGTACAGTATGGTAGTAGGTATGCTTACCCCAGGTGTTTAATACCTGTATTTAATTGGTCTCTTAATTTTAACCCTTCTGTTCTTCACTCAAAACCTTCCTTTTCAACTTCTTTGAAAAGGCAAGAAATGTGCAGTGCAGTGGTCTCAATTTTTTACAGAGCTGTATATTGTGCATTCAAGACAATCAGTATAATATGCATGCTAGCCGTAGGATAATAGTAAATTGTGTTCATCAATTAAAAATGTCTGTATTCCTGCCAGGCTTCAAAGCATTTTCTATAAATACTAAGTTGTTACTTTCTCTGCCCCTCCTCCTCTCGTAAATTCCTAATTCAACATTGAGCTTGGTACTTCCAACAGACTGTTCAAGAAATGTACGAATAAGCAAAGGAGGACTGGCAGCCAAGAGGGAATAAGGAAGAGCAACAAACTGACTGTGTTTTTATCCAAATTGGCACTCTGTTCCTTACATAGCATGTGTGTCTGTGGCAACCCCATGCAGTCTCTCTAGAAGACGGCGAGTCCTCACTGATCCTGAAGGAAGAGACATTAAAAAAACAGTGGATTTGTTTTGGATCTGGGGTCTACGTAGAAGTAATACCAAGATGAGATGCCCCTTATTCATTGATCATTTTGACATGAAGTTCTGGTTGTCAGGATGGAGAATGTGTGTGTTGTTTTACATTTACTACATAAAAACATACATAAATGTAGGCCAAAATACCACTCAAGGTAGAATCGAGAAACTTAAAGTTACAGTCCCTTTTTTAACCCCCTGGATAAGTAATATCTGCTTTATATGTGCATAATCTATAATAATCACTGTCATACCTCAGTTAGACAGGAAATTATGGCATCAATATGGCGCAATATGACTTGTGCAAGCACAATATGAACGTTATTAAGTGAGCAGAGGACTTTACTTGCTAGCAGAGAACTCAAATTGCAAAGAGAAATCCAATGCTTGGAGTATGCACTGCACTGAACACGTGTAGCCAAAGTGTGGCACAGAAATATAATTTTTAGAACTTGCAAGACACTGAGCAAGCTTCAAATCAATTTTGCGCAGAGTAAATGAGTGTGAAAGGAGATATTTTTTCCACAAAAGTAGTATTAATCAAAGGCCACACTGCAGGTTTCTGTACTCTCTCAAATTGACCATTTACATGGCAGTTAACTATTTTTGGGGACTCATTTTTGCTCGACAGCACCACTTCTACTGTACAACCACTGGCCAGAAAGTGCGGAATGAATCTTTATAACAAATATTTACTGTAGAATACATTTTACCTATAAGAAAATAAAATGTAATAAAAGGATATTTAATATTTGTTTGGTTTATAATTAAAAAAATTATATAGCATGCTTACTGTTGTATGAAATTGTATGAATGCTGTGAAAGGCTTTTCCATGTCTCAAATTTTTAGCAAGCAATTCAGGTCTATTTCACAAAAGATCTTTACAGTGCTGGTCTGTCCACAACCTGACCTTGTCTCCTGCCATTTACACTTTCTTGACTCAAGCTACACCTTACATACAAATCAGTGTCTCTGTACTGATTGACCTACAAACAAGTCCCACGTAGCTGTACAATGCTGAAGTATGAAAATGTATTGTTACTGAGTTACAATATCACACATAGCTACACGCAACAATGCCAGTGTCCACTTCCATTGACCTAAAGCTCCATTTCAAAAGCTTTCATTATGTATTACTTCAAACAGCAGCGAAGAACATAAAACTCTTTATTTAAACTTCAGTTCTTTAGCACTGTGGTCTCATTTTAAAAACAGTTAGCTTCCTAGATCCTTGTCACTTAAGATTATATAAGAAGTGGTTGTGTTTTATCTCAATCAGCCAATACCTTAATATACCAGGAGAGTATTCGTCTTCCCTCTGAGAAAGACTTCTCATCACTCACCCTTACTGGGTGAACAAACCTCCCCTGGTGATGGGAATGAATGGCTGGGCCCCGGAAAGTGAGTAAGCCCAGGGAGATTTACTTTCTAACTCCATCGCATAACTCTCTCTCTCTTTTGCTGCCTCTACCCATTTCTCTTCCTCTAAGCCTCAGCCTCTGTCACTCTCCATCCCCTCACACTTTCACCATCTTGCTCTCTCTCCTCTGCCTCCATTGTGATGAGTGAGCCTGCCATGGGAGGCCCTTTTCATCTGTTTCCGTCAGCATGTAAGCAGCTCTGGTGAGAAGTGTTTCATTTTCACAGTTCTGATTCTCCTGTTGTCCTCCTGGCTGACAGGGAGGTTATTTGGGATGCACTGCTGGAGTCCGAATGCTGTCTGCTCCCTGGCATCTTTCTCGTCTCCAGCTATCTCAGTGATGGTCTAACCGAGAACGGCGAGGGATTCTGCTCAGGCAGCAGGGGAGAAGGATGGATGCAGCTTAGATACTAACAGCTGTATGGGAGATAAAGAGATGGACAGACATGCGGAGAATAGCAACACTGAGTAGTGGTGTTAGAAAAACAGAGAATGGCACTGATGTTGAATGGTGGTAGTTATAGATCAAAAGATGTTGAGAGGTCTTGGAATTCAGTCCCAATAATCTCTCCTTTTGAAAAAAAAAGTCTGAGCACATCTTCCCATCCCTTCTGGATTTGAAATAAAATGCCAGGTATGTTACCTCCTTGTGTCCCATGCCAGCAATAATCCTGTGCTTTTACCTTTCTGGAAAACAGAGGAAGTCAATTTTCTAGTTTTTCTCATCTCTTTTTTTCTATATCCATTTGCATGATCAGTGCACCTTTGTGTCTGCTGTCTAGCATTCCTAACAGTAGGGCTCCTTTCAAAAACAAAAAACACCTGTGTATTGTTCATAAAAATTGCCTAAATACCGACGTATGAAAAGAGATCGTTATCATTTTTATTAGTAAATGACCGAATGGAACAATAGCTGCAATAACTCCCCACAGCCAGTAAATGCATGTTAATTGTTGTGGTCACTACTAATTTCCTAATGGATAGGAAATACTTTGCTGAGAGATGTTTCGAGTTAGTTTCCAACTTAAAATAAAGTGGATGAAAATATGGAAGCAAAATGTAAACATGTTTTTGTGTACTCTATTTACAAAACGGAGTGAACCAAGCCGTTAACTCCTCTGCTAAAACACTCTGGACTGGAACTGGAAAAAACAGACCTTTGCTCTCTGAATGTGATGCATTAAAAGTGAAGATATCAATGATTCTCAATTCTCCTCTAATTTCAGTTATCAAGGATAGGTTTAATGTTCTGCTTAAAGGGAATTACCGCTGCATTCACAGGTCAAAATTAAGACAAGAAAATAGCTAAATGAGATTACACTACAATATTCTGGCCTCCTGAAATGTTTTTGGACTTAAAGTAGTGGCAAAGCCAGTAACAGGTCAGTAACATGATTGGGTTTTAGAAGAGAGGATGGGTCTGTCAGAAGTGAGGATGGGGAGGGGTTCACCACTCTGAAAGACTGTGCAGGCAAATAGTGCAAACATTTATGAATAACACTTCTCGGCGTAAAAAGTTTGGAGATCTTATCATTTACGATACATACAGAATCCGGATAAATCTCTCTGTGGAAGGTACAAGGCCAAAAACCAATATTGGATGGTTGTGATCTTTGGGCATTCAGGGAGCACTGCATTAAATACATTAAAAAGACATGATTCTATAGTAGAAAACACTGCATGGGCTCAGAAACACTTCATCAAATTTGAATCATGGACACTGTGTCCTGTGGACTAAAGAGATGAGGGTCCATCCGGCCTGTTATCAGCGCACAGTAAAAAAGCCAACACTCGTGATCTTATGGGAGTGCATTAATTGCACATGGCATCTGTGATTTGCACATCTGTGAACATGCTGAACAATATACATGCTGGTCAGATAATTAGAAAATCATAAAAAAGTTGATTTATGTCAGTAATTCCATTCAAAAAGTGAAACTTGTATATTATAATCATTCATTACACACAGACTGATATATTTCAAATGTTTATTTCCTTTAATTGTGATGATTATAACTGACAACTAAAGAAAATCCCAAATTCAGTATCTCCAAAAATTTGAAATGTTGGCCAACTGAAAAGTATCAACATGAAGCATGAGCATGTACAGCACTCAATACTTAGTTGGGGCTCCTTTTGCCTGAATTACTGCAGCAATGCGGCGTGGCATGGAGTCGATCAGTCTGTGGCACTGCTCAAGTGTTATGAGAGCCCAGGTCACTCTGATAGTGGCCTTCAGCTCTTCTGCATTGTTGGTTCTGGCTTATTGCATCTTCCTCTTCACAATACCCAATAGATTTTCTATAGGGTAAAGGTCAGGCGAGTTTGCTGGCCAATTAAGAACAGGGATACCATGGTCCTTAAACCAGGTACTGGTAGCTTTGGCACTGTGTGCAAGTGCCAAGTCCTGCTGGAAAATGAAATCTGCATCTCCATAAAGTTGGTCATCAGCAGGAAGCATGAAGTGCTCTAAAACTTCCTGGTAGATGGCTGCGTTGACCTTGGACCTCAGAAAACACAGTGGACCAACACTAGCAAATGACATGGCACCCCACTGACTGTGGAAACTTTACACTGGACTCTCCTCTCTTCCTCCAGACTCTGCGACCTTGATTTCCAAAGGAAATGCAAAATGTACTTTCATCAGAGAACATAACTTTGGACCACTCAGCAGCAGTCCAGGCGAGACGCTTCTGACGCTGTGTCTTGTTCAGGAGTGGCTTGACACAAGGAATGCGACAGCTGAAACCCATGTCTTGCATACGTCTGTGCGTGGTGGTTCTTGAAGCACTGACTCCACTCTTTGTGAATCTCCCCCACATTTTAGAATGGGTTTTGTTTCACAATTTTTTCTACCACATTTTCCTTCCCTTCGCCTCTCTATTAATGTGCTTGGACACAGAGCTCTGTGAACAGCCAGCCTCTTTAGCAGTGACCTTTTGTGTCTTGCCCTCCTTGTGCAAGGTGTCAATGGTCGTCTTTTGGACAGCTGTCAAGTCAACAGTCTTCCCCATGATTGTTCTGTAGGCTACACTAGAGAGATTATTTAAAGGCCTTTGCAGGTGTTTTGAGTTAATTAGCTGATTAGAGTGTGGCACCAGGGTGTCTTCAACATTGAACCTTTTCACAATATTCAAATTTTCTTCAGTAGCTTACGTTATAGTAAGCCTAAAATAAAATGTATTACGGTAATATTGTGACTATTGCTGGTGCACTTTCGAAGTACGCATCCGTGCATGCTTTTTGAGGTAATAGCCTATAGATCATAGCCCCTTGCACATTAAAAGAGGAACGGTTTCTACGATTCTCTCGTCTTTTCACTTGACTAAATAGTCAGTTAACTTCACCTATATTGATATTGTATCAATGTCATTAACGAATGAAAGGAAAAAAAGAAAAATTGTGCCATGAAATTAAAAAGCTTTGGTAGTGTAAAGTTCATCTTCAGTCTCGCTAGCAATTGCTTAATTCCTATGACTATTCCAAGTAGCAAGTAGATACTAGTAGGCCGATTACTGGCTAATTGCTAAAACGGTTAATGGCAAAACCCATACAGTTCATAGATGCTATGTGTGGGGAAAGTAAACTTAATAAGAAATGTTTAACACAATGATTAATGATGTCTAGCTAAATGTTCAAACTTGGTGTGATGTTAATGTGTGACAAAATGATCTAATGTTGAGACTGGCATACATTACTGGCATAGCTTACTGTATACAAAACAGTACATATTTCCCCATCATCAGCGAAATACATATGTAGTATATGATTTAAGATTTAGCCAATGCTTACGATTTACTCGTAGTTCACATAGCATAGTGGTAAACTATTCAACTGCTATTGTATGGACGAACAGTAATCTTTGTACAAGAGTACACTTTAGTTCCGTTAATAAACGTTCTGTTGTCCACATTATTTCATCAAAAATGTCATGGTGAGGTAAAAGTTACATTCCCGCTGTTTAAGTAGCGTATTGGTTAAAGACACAGTCAGCCACATAGAAAACCAAGGATAAAAACCTGCCAGAGACAACAACATTCATCCCTTCTAATCATGGGCTGGCTGATATAGGCTTGCCTGGTTCTTTTTCTAGTTTCCAAAGCTCTGTAGACACTCCTGTCTTTTTCACAACTTTTATTTGGCACCCTACAATCGGGGAAGAATGTAGAAAACTACCAGTCATTTCTGAACAGTTTATCAATCAATCAAATTTATTTATAAAGCCCTTTTTACATCAGCAGATGTCACAAAGAGCTTTTAAAAAACACCTGGCCTTAAACCCCAAGAGGCAAACAACAGTAGTGTTGTACTTCAGTGGCTAGGAAAAACTCCACCCCCGAGAGGCATTGGAGGGAGGGCATCCCAATGGTGATGAGAGCCCACCAGGCAAGACAGCAAGGGTGGACAGTATCAAGCCTATCTGGTCACCTTAATGGCCGTGGGCCAGGCTACACCTAATCATAGACTGTGCTGTAGAGACAAGTCTTTAGTAGACACTTGAAAGTTTTTGCATTTCTAACCTTAATTGGCAAATCATTCCACAGTAGTGGAGCTATATGAGAAAAGGCCCGGCCTCCAGCTGTTTGTTCAGAGATTCTAGGTACAATTAAAAGGCCTGCATCTTGCGATCACATGTCCACATAGCCCAATATGGGTTTCCAGTCTCTCATAGAGAAGGGAGGGATCAATAGTGTCAAAAGCAGCACTAAGATCAAGAAGCAACAGAACAGATGCGGAACCTTTGTCTGAGGCCATTAGAAGGTAATTTGTTACCTTCACGAGTGCACTCTCAGTACTATGAAGGGGTCTGAAACCGGACTGGAGCATTTCATAAATGTTATGTCTTCAGGAAGGCATTCAGTTGTTGGGAAACACATATTTCAAAGATTTTTGAGAGGAACGGGAGGTTCCAAATTCGCCTATAATTGTTTAATATGTCGGGATCCAGATTAGATTTATTTAGAAGAGTCTTAATTTCCGCTGTTTTTAGTGAGTTTGGTACACATCCGGAGGAAAGGGAGAAATTTATTATGTTCAACATTGGCTGACCTAGCACAGGAAATTGCTCCTTAAGTAATTTTGTTGGAATCGAGTCTAGCTGACAATTTACAAAAGTAAATTACATTGCAAATGTAGTCAATGTGTCGAGTGATACGGTATCATAAAATTAAAGTGTCCCCATTGACACCTGGTCAGGGAGGTTCAGGACATTCTCAGGACAACTGAGATTTTGGGGACTATAACTATTTAAGGAGGAGTCAGTTATTTGTTTTCTAATGGTGATGATATTTTCATCAAAGAAGTTAATGTATTCATTACAGCTAAGTGAACTGTTGCTTTTTTGTTGACTTTGCAACTGTATCGAAGAGAAATGTTGGATTGTTTTTGTTCACCTCAATCAAGTTGGAGAAATAAGCAGATTGAGCAAATGTGAGTGATTTTCGGTATTGTAGTGTACTGTCTATCCAAGCAAGTCTGAATACTTCCAACTTGGTGGAGCGCCACTTTCGCACAATTTTCTGGAGGCTTGCTTGAGTGCTCTAGTATTGTCTGTGTACCAGGCAGCAAGTTTCTAGTTGTTTTCGCTAAATTTCTTTTGTTTTTAGTGGTGCAACCGTATCTAAAGTATTTCGCAGTGTTGGGTTTAGATCCTCAATTGGATCGTTTGCGGATTTATTTACTCAGTTGTTGATGAGCAAACTTGTAAGAATATCAAGGAATCTGTTTGAAGTCTGAGAATATATAGTACGGCTTTTGAAACTCATTGTTTGCGGAGCAAGTGGATTTCTTGTTTTAACTGTAAATGTAATAAGACAGTGATCCGATAATCCAGGATTTGGGGGGGAAATTATTAGATCTACAATATCTATTTCTCGTGACAGGACTAAATCTAAGGTCTGTTGGACCTGAGACATGTTGGATAAAACCCACTGAGTCAATTATGGCTTCACTTTTCCATATGAATATTGAAATTGCCAAAAATTCTGCCCATGACTACAAGGTTAGACAAGAATTCTGGAAACTATTTGAGGGATATTGTGTATGGCCCAAAGGGCCTGTAAATAGTAGCTATGTAAAACGATTTATCGGCCTGGTTAACTTTCATGAGTAAAATTTCATAAGAATGAAAATTAGTGATGTGTTTGCAGGTACATTTATATCTACTGTCATAAATATTAGGAACACCCCCTCCTTTTCGGGATGCAAAAGGGATATGATCACAAGTATAGCCAAGAGGAGAGGCCTCATTTAGGGCAGTGAATTCAGCCACGTTTCACACAAGCCAATAAAATCTAGTTTATGATCAGAGATTAACTCATTCACTGAAACTGCCTTTGGAGCAAGGGATCTAACATTTAGGAGTCCCATTTTGAGATGCAAGGTGATACAGTCATTTTTATTTGTGACCAAGGTGGAGGATAGCTTTATCTTAATAAGGTTGCTATTTTTAGCACTACCTTGTTTAGCTTTTCTCAGCCTGGAACGAGTCACAGAGGCAATAAGTAAAACTGTACTAACTACTCTGACTATCTACAGACACCACTATGCTTGCAGGCTGGCTAACAGCCTCTGGCCTGACCTGCAACCGATCTCATGATGAGGCTACAGGAGTGAGACTCCTGTCAATCTTCCTAGATAAAAGAAGAGCACCACTCCAGGTAGGATGGAGTCCGTCTCTCCTCAGCAGATCAGGCCTGGCCCTATTTCTGGGAGATTCCTAAAAAGAAAGCCAGTTATCTACAAACTCTACCTCCTGCGACGGGCAGAACTCAGTTTTCAACCAAGTTGAGCAAGTCTGCTGTAGAGCTCATCACCACCCCTAGCTGGGAGGGGGCCAGAGACAATTACTCGATGCCAACATATTTCTAGCTAGTTTGCACGCTGATGCTATGTTCTGCTTCGTAACCTCTATACGTTGGTGGCTCTGCCCCCCGGTAAACAGTGTATGATCGCTGGCTGATTCTTTAGTCTAATACTGCGGGTAATGGATTCGCTGATGACTACGGCATTTCTTCCTAGTGACCAAGAGAAAGTTCTTGTCCAGCTGCAGGAGCTGTGCGGGGGGCTAAAAACACTGTTGTTTCTTCCTGGTGGCACATACGCAGTTTTCTAATTTCTACACGTAATCCTTGCCTGACATTTGTGTCTGAAGCCGAGCCTCTAACTCTGCTATCTTGACCTGAAGACGATAGTTCTCCTCCGTGTTGTAGCTACAACAATTACAATGATAAGGCATAGTAATGATACTCAGCGTCGGGTGTTCAGGGGTGAGTAATTCTGTTAATTATGTCCAAAAAGAGTCCTGGTGTAGAAAAGTTGGGTAAAAGGTCAATATATAAAAATATTGCGTTGGTAAAACTCTTGAAGTAGAATTTGACCAATTCGTTTATATAGAGTAAATTCAAAAAAGTTTGGCAGGTAGGTAACAGCAGGCTGCATACAGCACGTCCACAAATCCATGCTATCAATGAAAAAACACTTTCATTACCCAGCAAGCAACATACCAGCGGCCCACCGGCGGCATGCTAGCTATTTGACGCTGTGGCCGCCCAGAGGATTTTACATGCATTTCATGACCTGACATTACCTACTTAGAAATAGCTAATAGATTTTTTAAGGTTCTTGGCTGATTTTAAGCATTTTGAAAGAAGTGTAATTAAAGCATTTTTTAGGTGAGCCAACCTGTCTGTTGTTGCTAACCCATATCAGTTGCTGACAATCTCGTCACTTATTTTGTCACTTAATAGAACATTTAGGGCTGGTTTCACAAAAAACAACCTTGAGTGTGGAGATCAAGAACAACCTTATTCAATATGGGATCCTACGGAATAAATGCAGGGGATGAGGGGGTAGGAGACCAAACGAAAGTCTATTGTTTGCACTCTCAGGCCTAGTCCACACGAACACGGGTATTTTTATAACCGTGACTTTTTTTACGCGGTTCGGCCTTCCGTCCACACGAAAACGCAGTTTCAGGGCACTGTAACCGAACATTTTTGAAAACTCCGGCCAGGGTGAGCATTTTCAGAAATGCCGGTTACAGTGTTGTCATGTGGACAGTATAACCGGGTTTTTTGCCTTGCGACGTCAGAGTGTGCGCCGTTATCCGCTGTGTTTGACGTCATATTGTGCGCCGCTAACTGCTTTGTTGATGTTTGTTGACGATTCTTTGCAATGGCGGATGTAGCCCAAATCGTGCTTATAACAACTGTGCTGCTAACAGGGCTTCTAACATGTATACAGATACATGCTCAATTATATCACTATATTGAGGAACAAAGGCGTCAGAATGCAATTCTACGCACGGCACTGCTAATGACAACACTCCCAGTCCCGCGACACAGACCCCGCCGCCACCGACGCCGGTTTTGGACGAGACCCGGTCGAATAACTTTTTTCTAGGCTTCTGATTGGCCAAGGTGACTTTACGATTTGGGTTATATCGCCGCCTGCTGGTGTGGCATGCTCTTGACAGCGCGTTTTTGTGTTTTCATGTGGACGGAGATTTATTTTAAACCGAGCATGTGTGGACAGGTTTTTTTTTTTAAACGGAGGAGAAAAAACTCCGGTTATAAAAATACCCGTGTCCGTGTGGACTAGGCCTCAATGAGAGTAGTATTACATGCTCATTAGAGTTGATTGATGAACGACACCGGCCAAGTCAGATGGATGATCCTCTTGTACTTGGAATTTTGCAAGACCTTTGCACATTAGGCAATCTAAAAAACAGGGAGTGGGTGTTAGAATGTTGAATCCTCTACCAAGAGTTGATGTAGCTCCTTTTTTATTTAAAGCTCCTATTCCATCTACAGCTCCCTTGCCTATTAGCATGGGACTATTAAATGCCCTGTCTCTCACAAATAAATCCCTCCTACTACATGACCACATAGTGGACAAGAAGATTGATTTTATGTGCACAACTGAAACCTGGCATCAGCCTGGGGTTCTCTCATCCCTTAATGAGGCCTGCCCATCTGGGTATAGCATGGAAAAAGCTGGCAGTACTGGCCGTGGTGGTGGGTTAGCCATCATACAGCTTGCTAAATTAAAACTGTCCCACCTGCCTCAGCCTGAATTGTGCTCTTTTGAATGTCTTGCCGTAAAATTGAAAATCCCAACTCGATTTCAAAAATGGTGGCAACTCAAAGCACCTGTTAAACCATCCCTTAAGAGCAATGCAATATCTTTGTTGATTTGTTTTAAACGAAGGTCAGCAAAATTAGATCTCTGATCTCCAGTTCTACTCTGTCCCCTGCTGAAGAAGCCCACCCTGGACCCAGAAGTGCTGGCCAATTACAGGCCAATCTCCAACCCTCCCTTCCTCTACAAGGTGTTGAAAATAGTTGTAGCGCCCCTATCCCACGTTTATGCCATATGGGTGGGCCCTGATTTCTTTTAACAAATCTATTTATTATTCCAAGTTGCCCTAACCAAATTGTAGGCATTAATTATGTTCTTATTTTCTATAGAGTAAACTAACCCTTTAAATCCTTAAATACTAATAACAATGTAAGAAATTACATCAATGAAATATAATTTTGTCCTTTTAGATTATTATTCAAGTTAAAGTGACCCATTTCAACCAACTCTAACAATAAACACTCAATTGAAGCAGTTGTCAATTGTCTACTTAGTTTGTATTAAAGACAATACATATAAAACAAGATTCCACAAAACTAAAAAAATGCAACGTTTACCCATAAGCAAATGATCACAGAAATGTATGCATTCACAAGCATATATGGTAGACTGGCCTATGTAAAACCACGATCTAGGCCCAATTCGATGCTTGCGTATGTTGAGACCCAAAGCTGTTTGGTTACTTCACTCTCATGAGCAAATAAAACAAAACTATCCAGTACCTCAATGAAGTTCCGTCAGCATATACTGGTTCTCTGGTTTCTGGCCATTGAAAACGAAGGATGACATCGTTGATTCCTATCTGCATCCAGCAGCGACAGAGGAACTCGGGGGCATTCAGGTCTAACTCAGAGCGTTATCTGGTTGTCTGCGTCCCACGTCGGTATATAGTCAACGTTCAATATAAAACAAGATAGCTAACACCCGCTTGTTTAACTGTGCTATTCTTCTGATACTATTTAGTATTAACTACTCACTATGCTAATGAGCAAGCTAGCGGAATACATGTGGTATATAAACACCTAAAACATCAAGGAGACATCAAGCTATTTATATTAATACGGTGGCTTACTGGTCCCTTGTGACAGCCTATCGTTTAGACAATCTATTGGGAAGTAAAACACAAAGTTTTCCGAGCACGCTTCCTTCATCTAACAAATTTTTTCTCGCGAACTCCACCCCCCAGTTCTTAGGACGCATTCACCAATAACAACCAGTACATAGTGTTATATATTGAGGTGTGCTAGAGGGTGGTTAGAAAGATTTACCACTTAGAAGGTTACTGGGGAACAGCTTGGGAATGACAGCAAGGGAACATAACCTTTGTGATAAATAAATATAAATAGTTTATATTGTTAGTAAATACATTTTATCGTAAATTACCATATGTTGGAAGTCCTTAGTAAAGGTTAGCTACACTCTTGTCACGAGCCTAACATTAAAATGGCATGCATTTCTGGATCCATCCCGACTGGTCAGGGATGCCCACAATGGCATGTGTCCCTTGGACCAACCTAGACCCAGAACCCAGGGATGCCCACAATGGCATGTGTCCCTGGGACCAACCTAGACCCAGAACCCAGGGATGCCTACAATGACATGTGTCCCTGGGACCAACCTAGACCCAGAACCCAGGGATCCCCACAATGGCATGTGTCCCTGGGACCAACCTCGACCCAGAACTCAGTGATGCCCACAATGGCATGTGTCCCTGGGACCAACTTGGACCCAAAACTCAGGGATGTCAAGTCTGGTCTCTTGGACTTACATATATGTATGTGTGATCATCAGTAGCCTTAAAAGAACTTGAGTGTGACGATGAACGAGGAGGGCCGTAGTGACCTATATACCAAAGTAATAAAGTTACAACACAAAATAAAGTTACATACTACTCTGATTCAACGTCATCCCAACTAGTTTAAGGTTCAAAAGATTGTGACCCCACCCCCCAATTATAAGCAACTTCAGGCTTCTTTTTTCATTAAGTCACTTGGAGATTTTGTCTATTGCAGGTTGCAGTTTTTTGGGCTTGCGTATTGTTTTGACCATTAGGCACACTAAAACGAGTAATCAACACAGCGCCGGTGATGAATGAGGCCTGCGACACAGTCATCTCCCAGGTGGAGCAGAGGTTTTCACAAAGTGACCACCTGATCGCTGCCAAGTTGGTGGACAGCTCGCTCTTCCCACAATTTGTCCTGTCATTCCCTACATCTGAGCTTGACGGTGAAACTATGGCCTCTAGGAAATAAGGAAAAGTTGAAGTCTGAGCTGACCACTCTGTACCGCCACACTGAGCTTCACACTGGTTAGACGGCCCTGTCTTTGTTAAGGTCCATCCATGAGAACAACGTAGAGGGGGCCTTTGCTGAGACTGTCACTCTGCTGAAAATTATCATAACAACACCTATGACGACATCCAAGTCAGACAGGAACTTTTCCACCTTGAAGAGGGTAAAAACCTTCACTCGCAATACCATGGGACAGCCTCGACTCAACGCATTGGCCATGTTGTCCATCGAAAGCCAGCTGATTCAGCAGCTACTTGACTTCATTCCCAAAGTCATCATAAGTTTGCCTAGAGGAAGAACCGCCGTGCCACCTTTTTCTTCAAGTGAGCCCTCAGCCTTGGTGAGTGAAACCATATTTTATCATCCTGTCTTTGTGGTGCTGGTCCGTGCATTGGTCATATTTTTGTGCTGGATCGATTGATATACATGGTGTCCATGCTTATCTATTAAGGTTGTTGTCATAGAATATATCCCTAAAAAGTTGTCTTTCTGCTTCGTTGTGGCCTTCAGTGGTGTTGAGCTTGCTGTTCGCGTATGCCCCTGTAGGCACATTGGTTCTGAGCTTGGTTGCATTCCTAATTTAGGTTTGTAAATGTGACAGTGGTAATTTTACATGTGTGTGAGAGGGAAGGAGAGCAAATACACAAGGACTCTCTCTCTCCAGTATGTTTACTACAACACCTGCTAGAAGCAAGCCGCTCTGTCGTTAAAAGTGTTTTGTGGAGCCATGCTGTTTGTTGATGTGTTAAATAAGCACTTCAGTAGTAAGAGGGAGTGTAGCTTTACTGGTATGTATCCTATATTTAGAAATTGTTTGTGCCCCACCGATTTTTTACAATTAAAACCGCCACTGACAATACATAATGCTGACTTATGCTTGCACTGACATTTCTAAGCTCTGTATTTTAAGTTATTGATAATTTTTTGTTAATATTACCTCTCCAGTAATATTTGTTATTTCTGTGTGTAAATTGATATATATGGTCTGCATTGTTCATTTCACCAATGAAAGCCTTCACCACAAGTACTGCTGTGAGTCTGCCACCTCAATGAAACCTCCACCCCAAGTGCCCTCCATTACAAGGTTTCCCGACATGGCTTTAGAAGTCCTAGGAAAGGGTTTTAAAATCAGAATTATTGTAGCAATTGCATTATTTTCATTACAATAAGGATGCTAATTGGTTCCAGTTATCATTATTTTGGTATGAACCAATGTCTCTTTTGGGAGAGAAATGATGGTAAGAGAATTTTGTGTCTCCTGACTCCCCCTCGGATTTCAGTCACGTCTTTGTCCCCCACACGGCTGTCTGCAGAAGGCAATTTGTTTCCCCTGATAAAACACCCTCACAATGACAGAATCAATGGCAGCAATCAAACACATTCAATCAGGTCTTTGTGCCTGTAATGGGGATGAGATATCAGTGTTAGCAACAACAGGAGGGTCTCTCTATTTTCATCACACCTGGAGACTTCGGCAGCATAAAACATGGCACCTCATTCTCAATATAGTGCATTCTTTTTCCTGGTCCTGTGTGGAGGGCCTCCACACAGGACCAGGAATTAAATAATAGGCCACCAACATAGGACTTCTTTTATGTATATATAAAATATTTCATTTAAAACAATGCTGTACTGTTTCTTATTGCACTGCTTGACCAAACAAGATGTCTAGACCAAAATCCAGCACTCACGTCTTCCAACTCAATTGAGCTTACAAGCACTCAAATTGACATCAAGAGCACTAGAGTGCAACGGGGCCACAGGAACCATATTTGGGAACACAAGTGTACCATTCAAATGCAAGATTATCATAAAAGAGGAGGCTTACGCATGTGATGTCCATCCTGCCCTGTTTATTTTTTCTCAGTTTGTTTTACAGCTGACAAGAATGTCCAGATTTTCATGTAGTGAGTGAAATAATGTATCCAGCTGAAGTGACAAAAGAAAATAAACAGGTCTAATTTTTTTAAATGTTTATTTCAATGTAATGTAATACTTGTGTAGTTTTTGTCAGACACATGGTATGAGGACTCAGTTTTGTATCTGGAGAAAATAACTAGTGAAAAGGAATGACAGGGTAAGAAAGAATAAATCTGGGAGAGAAACAGCTTATTTATGTGAGAGTGAAGAGGTCTACATTAGAGGATTCACAATGAAGACCCTGCAGAACATGGCACATAGGATAGATAAGCCTTACTTAGGAAACTGGTTAAGTGGAGTGATAGAAAGAATGCTGGGTATATTTCTGTAAAAAAACTGTATACTCAAGTAGAGTATATACTCTTTAATAATCCTCAATCAATAAGGTTGCATAATATTCTTTCAAATTAAAGACAAACTATTTACTTGTGTAGTAATATGTTCAGAGTAATATTAAGACACAAATGAGGAGTATAAAACTGTCTAATGTCAGAAAGGTTCTTGACCCAATGTCCTTCTGCACAGTCATTGCTTTAGATCAGCAACATGTGGCCGAAGTAATGGCTCCAGAATAATTTTTTCTGTCGCCACATGCATGCTGTGATTCAGTTTGTTTCAGAAATTTGACCCAGAATGGCTTGAATTTTTCCTTCTTGTACTGAAACCTCCCATGACCTCACAAGGAAGAACTATGATTCGACATCTGCTTTTTATGTGTTTGTGTCACAGATATTTGTTTTCCTAACAAAATAGTGTATGCACAGTCATTTTAGTTTCAATAGGGTTCATTTCAAAATGATCCTCAAATATCATTAAGCCGTTAGTTTTTTTTTTTTTCAATCATACTCATCTGTAATTAAGTTAAAAACAGCTTTTGCTGAAGCCAGAATCTCTTCTAGAAACACAGTAGCCATATGTAATAGGCAAGGGGAGAATGTTGTGAATATTCCTATTTCTTGTTCTGTACATCATAAACATAGCTAGCTAAACCAATACTTATACCATATTTCCATTTAAAATCATAAAAACACCACATATTTCAACAATCATATAGCTGCTAGACAATCTCTAATGTTAGTATCTAGCTAGCTACTTACGGTAAATGGTGATACTTGTTTCAGTGACTGTCTGTAGCAACTCAAGTGTTGGAACTGCATTTGGCTTCAGCAAAGGGGAACTTTGCATACCCCATAATTTTTTTTGTGTCACGTTCTGAAAGCAGTCGTCTGCACAATTTGTTCTACAATTTCCATACTTTGTGAGCATGGATAAACTAACTATCTGATCAGTTGCTTGCTGAATCAGAATTTTCCAATAAGGCTCAAGGACATAGATTTTTCACGCTTAGGTTATACTAATTACACCTACCTTAATTTAAATGTTGATTAAATTCAGTGAAAGTGCATATTTTGCTGTGCATACCCTTAAACATTTTATAAATACTGTTGACAAATATATACACATTGGCTGGGGGGGGGGGTCTTGCTGTCACTAGGATGAGAACCACCAACCTTTTACTTGCTCAACCCTATTGAACAGTAGTCTATCTGCTCACAATTTATGTAGGGTCCCTTAATTGCTAGATTAATTGCATGAAGCTAAACTATACATTTCATCTCCAGAAATGAAAAAGGTATGTATGCATAAGGCCCTTATAAAAGAAGCACCTTAGTGAAGTCTAATCACCCTTGCAAAGGTTTTTCGATTTAATTTCAGTTTTCTGGTTTATACATTGACACATTATGCTCCATTTATTCTAAAGAAAATAAACAGTCTTTCTCTCTCACACACACACACAGACAGACACACAGGGACCGAAGATTTGATTTTGTATTTCACTATAAATGTATTTTATATTTTTATATTTAGAGGGCAGCCATTTTGAATGAAATGTGTGGAGGTAATTACACATCTCAGTGGGTTTTGTGTGCGCCTCATGTTTTCTTATTAGAATATGCAGGGTGCGTGAACCGACTACTTATGAAGTTATTTGTTTACTGGACTTAATTTGAATCATGCAAAGTCTAATCTTGCACAGCAATCTTCATCCCACTCAGACAGCTGTGCTGTGTACTGTTCGGTTTGGCCAATTATACATTTATTTACTCATAAATCATTTGTGGACATTACTGCGTACTGTATCTCCAAAATGAAATATGGGTCTATCGGGTTTCAAGCACTTGGCCCATACAAGGCAACAGTAAACATGTTGTCATACATGAATGATGCTGCATTATATTGGGGGGATGTTCTCTTCAGAACCTTTCAAATGGAGTAAATGTGGAAGAGTTAAAATGGAACTTTGGCTTGTTAACATGCAAAAGCAAAGCATAGGCTCTCTTTTTATTTCCCATGAAATCATGGACTTTGGCTTGCTGGGGATCTGTCATGCCAAAAGTAATTAAAAAGGTCTCCATATTTTCGACCCGTCACCAGGGCTGTGTTACAACCTTGGCACCTGGTCAAAAACACTATTTTAAGATGCAGTTTTGGACTTGAATTATTTAGTTTTAAAACCCATTTTGGGCTTAATCTAGTTGTTTATATGTGCATAATCTATAAGTAGAATCACTATCACACCTCAGTTGGCCAGGAAATTCCAAGTTGAGAAATTCCAAAGTGAGTGATTTTAGATTAGATTAGATTCAACTTTATTGTCATTGTACAACAAAATGCAGTTAGCATCTAATCAGAAGTGCAAATAAAAGAGGGCAGAAAATTTACAATTATTAATGTGTATTATAAGTTGAATGTATAGATGTGCAAAGAAGGCACATGCAGTACAAATGGCAATACTATATGTGCAATTAAGGCAAATAGAGGAGGGCAGAACATTTAAAAGCATAAAATATACACCGATCAGCCATAACATTATGACCACTGACAGGTGAAGTGAATAACACTGATAATATCCAAAACTGCAGCCCTTGTGATGTATTCCCGGTCTGCAGTGGTCAGTACCTATCAAAACTGGTCCAAGAAAGCATGAACTGGTGATAAGTTCATGGGTGGCCAAGGCACACTGATGCCTGTGGGGAACGGAGGCTGGGCCGTGTGTTCTGATTCAACAGACGAGCTACAGCAGCTCAAATTACTGAACAATTTTATGTTGGTACTAAGAGAAAGGTGTCAGAACACAGTGCATCGCAGTTCGTTGCATATGGAGCTGCTGACCCCTGTCCACTGCCGAAATCCCTACAATGGGCACGTGAGCATCAGAACTGGACCACGGAGCAAGAAGGTGGCCTTATCACGTTTCACGCTCGGAGGTAGACCCACAGGCGAATCAGTAATAATGATTTATTTTGGTGAAAAGTAGTCAAGGAAGGCAGGGTTGATACTGGGCTGGCAGCAGAGGTACAGGAAAGCAACACGCAGAGAGGAGTCGCGGGCAGGCAGGATCTCGGTACACAGCCTGGCGGCGGAGGTACAGGCAGGTGGTAGGCAGAGAGATCTCAGAGTCCAGGGACTGGCAGAGGTCAAGTCATGGGGCAGGAACAGAACTAGTAACAGGGTTATTGCGGGAATACTCGGTACAAATCCATGGGACAAACAGGCACAGAATGAATATAGACCTACTGGCTAAATACCCAAGTGACTAATGGGCCAGCCAGGTCTGAGGACACTACGTAGACAATTATACCTAACCTTAACCCAAATCCTAACCTGAACCCCTGAGCTGTGCGACCTAACAAAACCTTAACCTAACCTTTTTTGTTTCCTTACCATAGCCCAAACCAAAACCCTAACCTTAACCCCAGTGCTGTGATATGTAACCCTAACCCCAGTGCTGTGATGCCTTACGTTAACCTAACTTTAACAATAAAATGCTTATATAACATATTCTAGCGACCTTGGTGTTGCTGATACTCATCCTAAGTCTGTATATCCAGTGTGGGTCAGTGGGTAGGGTGACTATCTTCTCATCCCAATGTCGCTGGTTTGAAACACAGGTTAAACATTTTGTGAAAAATTCGTCTTTCATAACGTTCGTAAATATTTGATACGTTGTAATAGCGTTTGTAAGCTATGTTACGTTTGAATAATTTCGCTGTGTATCATACGTTTTGGTGTTGCACTGTAATGTAACCTAACGTAACGTCACATATCATACGAAATCGGGTGCCATGGATGTACATAAAATAGTCTACGTAGTGTCCTGAGACCAGGTGCAGTGGCAGATGGTAGACACCTGGAGTGGGTGGGGCAAGACAAAACAGGTAAACGCAATCAGGACGTGACAGGCCTGGTCTGATGAATCACGTTTCCTTTTACTTCATGTGGATGACCGGGTGCGTGTGCATCGCTTACCTGGAGAACACATGGCACCAGGATGCACTATGGGAAGGAGGCAAGCCAGTGGAGGCAGTGTGATGCTTTGGGCAATGTTCTGCTGGGAAACCTTGGGTCCTGCCATTCATGTGAATGTTACCTTAACACGTACCAACTACATGAGCATTGTTGCAGACCATGTGCACCCTTTTATCGCGGTATTCCCTGATAGCATTGGTCACTTTCAGCAGGATAATGCGCCCTGCCACAAAGCAAACATGGTTCAGGAATGGTTTGAAGAACACAACAAGGAGTTCAAGGAGTTGACTTGATCTCAATCCAATCGAGCATCTGTGGGATGTACAGGACAAACAAGTCCAATCCATGGAGGCCCCATCTTGCAACTTACAGGACTTGAAGGATCTGCTGCTAATGTCTTGGTGCCAAATACCATAGCACACCTTCAGAAGTCCCTACCTTGACAGGTCAGGGCTGTTTTAATGGAAAAGGGGGGACCTACACAATATTAGGCAGGTGGTCATAATGTTATGGCTAATCGGTGTAGTGTATGTTACAAGTGGGATAAATAGTTGTGCGGGTACAAATGGCAATTGTAAATGGCATTCTAAATGTGCAATCAAGGCAAATTGAAGGAGTAAAGTAGCATGTGCAGTGTTCGCAACAACGAGGTCCCTGTGGTAGGCATGTGTATGTAATAACAGACAAATGCAAGTACGCTGGCAATTCTAAGTGTGAAATGAAGGCACGTTGAAGGTGAAAAGGTGGCATGTGCTACTGAAATGCTTTTTTTTATGACATAGTACACAAATACAGCACCACTTTTACGACCATGCATTGAGGAATGTATCTTTAAGGGGCAGGACTCCATACTGAAGACATAGACACTTATTGAGTTCTAAGGGAAAAGGTATCTGAGGTGTCTGTCTGTGCCACATCACTTCCACTTCTGTTCAAACACCCTGTGGATCTCCCTGTCAGCTAGATGACTCGAGATGTCCTTAGGGCCAAACACTGTATTGGTTAAACCCTGAAATTGGATCTGAAGCTGTGGATCTGATTTGTATTTGGCTTAAAAAAGACAATTTGAACAACTATGATGGCCTTTAGTCACAAACATGGTATTTATTCAGATAAGAAAGGTACAGTATTGCAAAAAATATACCTCCCTCCAGAGAAAAATATCAAGACAAATTTAACAAAATAAGCAGCCTGGGCCCAGCAGGATGTAGTGTACAATGTTGAGACATGTGGGAGATAGATAGCAATGTCATGCAGCCATTACATTTAGACTCAGACCCCAAATTGAAGCAAGGTAATAACCATCACAGAGAGACTAGCCCCTAATCGGTATGAGCAAACTGATTTCCTTTGTCTTTGTGCTGGAACAACAACAAAAAATGAATGTCTGTTCTGACTGGATGTGTTCACCTCTCTCTCAACTTGCTTGCCTACCAATTCATTTTCAAATGCTATAATCAGACTTGGCTCCCTATATGCAAGCTTCTCATTCTCATTCCAGACACTGATCCAGAGAATGAAAGGACAGAGCAGTTGAGTCACAGGGGTCAAATTAGATTATCTTTTTCTTCTGGGCTCGTTCATTGGAATATGATTTCTACTGCCCTTGCCACCTGGCAAAGTGTAGCATCAGTCTGGTGTAACATTTGTGCTTCAGTCAGTAAATAGACATACAGTTAGGTCCGGAAATATTTGGACACTGACACAATTTTCATGATTTTGGATCTGTACGCCACAATGGCTTTGAAATGAAACAACTGAGATGCAATTGAAGTGCAGACTCTCAGCTTTAATTCAGGGTTGAACAAAGATATTGTATGAAACATTTAGAAATTTCATTTTCATACACAGTCCCCTTATTTAAGGGGCTCAAATGTCATTGGACAAAAATAACACAATCATAAATAAAATGTTTGTTTTCTTTGTCAAGAATCCTTTGCAGGCTGCTTGAATGACTGCTTGAAGTCTGGAACACATGGACATCACCAAACGTTGGGTTTCCTCCTTTGTGAAGCTTTCCCAGCCACTTACTGCAGCTGTCTTCAGTTGTTATTTATGGGTCTTTCTGCCTTAGGTTTTGTCTTCAGTAAGTGAAATGCATGCTTGATCGGTTTGAGGTCAGATTAATGATTCGGCCATTGCAGAATATTCCACTTCTTTGCATTAAAAAACAACTGGGTTGCTTTTGAAGTATGTTTTGGGTAATTGTCCATCTGTAAAGAGAAGCACTGGCCAATCAACTTTGCTGAATTTGGCTGAATCTGAGCAGACGATATATCCCTGTTTTACAGATTATGTGGTATGCTTCGGATATGATCTTATTTTCATCTGTCCAAAGAATGCTGTTCAAGAATTAGGCTAGCTTTTTTAGATGTATTTTGGCAAGTTTCATCTGGCCTTTCTATTCTTGAGGCTTATGAATGGTTTGCATCTTGTGGTGAATCCCCTGTATTTGCTCTCGTGAAGTCTTCTCTTCATGGTATACTTGGATAATTATATGCCTACCTCCTGGAGAGTGCTCTTTTACTTGGATGTTGTGAAGGGGTTTTTCTTTTCCATGAAAAGGATCCTACGATCATCCACCACTGTTTTCTTCCGTGGACGTCCAGGCCTTTTTTTTTTGCAGAGCTCACCAGTGCATTCTTTTTTTTTCCAGAATGTACCCAACTGTTGATTTGGCATCTCTCTGATGGATTTTTTTTTGCAGCCTAAGGATGGCCTGTTTTACAAACCTGATTCCAAAAATTTGGGACACTGTACAAACTGTGAGTAAAAAAGGAATGGAATAATTTACAAATCTCATAAACTTATATTTTATTCACAACAGAATATAGATGACATATCAAATGTTTAAACTGAGAAAATGTATCACTTTAAGGGAACAATAAGTTGAATAAAAATTTCATGGCATCAACACAAAACATTTGGGATAAGGCCATGTTTACCACTGTGTGGCATCCCCTCTTCTTTTTATAACACTGCAAACGTCTGGGGACTGAGAAAACAAATTGCTCAAGTTTATGAATAGGAATGTTGTCCCATTATTGTCTAATACAGGCTTCTAGTTGCTCCACTATCTTAGGTCTTCTTTGTCGCATCTTCCTCTTTATGATGCGCCAAATGTTTTTTTTTAAATGGCCAGCCTGGACTGCAGGCTGGCCATTTCAGTACCCGGATCCTTCTTCTATGCAGCCATGACATTGTAATTGATGTAGTATGTGGTCTGGCATTGTCATGTTAGAAAATGCAAGGTCTTCCCTGAAAGAGACGACGTCTGGATGGGAGCATATGTTGTTAACTTCAAATTTTGATTCGTCTGACCACAATTTTCCACTTTGCCACAGTCCATTTTAAATGATCCTTGGCCCAGAGAAAATGCCTGTGCTTCTGGATCCTGTTTAGATACAGCTTCTTTTTTGACCTACAGAATTTTAGCTGACAACGGCGAATGGCACGGTGGATTGTGTTCACCGGCAATGTTTTCTGGAAGTATTCCTGAGCCCATGTTGTGATTTCCATTACAGTGTCATTCCTGTATGTGATGCAGTGTCGTCTGATGGCCCGAAGATCACGGGCATCCAGTATGGTTTTCCAGCCTTGACCCTTATGCACAGAGATTGTTCCAGATTCTCAGAATCTTTGGATGATATAATGCACTGTAGATGATGATAACTTCAAACTCTTTGCAATTTTTCTCTGAGAAACTCCTTTCTGGGAATTGGTGATCCTGTGCCCATCTTGACTTCTGAGAGACACTGCCACTCTGAGAGGTTCTTTTTATACCCAAACATGTTGCCAATTGACATAATAAGTTGCAAATTGGTCCCTCCAGCTGTTCCTTATCTGTACATTTAACTTTTCCGGCCTCTTATTGCTACCTGTCCCAACTTTTTTGGAATGTGTAGCTCTCATGAAATCCAAAATGAGCCAATATTTGGCCTGACATTACAAAATGTCTCACTTTCAACATTCGATATGTTATCTATATTCTATTGTGAATAAAATATAAGTTTATGAGATTTGTAAATTATTCCATTCCTTTTTTACTCACAATATGTACAGTGTCCCAACTTTTTTGGAATCGGGTTTGTACATGCATTGAGAGCTCCTTTGAAAAAAGAGGGGGCTACATATTAAAGAGCAGTATTCTTTAACCCTTCTTCCAATTCTGATGTGAATACCCTCTTATTAAAGCTTAGAGGCTGCACTTTAAGATCATATTCATTATTTCACTGTAACTTTAAAAAAAATTGGTAAACAGACAGAATTACAAAACTTGTGTCAGTGTCCAATTATTTTCAGACCTAACTGTAGATTTTTTTTTTTTTAACCAGTTATAGGTGTGATATGCTCTAGACCATCTTGGAAAGCTAAATGTGTAGTTTATTCTGGATATAGTTTTGGGGAAAATGTAACCTTAACTGACAGATGTTTTAACTACTTTACCGTTAAGTGTAATGAATGAGTCAAGGTGAGGGTAGGGTTTTCAGACGCGGAGCGTAAGTGGTTGATTAGGAGAATGTGAACACCAGACGAGGGCAAGGCAAAAGGCAAAGTCAGACTGGCAAGGGTCAAAACCTTGAGAGGCAAACTATACACAATCACTGGGCTAAGGACGGAGTTGAGAAGATAACCAGGCGGCGGTCAAACACAGGGAATCTATACAGTAGCACCCGGAAGTAGCGAAAACCAAAGGCTCAGTACGAATGACAAACAACAAACAATACCTCACAAGGGCTAGGAAGAACTCAACAGAACTAAATAGGGACACAAACCAGACACAGGTGGGGACACAGGTAATCAGAATGAAGGTGATTGGGACCTGATGACTGGGGTGCATTCAGGAGTAGTGGAGCGTGAGGTGTGTTCATGACCACGGGAGCAAAGTGGCCATTTAAGAAAGATCAAGGCCACTGCATTCTTGGGGACCTTGAATGCTGCAGATATTTCTGGTACCCTTACCCAGATATATCCCTCAACCCAATCCTGTTTTAGACCTCATGGCTTGGTTTTTACACTGACATGCACTCTCAACTGTGGGACCTCATACAGAAATGTGTGTGCATTTCAACATTATGTCCAATCAATTGAATTTACCACAGTGTCACGTCTCTAGGTAGGAACTAATATAGAGGGAGCTAACGGGACACAGGTGCAAACAACAATGACAAATGAATAGGCTATGTTCAGAACCAAAGAAACAAAACAGAACAGAACAGGTTACATTCAAGAACAAACGCAAAACCAAAACCGGACAACACTGAACTTTACACACAGGTGGATTCTAATCAAGTTGTATAAACTAAAGTTGTTTGGCAAAAAATTACCAGTATAAACCATAATATGTATATTTTCCATTTAATAGCAAAAGTTTGACTTCATGGAATACAGGATTATTAGGAGCAAATTCTTGATGCCTCACTTTCAAGGCATTGGGTGTATGGAATTATGTATAAAACAAATGTTGATGCTTCAATTGGTTCCTTCCAGTTTAAAATAGTTTATACAATTCTAAGACCAATTTATTTTTCAATATATATGAAATTGTAAAGTTGGCACTATAAAGACTTTGTCACAATGAAATAGAATGTGTGGACCATCTGTTCTGGTACTGTCCAGTTAAGGCAGACTTCTGGAATCAAGTACAGAATTAGTTATTGGATCATGGTATCTCTATTGCAATGAGCATACAGACAATACTGATTGGTGATTTTAAAAAATCATGGTCAATCAATTGATAATATAGTTATTCTATAGTGTAGCATCTTTAAGGCTACATCAAAAGAGATGGTATGACTGGAAAGGTAAAACATTTAGAGAGGAAGACAGATAAATACATTGCAGGGGGAAATTATATATTTTTTGTGTACTGGGAAAGATGGATAAATCGCTGGAATTTGGAGGGATGGAGTTAAAAGGACTGGAGTTGGGTGCTTTTGGGTTTGGACAAGTGGCTGCTCAGCTATAGGTGAGGTGAGTCAGTGTGTGAATGTATGTATGCAAATATCAAAAGACATAACATTGTGGAAATGATATCCCTAAGGATTTAGGAGGGGAAAGTGGTGTCTGCTATTACAGTAGCTTGTGCAACATGTTTAATCGTGCAGATGGTACCTCCTCCTACAGTCCCTTATACAGGGCTGGGAATGTAGCCAGTGAAGAGGGCTGGTTAGCCAAATGCAGTTAAGATCCCACCTTTGACACCGGGACAACCTAGGACAGACACAGCCATGCATCTGGCAAGATCATATATACATACATACATACGTAGGTATGCACACACAAGTACATTGTTATGAATAAAGAAGACAATGAATATAAAGAAATATATTAATGAGGAAGAACATTGCTCTGCAGGCCTGTGATGGCCGAGGGAACTTACAGGCTTATTTATGCAGAGTCATGTTCCCCCTTGAGAATGGACGTACCATCTGTGTCATGGGGGTATTGTCTGTAGATTGATGAAACTAAAATATCTATTTAATAAATTTTACTATAAGGCCATAACATGAGAAAATGTGGTAAAAGGGAAGGGGTCTGAATAGTTTCCAAATGCACTCTATGTTAACAGAGTGAAAGATTAATATACTTTTTATTTCTTTGAGCAATAATTTAGTTATTTGGTTTGCTCCTACCAGCTTTGGACATCTGGATTTAGGCAGTGACCATTCTTCCTTGTAGATCCTCTTAAGCTCTATCAGATCGGATTTGGAACATTGGGGAACTGCAATCTTCAGGTCTCCCCACAAATATTCAGTTGGGTTCAGGTCCGGCCTTTGGCTGGGCCACTTGAGGACTTTCACAGACTTGTCTTAGTCCTGCGCTCAGTCCTGCGTTGGGTTGTTAACATATTAATAAATTGATCTTTCCCCCCGGTCTGAGGATCTGGGCATTGTGTGTCTGGATCACGTTTTCTTCAAGGACACGCATGTATTTTGCTCTGTTCATTTGTCCCTCAATCTTGGCCAGTCTGCCACTGAAGAACGTCCAGAAAGTTCAATAGCTCCCACAACCACGCTTCGCCATAATGATGTTATCAGCCAAGTGATACCTTTTTTTTGCCCAGACGTCGCGCTTGGCAGTCTGGTCAAATAGTGGGTTTTGGTGTCATGAGACATATTTTTCCTCATGCTCTTAGAGTGATTCTGGTGCCGTGTTATATGCCTTTCACTCAGGAATAGCTTACATCTAGTTACTTTAGCATAAAAGCCTGATTGATGGAGTGCTGCGGAGATGGTTGTCCTTACGGCAAGTTCGCACATCTTTGCAGAGAAGCTTTGTTCAATGGCCACTGGGTTCAAAGTCACCTCCCTGACCAAGGCCCTTCTCATCAGACTCAAGTCTATGAAGTCCAATCTGGAGAACGTGAAGGGTCTGAATTTTTTCCAAAGCATTTTGAGTCTTATTCAGTATTCGGCACTGCCCCTACAACAAAGCCAATCATTTGTATTTTTCTTTATTCACACAGAGACCTAGGTCTCTTTTACTGCTGAGCCCTGCATTACAACACAAAAACACTTTCACAAATAACAATAAAGTGAATTGAAAACAAACACAATTAACAATGAAAAATGTATCGATCAGATATGTCAAATGTCTAACAGGGACCAAAACCTCAAGCTTAAGGTATCTTTGCATGTAATTCCACGGGTGTGAGCCTACTCTAAATAGGTATACTTAGGAATAGCTATTCTTTAGAGCGTGGTTGAACTATTGTTTTTTCAACACATTTTTGAGGTAAGAATTTTCTGCAAGATGGCATAAATGACAAATATCAACCAATGTCTGATTCCACTAGAGGTCAATGAGTCCCAGCCAAAGGAAGTATATACAAGATGATTAAATGTGCAAAAACTTGCACCAGAGATAAAATGGAAGAATGCACGATGGACTGCACCCAGATGTTTTAGTACTGACACTGACACATGCTTGTACAGAGATCATGATACTCTAGTAGTGGCATAAAAGTAGTTTATAGATACAAGTGTAAAAATGTGTCACATTACAGATATCATTAACGTACAGAGGAAACCAAAAAGGGACCAAAATGTAACCCTGTGAAACCGCTTTGCAGACTACAAGAAATTCAGATGCAATCCCCTGGGTTTAATTGTTGAAGTAATTTTGAAACCAGAAACAAGTGTTTTTGTCCAGGCCCAATGACACCCCCAAGTCTAAGCTGCTCTCCTCTAAACCTCCTAGAGAAGCACTATGGCCTCCGTAGGGACTTCAAGGTCCCTCATGTATCTCAACCCATCTTCTTGCATTGCTAACGTACAGCTAAAGACCGCAAAGAAAAATGCAATGTTAGACTTCATTGAACCAATAAATGTGTTCACCTTCTCCAAAGGAAACGTGAGAGAATAGTAATTTACCACTCACTACTCTTGGACGGATCCACTATTGGCACAAGATAAAAAGTTAAATACCAGCCACTTACATTTTTTTATATTTTCATGTTTTCTGAAACACTCAATTGCAGAACTTTACAATGAGCAATCTGGGATTTGTTAATCCATCCATGTAGAAGGGTAACAGCTTTGTTATTGTAGTTTGAACCATGTTTGCCACTGAAATGGATGAATATTGCCTTGGTCATGCATGCTTCACCTCAAACCTAAATGCCATCCCATTCTGGTGAAAAGTAGTGCACTACACAGGCAAAAGTGTAACATTTGGGACACTATAAGTTATCTTCATGCTTTGCATAATAGGAAATGTACAGAAAGCACTTAGCACCTTAGAGAACCGAAGCACCAAACAAATTTCCACTGAATGTATAATTACCATCCAGAATGAAGTGTTTCACTAATTAATTGGTGGTGGGGCATTAAGGGGGAGCATGTAATTGACTGAGGATCATAAAGCAGTATCATGAATATGGGAGCTACTTGTTAAATTATGTACTAACTAATGAGCAGAAAGTACAGTATGAGACAGCCTCTCAACAACCAGACAATTAAAACAAGGACATAGGGCATGTGGGGGGGGGTGTATGTGTCTGTGTTTTGGTGTATGTGTGTGTATATGAGGGCCTAGCTCTAGAAGAACGTAAAAAGCTGACAACGTAATCGGGATGGTGGCATGAACAGTCTTGTTTTACATTGGTTAGTTAACAAATTAGCAAGAGCAAAGAAGTGTGTCCAACGTCACATTTGAGCTGTCTGGGTGTGTCTGCGTGCTCATGCACATGCCACTCTTTGTGAGTTTACAGTATTATGTGTGATGCTTCTTGGGAACACATGCAGCAGAGAAATCCAATTATAGAGGTTGATAAGCTGAATGTCAAACATCCCTCTGCCAGACTCTGAAAGAACCCTCTGCTAGACTGCTTGTTAGGATGCTGTCTGTGGACTACAGCATCCTGTGTGTGTGTGTGTGTGTGTGTGCAGGGGTTTTCTCACTTTCATGAAGATAGGTAATGGCACTTTGTGATGTTTTGTGAACCATTTGAAATGTACTGCACCTCCCCATTCTAACAGTAGATTCACAGGTCACATCGGTGTTAATTTACCCATTGGCAGGTGTCTTCTACAGGTCTCTCATTTACCCTATGCCCTTTACCTATCTGTTTCCTGTCATAGAAGGATTTACTGACAAACACTTATTGGAGATTCGGGAGCAGGTCCTGAGACAGCATTTTCCACCAACATCAACAAAACAACAAATAATGTAATTTTCCATGGAAGATATGGTGTTACATCTCCCAAATAGAGTTCTGGTAAGGGGGAAATACTATGAAACCATTTTTACTCCTCAGATAACTCACACACATCCTCTCACGCACACATTCTCCTCTGAACTTGCTCCACAGCAAGTTGTTAGTGGCTCTAGTCCAATTTGACCACAAAATGAAATAAGGGATAAAATTGCTTTTAATCGAACCAGGAAGCAACTTGTTGAAGATAGGACATTATAACTTGAGTAAGGTTTGTGTCTATGGGGGTTACAGCTCTAAGCTATGGGTTTGTGATTCAACTGACAGCAACAAACAGTAGCAGGACATTTGACTTGAATTTGAGACCACAACATTCACATGACAACAAATCTACAGTGTTACTCCAGGAGGTTAAGGTAATGTAAAATAAATTGCAATACAGTGAAAAAGATACCCATTGCAAAACATTATTTAAAAACATTAAAATAATTAAGCAGGATTCAAATCGTTCTCTAGCTACGATGCAGCTAAACACAAGGCAGTCTTCCATGGCTGCACATTTCTTCTCTTTAGGTATCTTAATGCCATCCAAATTTGTGCATAGCCTATTTGTGAAATTTGGTCATTACCTAGCTAGTTAACACATTGAAACAATCTTTTTAGCTAGGTTACTAAGGTAATCTCTTTCATTTATTTTGTGTTATTTTGTATAAGTTCCAATTTCCACCTTATGTACAATATTAAACACTTTGTAAGAAGCAGGTAGTACGTCAATGATTCATTGGATGTATCTAGTCCCTCTGCCAGCACCAGCATTAGAGAGAGGAACAGGCCATTAGGGTAGGATAAAACAGCTGCAGCTCTAAAGGATGCCGTCTAACCTTTTTAGATCGGAAGAGGCTTTTTCTGCCTTGAAAGGGAAAAGGAATAAGGAGAAACAGAACAAAGGAATCTCCACTTTTCATAAAATTAAGGGGGTGAGCTTTCCTAAAAGCCCTGAGACGGTCTCATGCTGGTCCATTGTATATGTTGAATATGGGGATCATTGCCATTGTGGCTGATGGTGCACATTGTTGCTGGTAGCCATTGTAGCAATTACCTCTGAGGGTCCTCCATTCACTAACACACATCTGGGTCCATATTGAAAAAAATAAGAGCTGGTAACTGTGTGCTGATCTAGAATCAGTTTATGCTTTTTAGATAATTCACAAGATTTTATCGATATGCTGGGAAGACACATTCCCACCCTTTCAGTCTTAATTGAGATTCAGTGAGGTGAAGAGAAAATGTCAAGGACTCCCTTATATGGTAACTGTAAAAGCCACTTCAATGCTCAATAACCTATGTCTTTATTGGAGTATGATGTACAGTATGTATTATTCATAGCAGATAGCATGGCAGTTCCGCCTAGAGAAGCTTGCTGGTATGCAGTCACAGAGTTTGGCCAATGTTGCAGAACGTTCCCAAAGCGTAAACTTTCTCCTCCATAGCTGTTGCTAAGTGATTATTCATATTTCCGGGTTGTGCAGTTTACTTCTGACAGTTTTCCCAACTAATAAAGATGTCCAGTGAAAGCAGCATTGCCATTTGTTGAAACCACAACAGAGTATATACAGTACATTTAGCAAGTATTCAGACTCCTTCACCTATTCCACATTTTGTTACGTTACAGCCCTAATAGTAAAATGTATTAAATAAAATGTTTTCCTCATAGACTTTTCAAATTGAATACATTGCAAATTGAATACATTTCAATATAAAACTGTGTAATATAACATATATTATAGGAATATAAGCTTGTCTGCAACTTGTGTTTGAATTGTTGAAGCACTGCACAATAAGTTGTGCATTAGAAGTGAGAGACTAGATGTGGACTAGAGGGCCACCTGGTACACAGTCTCAGACTTGGTCACATGTACTGTACATTTCTATTGAATATATTGTTCATTCCAGTAGTGCATTATATTCCAAGGCTTAATTTTCAATTAAATTCCTCACTCTCTTTCAAGGAGTAATGTGATGAACAGTGTGGGGGTACCATATGATGTGCAGTTGAACTATTGACCCCATCACAATATAGCCACGTCTCTGTGCAGAACATTGTTGAATCTAATACCATGAACATATTGCACTCCTATTACTGAGGTGTTAATGATTCATGTATTCCTCCCTTCTCTCCCAGCCCACCTCTTTCTTGAGTTAAACACAGTATACACATTCAGCACTGAGTATGCAAATTTCCTCTGACTGCAAGGTGCCGTCTGAGAGTTATGGTATGATCCCAAATGGCACCAGGCACCATTAAAACAATAATAATAGACAAAGAAGCAATGTTCTTTAATTTTTTCTAAAGTAAAAAATGAAGTTCAAGAAATCAGTCCATTCATTAGGCCAAACAAAATAAAGGAAAACTGAACAACCTAATACACAAAACAAAGCTTCCGGGTACTTAAGCAATGGTATTTTGTATATGTCACTGCTCACTCATGTGTATCACTATTTGCGCTAACAGGTGGGTAAGTGGGTGAGGACCATACCGCCTAGAGTGTGTTGGCTGCTGCAATTTTCTGGTGGCCATAGGGAGTGACTCAGTAATATATCTGGCCTTGGAGTATTTTCTCCTATGTAACTTTTTCACACCCCCAGTGTGCCCCAGCCTGACCTGGTTATATGGGCAGGAATCCTCCTGTTGTGTTACACAGCCGCAAGGTCACCCATATTCTCACACAATGTACACAATGTATTGTGAGTAATACATGAAAAACTCACTCATATCAAATCTATGCACCCCCTTACCATGCATTTGATTTAAAACAGCTTGCAAAAAATAGGCAATTTTTTTATTAGATTTTATGATTTGGTGGATAAGACTGCTCAGATCAAATGCAGTCAACAAATTGGGATATGAGCTGTTTTGGAATTATAGAGAACTATAGAAGCATTGTATGAAAGCAAAACAACAGTTGACAAGGGCTTTGATGATATTTCTGTCTGGCAGCATGGTATTGGACCATTGTTAAGGATAGTTAGCCTACCTGGTCAGAGGTAAATACATTGCTCTCAGTCATATTTGGACTTCAGTCTAATTCAACTCAACATTATTCATCAATGCATATACTGAATGGCCAGAAATGATGCTCCTGATGTTATAGTGTGTCTGTTAATGTATGTACAGTATGTTATTGTGTGTCTGTTAATGTAGGGTTGCATGTTGTAGGCTATTATCGTGTGGGGTTTTTATGTAACACCTGTTCCTCCTGCTCCGCCTCCCCTCCTGGTTTGGACACCCCCAGGGTGTCACAGGCACCCCAATCAGCCACTTGTCTTGTCTCCCCAATACACACACCTGGTTCTTGTATCCCCAGTCATTAGTTGTATATATTGCCCTCTGATTTCCCCTGTCCTTTGTTGGTCATTGTTACATGTCAGTGTGCAGACTCCTTGTTCATTAATCTCTGGTTTTATTAGACTTGCGTTTATTGTTTTATCTGGGTTCATCTTTTGTCTACGCACTACCAATGTTGCATTACTACTTGGTTTGGCATTTAATACACGTCATTGAAACCTGCGTCTGCCTCCAGCATGACACATCATTAATATTTCATACTATCATCCCATCTAAGCCAATCAGTGTCCACCATAGATACATGACTTGATTTGATGTGTACAACTCACACATTGCCTCAGTTACTGACAAACACTACACCAAATGTTTAGATCAGCATAGTAGCAATGGATTTATCAGACATTTATTTGCCCAAACATAGTCCTAAATCTAGATGTCAGGCATTGGCGTTGATTAATGATCATGCAGACAGATGAGCGGAGACGGCAAAAGGGAAAACATAACAGACATACACACCGATCAGCCATAACATTATGACCACCTGCCTAATATTGTGTAGGTCTCCCTTTTTGATCAGTCGAGGCATGGACTCCACTAGACATCTGAAGGTGTTCTGTGGTATCTGGCACCAAGATGTTAGCAGTAGATCCTTTAAGTCCTGTAAGTTGCGAGGCGGGGCCTCCATGGATTGGACCTGTTTGTCCTGCACATCCCACAGATGCTCAATTGGATTGAGATCTGGGGAATTTGGAGGCCAAGTCAACACCTTGAACTAGTTGTTGTGTTCCTCAAACCATTCCTGAACAATTTTTGCTTTATCCTTCTGAAAGAGGTCAATGCCATCAGGGAATACCATTGCCATGAAGGGGTGCACATGGTCTGCAACAATCCTTAGGTAGGTGGTACGTATCAAAGTAAAATCCACATGAACGGCACGACAAGGTTTCCTAGCAGAACATTGCCCAAGGGACCCTACTTCCCATAGTGCATCCTGGTGCCATGTTTTCCAGCGACACACACACACCCGGCCATCCACGTGATGTAAAAGGAAATGTGATTCATCAGACCAGGCCACCTTCTTCCATTGCTCCATGGTCCAGTTCTGATGCTCATATGCCGATTGTAGGCACTTTCGGCAGTGGACAGGGGTCTGCATGGGCACCCTGACTGGTCTGCGGCTACGCAGCCCCATACGCAACAAACTGCGATGCACTGTGTGTTCTGACACCTTTCTATCAGTACCAGCATGAACGTTTTCAGCAATTTGAGATACAGTCGTCGGATGGATCGGATCACATGGGTCAGCTTCACTCCCCACGTGCATCAATGAGACTTGGCCACCCATGACCCCATCACCGGTTCACCGCTTATCCTTCCTTGGACCACTTTTGATATGTACTGACCATTGCAGACCGGGAACACCCCACAAGGGCTGCAGTTTTTGACAATGCTCTGACCCAATCGTCCAGCCATCACATTTTGGCCCTTGTCAAAGTCACTCAGATCCTTACGCTTGCCCATTGTTCCTTCTAACACTTCAACTTTGAGGACAGAATGTTCACTTGCGGCTTAATATATCCCAACCACTGACAGGTGCCATGATAACGAGATTATCAGTGTTATTCACTTCACCTGTCAGCTGTCATAATGTTATGGATGATCTGTGTATATTCAACAGCTCAATTTTACATCACTCCATTCACAGAAATAATGTATAATAATATACTGTTTTCCAAAATGATCTATGAAGGGAAAAGGGAGTGAGTTTAGCAGGTAAATCCAGTAAATATCAGTATCCTGGTTCCTGCAGTTAAAACTGAGTACCTTCCCTATAGAGGAAAAGAGCCTAGGGTGACATTTCGGAATTGGCTGTAGGAACCCTATTCCGATATTATAAATTGAATTGTTTTTTTTAAACTTAGTTCCATGTTAAGTCAACTTATCTTAAGTCTAAATTGGACCCTGAGGAAATAAGGTGCAATCTGAGGCACACTTTCCTCACCCAACACCTGCAACCCTTATCCTCCAGGTGAGTGAGTGTCAGTTGGGTCTTCATACTGAACATAACCATTTTTTTCAATCCCATAATTCGTGAGACAGACAGGGTTGAAGCATTGTGACTGTTTAACATGCTTGCAATGTTAAAAGATTTGCATTGATGGAGCACTGGCCAACAAACTCCTTGTTCACACCTTTTTCACCTTTCCTGTCCTTGCTCTTTACCTCTTTTCTCACACAGATGCTAAAGAAAAGGGTCACATTCACACTGACAGAAGACTTTACTGCATGATTCTATGTGTCATATCGTACTTTAGATACCTAATATTATTCTACATTGAGAAATAAAGATATAAACTTGAATGAGTAGTTGGCGGAACCCAGGGTTGGTGGTCACTAGGGAGCACAGTGTAAAATGTTTCTCATCAAGTGTGTGACCTTTGTATGAGCTCATTCATATTGTCAGTTTGTAGAGGGGGCTAACTTTCTTGAGGGATTAATTTCACATCTAGATGGATCATAGTAAATATTTGTGTATTTTCTTCTGTAAAGTTTAGCGTATCTCTAGTGACTTTTGTTTAAGAATGGAAGTTAATAGCTATAGTTTTAGTATATTTCTCAGATGCAAGGTCAAGCCATCTGGTTGCTAGTTAAACATTCTACTCGATCCAGAGTTCAGACAGGGCAGGGGGTACATTTTTGCAGTGTGACAACTAATCCAATACTACGCCAATGGTAGCTGTTTTAACTTTGGTCTAGCTTTGTTGATTTTATGATTTGGCTGAGGAACGAAAAAAGAAAAGAAAAATAAAGACTAGGAGGGGAGAGACACCACCTGAAGTAAAATGCAGGTGAAGCTGCAAGGCAAAAAAAGGAAGCGCAGCAGAAAACCTTGCTATTAGCAACATATAGCTGGCCCGCTACTGTAAAAACAAAATGGGTGCAGAAGACATAGAAGGGAGGGATGAGAGGCCCTCAGTTAATGTTGGTTATTAAAAAAAAAAAGACAGGCCTTCACTGACCCAAACTGCCAGCTCCATCTATTGCACAGCCCACCAACAGTAGCCCCCTAACTACCCAAGGAAAAGGTGCCTAAAAAAATCACTCAGCCCTCCATTAGTGTGTGAAAGAGGCAAGGGAAAGTGGCCAAACAGAAGACAGAGCGAAAACAAGAAACATGGCTAAAGTGCATTTTACTGATGAGCCAAAACATTATGACCACCTGTCTAATATGCTGTTCGTCTCCAAAACAGCGCCAACCCGCTGAGGCATGGACTCTACAAGACCCCTGAAGGTGTCCTGCGGTATCTGGCACCAAGACATTAGCAGCAGATCCTTCAAGTCCTATAAGTTGTGAGGTGGAGCCACAGTGGATTGTTGGTCCAGCACATCCCACAGATTATGATCTGGGTCATTTGGACGCCAAGTCGACACCTTGAAGTCTTCATCGTGTTCCTCAAACCAGTCCCGAACAATGTGTGCTAGGTAATTAGAAAACATATCTACCCAATATTACCAAACCAATATCAGTATATGAATAAGTAAGATAGTTGGAAAATTGCTTAACCACACTGCACTATCAATTTAGGAATTAAAAGCGTACTTGGTAAAGATCAAATATGTGTTTTTCAGGTTGTCATAGAACTGCACAACATAATTCTGAAAGCAGGACAGTGACGCTAGCTTTAGCTGACATTTTCAACCCAAAAGGAATGAAAATGTAGAGGGGAGTATATTGAACATGTCAACACTGAAGCAGGGAGACAGTTAGGAAAACATGCATACTGCTTTGTTTTAGTAGTTGGAGAAAGAAGGTGCAGTGTGTACTTTGAGGAAATATAAATTAAACATATACTCTGTCATGACAATATAGATTGATATATGTAATCTAAATAAGTTTGCCATATGCCAGAAATTGGTTTGTTCACAAAACAATTTCAGATATCACAGTACTACTAGGATAAAACATTTTTTTGTAGAAATCATACTAACCTCATACCATGACCTATAACACAATAGGTTGGCATGTTTTGTTGTAGCTTCAGTAACCAGCAGGGTTTTTTCCTAATCATGGCATTATCAGGATACATTCAAGTGCTCAGAAACATTTTATGTGGTTACATTCCGCAGGGCCTTGCAAAAGTCTTCAAACTGAATTCCAAATGGTACTTAACATTAACATTTAATTCTGTTTGATATTTTCATCAAGAGAAGAACGGTGGGATGGAGAGTAGGTTCTATCATTGTGTTGACACTTTCCATCACCAGGGAGTAAAGTGAGCAGAGATCTTGAGGTAAGCCTTCCAATGAGATTTTCCAGAGTTTCTTTTTTAAATTATTTTAGACTATTTTGTTAGTGTTATTTAATTCCACTTACTGCCGAAGGCTAAAGGTATTATCAATGTTTTAAAACATTTTATTAATGTATTAATCTGATAAAGGACAAATTCACCCTTTTGGGTGCCGAATCTGTATTCATCTAAAATAACATGATACATGTCTCTTGTAGAATCCATCAGAAACACTGTTGTTTGCTACTTTTGTTTATCAATCCAAATTGCCTAGTTGGCTAGTTAACTAGGCTGTTAACTAGGTCTACAGATCATAAGTGAGATGCAACAGAACCTCCAGTTAGATCTGATAGTATCCTGAACACAGTAGTGTACAATAATCCACTTTTCCATGTACCACTTACAAGTCAACCACCCCAAACATTAGCCAGTATACTAAGACAGATATCATATTACATATCATATAGCAGGCCAACTTATTTTGAAACATGTTGCTGGCATCAAATTTAAAATGGGCTTGTATTTTTCGCAAAACAATGACATTTCTCAATTTCAACATTTGATATGTAACATGTAAACATGTCAAATCTATATGCAAATGCCAAAACACATGCTGACTGATGATAACTATGAACATTAAAACTAGAAAGACAATGAAGTATTGTACTAGTACTGAAAACTGGCCATTAGATCTGTCTGGTCGAGGCCTCATCTTCCATCTTTTTCTGGCACATGTAAGAAATAATGCTTGTGTTCATTAAGGGATGTACACTAAAGACGAAAAGACACGGGTTCCATAAACTATGGAAGTCTCATCGCTAAACATGTCTCTCCCTCGTCTCATTTTATCTGTTGAAGGTCCTTGTGTGTGTGAAATCCAATCTGAAACAAGAGAATGAATGCTTTTTCATGACATCATGAATTAATCAAACAGACCTGAGACAGAGTATGAATGCAGTGGAGCTGGAGTGCAGGTATGTAATTTTGTTTGAGTGCAAAGTGTTAAACTGTTTCCTTTATCACCTTTCTATATTTTGACATAGCGTACAACATGCAGCTGGAATGCTGAGTGTTTCTCAGATAAACTACTTCAAAAGCAAATGGTAGCCAAGATAATTGTAGACGTAGCTGTGTTTGTAAAAAAAGAAATTCCATGTCTGGCGAATATGGAATGAGAATTGAATGATTTTCAGCAGAGTGGGGAAATAAATGCTGGCCGTCTGCACGGAGAGGACCACTTAAAGAGTGATGAGTGGGAGTACAGACAGTTTACCTTCTCTCACATACTCTGGCTTGTGCTTTAGGCAGCAAAACCACAGTAGCCCACCCGCTCAGAATAATGTGACTAGCTTCCGCACCCACACGGCACACACACTTGTACATAAAGGATGTGACAGATAAAGTCCCAAAGAGACAGGGACCAGATATAATCAACATAGGCTAGGTATGTTCTCCCAGGCCGATAAAATAATAGTAAATAAACCTGGGGGGAAAAGCATTCCATTCTATTCACTAAGCCAGTATGCCCCAACCATGACAATACAAAAACATTTCCTAATCAAAATGTACTACTATTATTTCCTATTGCAAGTTCAAAAAAACGTTATTTTTATATACTACACTGTAGTATTGTATACTAGTGTGCTATACTACACTGCTCAAAAATAGTAATTATCACAGTATAACACCAAGTCGATTAAATTCAGGGATATCAATATGTCCAGTTAGGAAGCATTAGCGATTGTGAATTAATGTCATCTGTTTTGATGCCAATGAAAGTGACAACAGGTGCACTGGAGAGGCAACAGCAAGACAACCCCAAAAAAGGGAATGGTTTTACAGGTGGTGCCACAGACAATTGCTCTCTCCTTATCCTTCCTGACTGATTCTCGAGTTTTGCATTGTCCTTATCACTACTGGTTGCATAAGGCGATACCTGCAGCCCACTCAGATTGAACAGGTAGTCCAGCTCCTCCTGGATGGCACATCCATATGTATCATCACGAGAAGGTTTGCTGTGTCTCCCAGTACAGTCTCAAGAGCATGGAGGAGATACCAGGAGACGGGCCATTACACGAGGAGAGTTGGACAGAGCCGTAGAAGGGCATTAAACCAGCAGCAGGACAAGTATCAGCTCCTTTGTGCGAGGAGGAACAGGAGAAGCACTGCTAGAGCCCTACAAAATGACCTCCAGCGGGCTACTGGTGTGCATATTTCTGACCAAACTAACAGAAACAAACTCCATGAGGGTGGCATGAGGCCCCGACATCCTCTAGTGGGACCTGTGCTCACAGCACAGCATCCGTGCAGCTTGATTGGCAGGTCCACCATTGAGGCCCCGTTCTCATCACAGATGAGAGCAGGTACACACTGAGCACAGTTGTCAGGCGTGAGTCTGGAGATGCCGTGGTGAACGTTGCACACAAACACACACACCGTGACGTCCCCACACAATGGTGTGTCCTTGTGTTGTCGTTTGTGTTCTGTGTTCTACTCTCCTTGTCTTATTCCCATTAGGTTCCCCAGGATTGGTCCATCCCGCTGCCATTTCAACTTGCCCTCCTGTTCCTGCCTGCTCATCAGCCTATCCACTATCACTGCCAACCAGTTCCTTTCCACACCACCCTCTTTAAATACAGCCCTGAAAGCATCCAGGAGATAGAGAGCTTTGGTGTTGTCACGTCAGCATTTATTCGTGTTAGTGGGTCCTTGTGTAGCTCTGGTAGATACTCTGTGTTTATTTTTGGCAATGCTATTGCTATTATTTTTGGTTTATTGGGCCTTTCTATTTTATCACTGAGACACATGAAGACACCGATGCATGCATGCAATCTGCAAACGTTCACAACACAAACATGAATCTGGCTCATTAATCATTTAGGGAAAGCAGTTTGTGGAAGATATTTCTGGACAGACAGTGAGAGAAGCACTGCAGTTCTAATGACTGACTGAGTACAGTTAATTTTAAGATTTAGTTTCAAATGTCACCCTATTCCTTAGTGCTTTTTCCCCAACTCAAATAATGGGTTGCAAATGTTTTTTTTTTCTTTACTGTTTAAAGCCAAACCAGTTGGGTGAGATGCGTTACTGCAGTTGGGTAATTTCATTTTCAACAATCCAGTTGATTCTCAAAGTATGATGTTTCTTAGAGGCCACGCCCCTCTGCTGGCGCATTGCCGCTAAAAGTGCTACTGTAATTGTTACATTTGGTTAACAAGACTGATGCACTTCTTCTGTGACATTTTCAGGTCAGTACTGACATGGTCCAGCATCTGGAATCAAGCACCAATGAGGGAGGTTCCCTTTTTCCTGCAGTTGGGCAATAAAAGCAAGCGCTCCCAGCTGTTCCTTTTCTTTAACAGGGCCCAGCATAGGATATCTGAACGTCCTGTTCAAGCCTGTGCACTCCTGCTTTAAAGTCCCACAGGAGTATGAGGCAGTAAACCAGTAGTTTTCACTGTGGTAACAGTAAAATGTTTTTACTATTAGTAGGGTCATGCTGATTTCTGGCTCTATATATATTGTGCATGTCTTTTAAGTCTATGACTGTAATCTGTTAGTGATAGTGCTATAGCAATTTGAGTGATTTGAGGTAATACACCATCACAATGGTATACTTTGAACAATATACCATAAATATCTTTTGTATGATAATACTAATTATTATTAAATACTAAAATAAGAAATGTGATATAATTATTGATGGATTATAATCTGCAAAAAAAAATCTATTAATGCATTGCTTTAAAGTAACCCAAAGTTAGGTAGGAGCTGTAATGAGTGGGTGGATTACATGTTGGGTTATTTTCAAAAGAGTAATTACAGTAGTAAGTCCATCTCTGTAGCGTCTGGAAAATACCAGACTTTTATTTACAAGTCAAGACAGCTTTAGCAACTAGACAACAAGCAGCAACGAGACTTTAACAATCTAGCTAGCATCGGAATTTCCATATGTACTGTACAGCCTATTGCGCCCATGGTATAACTAACTGAGCGAGCAACTAAGCGGTGTACAACATGTGGTTTGGAATTCCCATTTGTTTAGCGCTACCTAGCAACCAAACAACTTTTATACATGTCCTACACTGGTGGTGCTGGATGGCGATGTATAGGCAGCTCTAGTAAGTCAGACACAATAGTGACATTTTAATTTTGCCTTTACAATAAAATTATCCCATTCCACTTGGATGTAAGCTTATGTGTTTGAGGAGAAATATGGCCACCAGATTTTCAGGTCTATATCACTCTGTGTATTTCTCCAACGCTAAAAAGGTATGTTTATTTTTGCCCCAGAGCTTTATCCCAATTTCTTTGGAATGTCAACTACACAAGACTTCACCAAAATAAAGAAGAAAATATCATCAGGAAGAAGCCATATGTACTGACCTAAAACACATTTTGTGAGGTACTCCATTTCCCCAATAACATTTATAATATAATACACTATTTGTCTGCCTTGGAATGGTGGCAATCTTACAAATGTCTCCTTTAACCCATTCACTGGAAGTGTACACCTTTGAGCAGGGCCCTTCTGGTTAACATATTACACTACAGGATCTGAGGAGGATCTGATGATTGAAAATGTGAAATACAGTGGATAAATCTAGGGGGATAAGAATGGAGGAGAGAGAATAACCTTGAGCAGTGTTAAGAGCATCTGTGACAGAGAGTGATCTAGGTTGAAGGGAACAGTCTTGAATCCTGACAGGTTAAAGTTGAGGAGATTGTTCTGACAGAGATAACGAAGATTTTGAGACATCACACAATTGTTTTGAAAATGAAAATTGTTTCCATCAGAGGGGTCATGCATTAATTTGTTGAGGAGTGGAGCGACTCTGGCCGTAGTCACGAGGGCTAAATGTCATCCACCTAAGTCTTCTGCAGAGATGTAAAATGATAGGGTAGGTGGTGGAGGGTTAAGGAGAGAGGTGGCAAGCTGTTTCCTGCAGTTTAAGGAAGAAGCTTAAAATCTGTAGTGAAACTCAGAGTTGCTGTCAACTTCAATAGCCCATTCATGACAAGGGCTGATGGGAAGTGTGTCCAAGATGTTCTGCACACAATTGTTACCTGTTTGTGGCATGTACAATTCTTGCCATTCTCATTTAACCTAATACAAGCAATTTTTATGACCAGGACCAACCATACCGCCCAGGAATTACGTTTGTACTTAATGAAGTCCTTACTGAAATCGATTCAAAATAAAAAAAACTTGTTACGAATAACATTTACATTTATCGGTTAAGGTTAACTTCAAGTTAAGATTATGCATGACAATACTGAGATTAGGGTTAAGATGAAGGTCAAAAGTAAGGTTACAAAAAAACAGCTGTTTAAACAACACATTCACCATCCCCAACCACAACGCCCTAGCAAACCATCACTCTAATGTAACTATTAATATGTCCATAAATGCCCCTAGCAGTAATTTCTAATGATTAACAACATTTATTACCAGTGTAGGAATTTCACAATGGCCATGGCTGTCAACGCCCTACGCTCTGGCTATGAAAACCCGAAAATCATTGTACGCCCTACGGCCACCATGGCCTTTGTGCCCCTGCTACTGTCAAAATCTCACAGTCAGCAGTTTGTTTGTAAGTTTGTTTGTAGTTCGTAACTGAGAACAGATTTGACATCACTCGACATGACAGCGTTTGTGGTGAAAGATTGAAAAGAAAAATTACTTGCTCTGTGCACAAATAAGTCATTATATTTGTTCATTTAGGTTGCACTCATTAGCGCAGGTGTCATGGTTAGGTGAGCAGCAGTGCCACCGTTCCGTGCACCTTCAGTTCCCTTATCACACGAACACATCCCGGACTGCCACATGTTTCCAATCTTCCACACCAGGTCCCAATTGAGCTAATTTGTATGTGTTTAAATGTTTCCCCTCTGCTCCCCACATTGTGGATCATTGTTGCGGTTATTGTCTGTCATTTATTGGTGAGTGTTTCTAGTTTGTACTGTCTGAAAATTACCTGTTAAGACGCGTTGTCGCGCACTTTTATTTCATTCAGTCGTTTGTAGAGTTTTCCGTTCGGTTTGTTTTGTACGGTTATTATACCCACGAACGCGATATATGCCTGCGCCTGGTTCCTTGCCAACACTACACCACACGACATCATTACAGAATGATCCACCGCAACTGGAACCAACAGGCAGTCCCTCCAGAGAGGGTTTATACCTGGAGGGGGGATTGGGGGTCTGACTCCCTCTCCTCGGACGACGACAAAGCGGTCTACGAGAGAGTGGAGGAGGATCCCCTTGAGGAGCAATGCTGGGGGTTGCCCCAAGACGGGTTCGAGGAGTCGGTGTGGGGCATGGACCAGTTGGGAGTGGTCAAGCCCCTCACAAAAGAACAGGAGGAGCTGGTGAAAGGCCTCTAGCAGGACTTGCAGGAGGCAGGACCGACGAGACGCAGGAGGGGAGGCCGGAGGAAGAAGAGGGCGAGGTGCCCAACGCTCGGTCCGTGGTCCCCTCCTGGACCGAGGTCCTCCCAGAAATGTTTAGTGGGGGGCTGAGTGGGTGCCCGAGGGAAGTCCCGACGGCGCCCCCTCTATGTCCGGTGCCTGCGCCACGGTGCCGACTGTTTCCTGCTGCCCGGGAGCGGCAGCCAGCGCCCCCTGCTGCCCGGGAGCGGCAGCCAGCGCCCCCTGCTGCCCGGGAGCGGCAGCCAGCGCCCCCTGCTGCCCGGGAGCGGCAGCCAGCGCCCCCTGCTGCCTGGGAGCGGCAGCCAGCGCCTCCTACCTACCAGCAGTGGCAGTCAGCGCCCCCTGCTGCCTTGGAGCGGCATCCCGTGCCTCCTATTTGCCAGGAGCGGCATCCCGTGCCTCCTATTTGCCAGGAGCGGCATCCCGTGCCTCCTATTTGCCAGGAGCGGCATCCCGTGCCTCCTATTTGCCAGGAGCGGCATCCCGTGCCTCCCGAGCCCGAGGAGGAGTGGCCACTGCCGCCCGAGGAGGAGTGGCCACTGCCGCCCGAGGAGGAGTGGCCACTGCCGCCCGAGGAGGAGTGGCCACTGCCGCCCGAGGAGGAGTGGCCACTGCCGCCCGAGGAGGAGTGGCCACTGCCGCCCGAGGAGGAGTGGCCACTGCCGCCCGAGGAGGAGTGGCCACTGCCGCCCGAGGAGGAGTGGCCACTGCCGCCCGAGGAGGAGTGGCCACTGCCGCCCGAGGAGGAGTGGCCACTGCCGCCCGAGGAGGAGTGGCCACTGCCGCCCGAGCCCGAGGAGGAGTGGCCACTGCCGCCCGAGCCCGAGGAGGAGTGGCCACTGCCGCCCGAGCCCGAGGAGGAGTGGCCACTGCCGCCCGAGCCCGAGTAGGAGTGGCCACTGCCGCCCGAGCCCGAGTAGGAGTGGCCTCTGCCGCCCGAGCCCGTGGAGGTTCCCTCTCCTGTCCCGGCCGCCCCGGAGCCCTCTCCTGTCCCGGCCGCCCCGGCGCCCTCTCCTGTCCCCCCCGGCGCCCTCTCCTGTCCCGGCCGTCCTGGCGCCCTCTCCTGTCCCGGCCGTCCCGGCCTCTGACCCTCTCCCGGCTACCGACCCTCCGTCGGCTCTCCCGGCTGACGACCCTCCGCCGGCTCTCCTGGCACCCGATCCTCCGCTGGTTCTGCCTCCCCGGCCTGTCCCGACGGCTCCGCCGCCCTGGTTAGTCTCGGCTGTTCCACCCCCTCGGCGGGTTTATGCCGATGGGGGTTCTGCAGTGCCCCGCCCCCCCTCCCTTTGGCTGGGGTTCGTCTTGGCCCGTCCGGTGGCCGGGCCTTTGGGGGGGGGGGTACTGTCACGGTTAGGTGAGCAGCAGTGCCACCGTTCCGTGCACCTTCAGTTCCCATATCACATGAACACATCCCGGACTGTCACATGTTTCCAATCTTCCACACCAGGTCCCAACTGAGCTAATTTGTATGTGTTTAAATGTTTCCCCTCTGCTCCCCACATTGTGGATCATTGTTGCTGTTATTGTCTGTTCGTTTATTGGTGAGTGTTGCTTGTTTGTACTGTCAGAAATTACCTGTTAAGACGCGTTGTCGCGCACTTATTTCATCCCAGATAGCAAAAAATATCCGCAAGGCTTCTTTTTGCCGCCGGCCCTTAGCTGTCGGCTATAGGTGCGTCCTGCTGGCGGGGATGAAACGTTTGCCGCCGAATACGTCACTCCCATTTCTTGCGAGATTTTTTGACTGCTTCATTTTCTCTGGCGGTTGCCTGGGTCTAAAAACCGCGGTCCTTCGGCGGCAAGACGCTTTTAAATAGGCTACTCTCAAAATCGACCGGCCATGTTGGTTTGGACACATTCGCATCAGTTCATCGCTCAATCGCGAGTTACAGTTTGCTAGCTAGCGAAGTCATCGACTACCATCGTTTAAGTAAGTACATGTTTCCTTTTTGTGTAACGCAATATTATGTTGACATTGTTTTTAGTTTATATATTTAAAATGTGTAGTCATCTTTGTTCTGGCCTAACTAGCTAAAGTAGCCTTGTTAACGCAATGTTGTTAGTACATGTTGAATTTTAACGAGCTATAATAGGTAGCAAAAGCTTTACATCTAGAAAACACTAAAATTTAAACTTAGTCTTTCTTACAAAAATAACGATGTATATATGTTGTTTAAATTATTTTGTTTGCCTGAACAAGTATGCTGCTAGTCCAGTAGCTAGAGTAAGTGTTAGCTAGCACATGCTGTTTTGCCTTTGTTACAGTACACACTGTGGCTAGCATGTTTTGTGCTGTGTTGCTACTGTACTGGATTTAAGGCGATTGTGATTTCTAATTCTCTGAACTGCTGTACGTTTTATGTTTGAGGAACATTGTGTTCACTTGAATCACAACACCCAATGAATACATTTTATTTTTAACAATTTCACTGTTCCACATTTGGCTGATAATGTTTCCCCCCCACAGCATAGCTACTGTATATTCCTAACGTTAACAATCCGGTTTTGTTGCAGATACCTTGGCCAGAGCATAACCGATTATCTTCACCCAAGAGACCTACTGTTGGTCAATCGTTTTGGTTTTAAAGGTAAATACATTGTGAGTCACAATGTTTAGTTACTGGGCCAAAAGGAAAATAATAATGAAAAGAGTTGAGAGGGACAAACAGGACATTCACTTGAATCACTACATTCTACAGAAGTTGCATTGATTCCAGAAAACCAGGAAAATGTTGAGCCATCTGTAGACTTCAGAGTTGGTATGTAAAATGTATTGCTGTGATGCTTAATTTGTGATCCTGTCACTAAACTGTACACTTTGTTAGATTTTCAAATTTCTGTTCCCTCTTTCTCAGAACCAGGTTTCTCCCTAGTAATCCAGACTCCACTTCAGAGCCAAGAGTTTGAGTACAAGTTATGTTATTTGTGATGTTTTTTGTCTTGGAAGCTATTGCTTCTATTTAAGATTAGGAATCCTTTTATCCATAATCTGTTTTTCTTTAGGGCACTTGACTTTCTGGATAAAAGGTGTGGAGGTGTGTTGTACATATCATTAGCTTTGCACAGTTCAATTATTGTTTCATTACTGAATATGCAATCTCTGCAGTGAAATTAAAGCTGTTATGTTTTTTCCCCCAGTTCGTCAAGTACTAAACTTTACACCCCCAGCAGAAAATGTACCCTGGCAGCAAATGGGTGAAAAGGCTGGAGGTATGTAATACGTTGCGCTAAACTGTTACATTTAAGTTCAATTCATTACATGTATGCAATAACTTCAAACATATTTTTACGTCAATGATTATCAATAGGAGAAAGTCATCGCTCCGTTATTGGCCCTTGGACTCCCCTGGCATCGCATGTACAGCATGAAGTTTTCAGCAATGAAGGTATATTCTAGGCTTATGTCCTAATGTCCAGTTTTTTAACAGTTTTGAAAATAACTGTGCCTTTAGTTTTCCAGAACGAGAACCAAGCCCTGAGGGAGGAGAACCAAGCCCTGAGGGAGGAGAACCAAGCCCTGAGGGAGGAGAACCAAGCCCTGAGGGAGGGGAGCCATGCACGAGCAGGTGAGAACATGCACTCTTTCTTTAATTTTACTTTTTTGTGTGTAATGTAGGTTCAGAATGACCATATGCCTTTCATTTTGTAGCTTCGGGTGACAGCGGCTCGCTTCAAGAGCAGGTGAAGCTATTTGGGACAACGCTGAAGATGTTTGCTCGCACTGGGCAATCAGGTACAACTTGCAAACAACACCTGTGGTTGTTGATTTAATTCCCACTGGGTCCACATGTACGTGTATTAGACCTAGGTATAAATGTCATTGTTTAGTAATTGAGGGACCAGGACTGACTACTTTATTCTTTTATTCTGGGAACCCCTGTAGGTGCAGATCAGACCCTAGTGCTGCGACGTCTTGGAGAGTTTGGCGATGTTGTGCGTAGCATGGAAAACAAAATGGACACTATACTGCAACATTTCAGTGCCAATGTGTCTGTTGGAGAGCTATCCCTGCCAGGGGATGTTACTCCCCCTAGATACCCAGGAAGATTTGGTGTTTCTTGACAGCATTTTGAGGGAGGATAAAGAGCTCCAGGAACGATTTGTGTGTTGCTTTCGTTTATAAGGCCGTAGGGTAATCTAAAAAGTCAAATTAAGTTTGTACACTGTATATTCTACAGTCTAAATCCACAGCCTGTCACATTTTATATTTATGTATGAGAAGCTTGCGAGAAATGTAATTTAACACATTTTCAGCTTCGGTTTTTGGCTATCAAATGTGGGAGGGACCTGAAGACAACAGTGTGGAGAATGCTTCAGAGTATTTTCTCTAATAACCTTGCCGTTAATACAACCTGGACTGGTATAGGGGATAAAACCTGTTTTAGAGACCTGTTCCTGAAGACCATTGTTCAAAGTAATTTTTTTAAGTAGATGCCCTTATGCCTTATGCCATTCAAATGTAATGACAGATCTGTATTTTCTACAGGGGCCCTCCGGAAGAACCCGGCAACCCAGGATGCCACTGATGAGGCGGTCCAGGTTAACGTTACACGTTACCTGAAAGGAGCATCAGACTGTGAAGGAGGAAAAAGCCGCCCAGCTGAGAAGGACCCACAGCCAACCCCTTAAAACTAGGCTGACTACTGACACCCCAGCATCCCTGAACTGGAACACTTTCTTTATCCTGCAGTCAGTAACATCAAGAAGCCAGAAGTGCCAGACTACACTCACCAAACCCACCCTGTTTTTTTTTTGTATTAACTTTAGTATTGGCTTATTTCATTCCATCTTAACGATTCTATTATAGTTTGTAAATCCTATTTCATACCTGTTGATATTGCGCATTAACTAGTACCAACATTCTACTTTCATTTCATCACTATGCTTAACTGTTATTCAATTAATAATAGCTTGGAAATACTATTTCGTACCTCTGATACTTGATATTGCACAGTACCTGGTACCAAATATTCTACTTACTCTGTTTTTAACATCAGCATTTTTCATTCCATCACAGTGCTTAACTGTTATTCTATTGTTAAATATAGCTTGTAAATCCTTGTGCCACAGGTCAGCATTGCAGTTATAATGGTCTGTTCTACAACTGTTTTTACCTCTGTATTTTTATATATGTATATCAAGTTTTGTTTATCACAGATACAAGAGACACATCTTAATGCAGCATGGTGTAAATATTGTGCTCCAGGTCAGCAATGCCATTATAATGGAATATTCTACTCTAGAGCTTTACTCAATGGCTTGAAAATGTGATGTTCTACCTCGTTTTATTTGGTATCCTGCACATTCTTTGGTACCAAATATCCTCATTACTTGTTATGTTTACTGGTAATTATTTTCATCCCAGAGCTGACCTCTATATTATTAACAATGATTGTGTTTGTGTTATAATTTGCTTGTATGGCTGTTTTTTTTTTTAACCAACATTTTATTGGAAACCTGCATGTTCTGTGTGTATTTATGTTTATTTTTTTCTGCCTATTATTTATTTCAGTGATCTGACACATCTTGTTTGAATGACAGTTACTGTACTTTGAAATGTGGAATTAAAACACCAAATGGAAATTTGTCTGGTTTGATCAATCATTATTCTCGATAAACTGCATGCTATAAATATTAAATATATATAAAAGCGGCAGATCGCTCGAAAACCTTTTGTATAACGGCGGTGGAAAGGCGGTTGGACCACGGGCCGGACGCAGAACACAGGCGGTAGGAGTGCGACTGCCGCTTTTAAAAAGCGTCTGCCGCCGGCGGAAAGCTGGCAAACGTGTTTGCGATTTAGACATTCTGACGCTTCTACTGTCTTTGGAGGACCGCCTCCGGTCCGCCGACTCATTGCTATCTGGGATTCAGTCGTTTGTAGAGTTTTCCGTTCGGTTTCTTTTGTATGGTTATTAAACCCACGAATGCGATATATGCCTGCGCCTGGTTCCTTGCCAACACTACACCACAAGACATCATTACAGCAGGTGATTATGATGTAAAAGGATACTTTGTGGTTTACTATTGGGTAACTGAGGTAATGTTACCCTTCTGGCTAACTAGCCTTAATGTTATTGAACTGTCAATACTGTTAGAAATCGGCGGTTTCGTATAGTGGTCAAATAATGTAGAACCTGTATCAAATCGAGGGAGAAGTTTGCTCACGTTTATTGGAAAATTGCAGTACAGATGTAATTCGGTAAACGTAAAGCAATTTGCATTGTCAACAAAATACAGTTTTGCGCTAATCTCCAATTTATCCACCCCTAGAGATTTTTGCACGTTACACAATGTAATTCGTGGCCCAGTCAGGGAGTAACTAGGTCTTCTCTCCAATGTATCCACCCCTAGAGATATTGTACACGATAACAATTCGTGGCCTAGTCAGGGAGTAACTAGGTCTCCTATCACTACCTGTGCTCTTGAATTACTCGATTTGTTCGTTAAATGGTGTGGATTTCAGACTCACCAACTTTTCTGAATTTTTGGTAGAGAATAAATCTCCAACCATATGGCTCACAGCAATTTTGACAGTTCTTTATATGGCGTAGTTTTACAACTCACTGTTCAGTTGTTCTCAGCAACCAGTAACCGGGAAAAACGTCTTCCTCGCGATTGCAAATCAAGCCCCTAAGCTCTCCAGCCAAAGTTCAGTAGAATCGTTAAAACTTGTCCATCCGGTCGCGGTACCAAACTGTTAGAAATCGGCGGTTTCGTATATTTGTCAAATAATGTAGAACCCGTATCAAATCGAGGGAGAAGTTTGCTCACGTTTATTGTAAATTTGCAGCACAGATGTCATTCGGGGGACGTTCTATCTTCTTCTCTCTGTAATGTTGGTTGCCAGCTAGCCTATACATTAAGGGCGTTTCTACATAGCAAAGATCAGGTTTCCAAGACAGTAACCTCCATGCCATATTGCCATCATAAAAATTCCTATGGTCATTAGAGCCCAACCTACAGAGAGATAATCTAAACAGAGATGTTTCTGTTGTTCTCAGTATTTAGACATTCACTTCCAATGAAACGTACATTCATATTGAAATTGTTAATGCTCAGATTCCACAATACTGTTACCTGTTTGTTGTCATGTGAACACTCCCAACTAAAACTTCTGAAATGAAACAGATTCCAGAATCAATTTGTTTTTATTAGAGTAGATATAAGGATTAAAACATGATAGTGTAACTTTTTATGTGGAAAAAACAACAGTTATAGTAAGTTATTATTCAAAGTATGATATTAAAAAAGTTCATAATGTATGGTTTTATGTCAACTTTTTTTCCCTTTATCAGCAATTCAAATTCTCCAAATCGTCCTATTTCACTCAATGGCCTTTGTGCCCTGGCATGTGGCCTTTGTGTCCTAAACATTTTTGTGATACCAAATGCCATTTGGCCAAATGGCCTTGCCCCAAATATTCCAAGCCTGTTTATTACATATTGACACTGTAATTGCGAGTCATTAAGGACCAATAGCACTGGGATGTTGATACTGAATGTAATCATGTTTTCCAAAATAGTTACATATGTACATATTTCTTGTGATGCAGCATTGACAGAACTGCCACTGACTGGATGTTTTTTGTTAGTTTTTCTCTGTAAACCATAGACATTGTCATGTGTGAAGAGATTTCTGAGATAATGAACCAGCCCATGGCACTCATCAGTGTGTATCCCTCATAATTCAAATCTGTATCGAATCTAATGTACATCTAGAATTGGTTTGTTTTTCCCTAAAAAGGCATCTTTCAACCACACTGCCAAGACGCAGAATGAGGTCCTGGGCTGGTGTGGTTACACTTGGTCTGCGGTTGTGAGGCTAACTAGACTTAATGGTAGGACATATTGCCAAATTCTTCAAAACCGTGTTCAGAAGCACTAAATAAATTCACTGGCAACAGATGTTCTTCTGCAGTCAGCATGCCATTTGCATGTTGCCAAAAACCTGAGACCGGTGGCATTGTGTTGTGACAAGACTATAGTGCCTTTTTTTCCTAACCATCACAAGGTTCACCTGTGTAAGCATCATGTTGTTTAATCAGCTTCTCGATTTGTCACACCTGTCAGCTGTATTGATTATCCTGAGAAATTTGAGCACAACATTGGAAAGAAATACGTTTTTTCTGCATATAGAACATTTTGGAGATTATTTATTTCAGCTCATGAGATACAGTATCTCAGGAAAGTGAGTACACCCCTCAGATTTTTGCTAAATATATGTATATGTTGTTCTGTCTGGTCTTGCAGTGCGTTTGGCCAAATTGCAATTGGTTCTCAATTAAACATTTTTATCTAAATAAAAATGTCAGTCTCTTCAAGATATCTTTGTTTTTCATCAACAGTTAAATGAAAAATTTTGGATTTATCATTTTTGTAACCACACTACACTATATTTTAGCCTTGAACTATATATCAGTGGCTGTGCCAAAATGCACAGCCCTAAAGATAGTGAATGGTTAAAATAAAGTTGTTGATCCCTATGTATATCTGACATTATAAACTGGGTGTGTCAAGCACCCAATGCTGATAGGCCAACACGTGTGCGGACACGTTCACTTACCTGACAACATTGTTTGGAAAGGAAAGAAAAAGGTGCAGTGGTCTCTTCATTTTTTTTGGAGTTATATATACATACAGTGGGGAGAACAAGTATTTGATACACTGCCGATTTTGCAGGTTTTCCCACTTACAAAGCATGTAGAGGTCTGTAATTATTATCATAGGTAACTTCAACAGTGAGAGACAGAATCTAAAAAAATAATCCAGAAAATCACATTGTATGATTTTTAAATAATTAATCTGCATTTTATTGCATGAGAGAAGTATTTGATCACCTACCAACCAGTAAGAATTCCGGCTCTCACAACTGCACCTGTTTTAACTAAAAAGACACCTGTCCACACTCTCAATCAAACAGACTCCAATCTCTCCAAAATGGCCAAGACCAGAGAGCTGTGTAAGGACATCATGGATAAAATTGTAGACCTGCACAAGGCTGGGATGGGCTACAGGACAATAGGCAAGCAGCTTGGTGAGAAGGCAACAATGGTTGGTGCAATTATTAGAAAATGGAAGACGGTCAATCTCCCTCGGTCTGGGGCTCCATGCAAGATCTCACCTCTTGGGGCATCAATGATCATGAGGAAGTTGAGGGATCAGCCCAGAACTACATGGCAGGATCTGGTCAATGACCTGAAGAGAGCTGGGACCACAGTCTCAAAGAAAACCATTAGTAACAAACTATGCCGTCATGGATTATAATCTGGCAGCGCACGCAAGTTTCCCCTGCTCAAGCCAGAGCATGTCCAGGCCCGTCTGAAGTTTGCCAATGACCATCTGGATCATCCAGATGGTCATTGGCAAGGAATAGGAGAATACCATCCCACCGTGAAGCATGGAGGTGGAAACATCATTCTTTGGGGATGCTTTTCTGCAAAGGGGACAGGGCGACTGCACCGTATTGAAGGGAGGATGGATGGGGCCATTTATTGCCAGATCTTGGCCAACAACCTCCTTCCCTAAGTAAGGGCATTGAAGATGGGTCGTGGCTGGGTCTTCCAGCATGACAACGACCCGAAACACAAAGCCAGGGCAACTAAGGAGTGGCTCCATAAGAAGCATCTCAAGGTCCTGGAGTCTCCAGACCTGAATCCCTCTTTGGAGGGAGCTGAAAGTCCGTATTGCCCAGCAACAGCCCCGAAACCTGAAAGATCTGGAGAAGGTCTGTATGGAGGAGTGGGCCAAAATCCCTGATGCAGTGTGTGCAAATCTAGTCAAGAACTACAGGAAACATATGATCTCTGTAATTGCAAACAAAGGTTTCTGTACCAAATATTAAGATCTGCTTTTCTGATGTATCAAATACTTATGTCATGCAATAAAATGCAAATGAATTACTTAAAAATCATACAATGTGATTTTCTGGATTTTTATTTTAGATTCCTTCACTCACAGTTGAAGAGTACCTATGATAAAAAATTACAGACTTCTATATGCTTTGTAAGTGGGAAAACCTGCAAAATCAGCAGTGTATCAAATACTTGTTCTCCCCACTGTACATACATACATACCTACATACAGCTCTGTAAAAAATTAAGAGACCACTGCACCTTTTTCTTTCCTTTCCAAAAACCATGGCACTGGGGAGAGTGTCAGTCCTGACACTCTGCCAGAGAAAGTTTTTTAACGTTAACTGATGTTATGTAATGGTTATTATCGGATATTTTAAATGTTAAATGCTGCATAAGACACCTTTAAGTCTACAGTTAAAGTCCAGGAGGTTACATTTAATAAGAGCCATTTATGCCTAATCTCAGGGAAATAGTTCACATTCAATGTTAGACTGAATACTTTAAATACACAATTAGAATAGTTCAGTAAAGCGTTTAACAAAGATGCCATAGTGACCACTGGACTTCTTTGCTTTAAGCATCTTAATTCCTGTTCAGTGATTGGGAAATAAGGATGATTTTAGTTATCCATTAGTTCCATCAGTTTCATTACTCTCTAATTTCATTTGACATTAATGTGTTTGGTTTTGTATGTTATTGTTTCAGGTATTGTTGCAAATAATGATATGAGATGAGATGATCAATATGATTAGTCCATATATCTCCACTGGTTCATCAGTTCTTCTGGAGTTCCAGAGATCCCAGAAATAATTATAATTCATGAACTCCTCGATTAGGCACAGTTGCTTTTGTGTATGCTCATTCTTTTGTGTCTGTGATCATATAATCAACTGTGATAATACCAATTGCTGACAAATAGGTATGTCTTCCTAAAGAGTCTCCTCATTGAAAATATCTAAAGATTAGAGAATGTAATCTGGGTGGTATGGCGACTCAGAAGGTGGTAAAGGCTTAGGAGTAAAGACCCTGAAGATTACATGAACAGATGTTGACATAACTCATTCAAATAATTAGTTGTGTTTAGTACAATCATGAACAAAGCAGATAAAAGAGCAGCTTTTAACCCCTTGGTCTACATAAAAAGTGTAAAGAAAGAAAGATTAACCTTTATATAATGCTATGCCACAAGGAACAAACATTAGTTTGTACTCTAAAACTTGCTTACTGGTTAAGTAGAAAACTGTAGCTACTGCATCTGATATAGCATCTGATATAGCATCTCCCCTAGTTCTGAAGTGGGTAAGGTTGCGGGAGATGGAAGAGGCCGGGTCAAAGCAGCAGCATAACTTATCTGCAGGTGGCTAGGGGGTCCACTGGTGGAGGGCTTCTTCTGACTGGAAGGAGCAGTAGGGCGGGGCTGGGAGGTGGACCAGGGGTTAAGAGACAGGGAAGGGATGAGGAATAATGTTTTCTCGAGTCACCTGGGGGAATTTCTAGCAAGATACAGTCCATCATATATGTCCCAAACATGATGTACATGGTGTAAATTTGAATGAGCATTGCAGTTATGTGTAGGGAAGGCAAAAGAGCTGGGACAGAAGAAGGAGCATAGATGTTAAGAATTCCAGCTCTAACAGGGCACAGAACTCCCTCAGCCTGGCATACCTGGGGGATGTGATGGGGTGGAGAGATGTAGGCTGGTCGGGGATGGTGGCACTTCTATATTGTCTGTCTGTTCTGGACCTGAATCTTGTGTTCTTGATGTAGCACTTGTCTCTTTTGACTTGATATTTCAGTGAGCGAATTATCTCTCTTGTAATGTCTTACTGTGGTCACAGAGTTGGTCAAATCATGTTTACAGCTTTGCAAACTATTAAGAGACATGAACAACAATGCCCTCTATGGCACCATATTTGTAGTTTCTATATATGATATTCCTCCATATATTAATGGCTGTGGTATGGATTATAGGGAAGTTCTTCACTCTTTTGCCATTACATGTCCTGTTGCCCAGAAAAATAGTTTTAGTTTCCTAAAACACTATTTTTCTTTTTATTATTTTTTGTTTTCTAGATTCTGTTGGCTGGATATTCTACCTCTTTCCATATACTTGATGTAGTTACCATTGCGACCATTGTTGCTCAACTGTCAGCTCAGCTGTTAATACTAGCTTTTGCTTGTTTTTAATAAATTAATAAATAATTTCATATACTCATTTAGGAGTAAGGCTTACGAGCACACATCTTACATTTCCAGTTTTCCAGTCTCTACTTCATTTTAAAAGACAGTATTGGAAGAGTATGTTTTCATTTAGTCTGACCAAGAGGTCCAAGGCAAAGGCTGTGTGTGAATTTCTGGTTCAGGCTGTTAGGAGTTTTGCCAGACTGCATGGCAGATCTAAAAGAGAGATACCAGAAGTGATGTTAGGTACACAGATGAACAACATGTTTGTCTGCAGGTCTGGCAAAGTTAGTTTGTATTAGAAATTACAGGTATTCGCTGGGGGCTTTTCAAAAGATACTCTCTTCAAGGTGAGGTCTGCAGAAAAACTGAAAACAGCCAGTAAATGAAATACCACAGTAGATGTCTGCTACTGAAGTGCTGAGTGTGGTAGATATAAAAGAGGCACAATTGTCTTAAGTGACAAAAGAATGTACAATTTACAATTAACTGAAAATAATATAACAAGGAAGTTGTTGATTGAATGAAAGTGTTAAAAGAAGTGTGTGAATACGTGTTTGTGTTCATTACCTATATCTCCTGTCATGGCCAGTGTAGCAGGAGCTGGAGCAGCAGGGAGTTGACTAATCACAGCAGGGGGTTGATGCTGTGAGGGGTAGACCTGTACTGCATTGGGCTGGGTCTCCTTTTCTGGGAATGGCCCGACTTGCTGCTTCCCAAATGTTTCCCTGTGCACCTGTTGAAATTCTACATAGCTTATCCCACCCTGTCACCTCCACAGAGGCTATGTTCATCTTCATCATTAGTAATGGGTCTTTGGAGGAAGAGTATCATGTGAGTGTTACCTCAGCTTGTCTGGATCTTTTAGAGTTACTTTTAGAGGCGTATGTTTTTCAAACTAGACACTCAAATGTATTTGTCCTCTTGCTCAGTTATGCGCCGGGACCTTCCACTCCTCTTTCTATTCTGGTAAGAGCCAGTTTGTGCTGTTCGGTGAAGGGAGTAATACACATCGTATGAAATCTTCAGTTTCTTGGCAATTTCTCACATGGAATAGCCTTCATGTCTCAGAACAACTGACAAGCTAATGAATTGCAGGAGAAAGTTCTTTGTTTCTGGCCATTTTGAGCCTGTAATCAAACCCACAAATGCTATTGATGAAGATACAGAACTAGCCTATAAAAGGCCAGTTTTATTGCTTTTTTATCAACACAACAGTTTTCAGCTGTTCTAAAATAATTGCAAAAGGGTTTTCTAATGATCAGTTAGCCTTTTAAAATGATAAACTTGGATTAGCAAACACAATGTGCCATTTGAACAGAAGAGTGGTGATTGCTGATAATGGGCCTCAATACGCATATGTACATATTCCATTGAAAATCTACATTTTCCAGCTACAGTAGACATTTAAAAAATGGACAATGACTACACTGTATTTCTGATCACTTTGATGTTATTTTATTGGACAAAAAAATACACTTTTCTGAAGTTTCTAAATGACCCCAAACTTTTGAATGGTGATATATATTGTGACCCCATGATTTCCATAAAGTTTTCTGGCACTGTTGTTAGCAAATATAAAGCTGTGTTCTAATATTTATGTTCAAAAGAACCTGTTTCTAAATGTTGTGTACACGGGCAAGTGGTTGAACTTCCCCCACACCATTACACCACCACCACCAGTCTGCACAGTGGTAACAAGGCATGACGGATCCATGTTCTCATTCTGTTTACGCCAAATTCTGACTCTACCATCTGAATGTCTCAACAGAAATCGAGACTCATCAGACCAGGCAACATTCTTCCAGTCTTCAACTGTCCAATTTTGGTGAGCTTGTGGAAATTGTAGCCTCTTTTCCTATTTGTAGTGGAGATGAGTGGTACCCGGTGGGGTCTTCTGCTGTTGTAGCCCATACGCCTCAAGGTTGTGTGTGTTGTGGCTTCACAAATGCTTTGCTGCATACCTCGGTTGTAACAAGTGGTTATTTCAGTCAAAGTTGCTCTTCTATCAGCTTGAATCAGTCGACCCATTCTCCTCTGACCTCTAGCATCAATAAGGCATTTTCGCCCACAGGACTGCCGCCAAAAATTCTTTGTAAACCCTAGAAATGGTTGTGCGTGAAAATTCCAGTAACTGAGCAGATTGTGAAATACTCAGACCGGCCCGTCTGGCACCAACAACCATGCCACGCTCAAAATTGCTTGAATCACCTTTCTTTCCCATTCTGACATTCAGTTTGGAGTTCAGGAGATTGTCTTGACCAGGACCACACCCCTAAATGCATTGAAGCAACTGCCATGTCATTGGTTGATTAGATATTTGCATTAATGAGAAATTGAACAGGTGTTCCTAATAATCATTTAGGTGAGTATATATTCTTTCTCTGTTTTGAGAAACCAATGCATTTCTATAGGTAAATTCTCCTATGGTAGTCCATGTTTAATAAGCGTTGGGGTGTGCACACGCAAATACACAAGCATGATTAGTGCTGTTAGTAAAAACATATACACCCATTAGCGCACACACACACACTCCTGTTGGTTTTTCCAGCAGATGAAGACAATGTTTTCTTACTGTGTTAATCCTGTATTCTGAACCTTGCTCAGACCTTCTCTTCACAGTCATTACGTTCTGATTGGAACACAAGGGAATCATTCAGAGTGTCAAAAGAACTAGAATAATCATCCTCTCTTTCTATGGGACTGTCATTCATCTCATTGTTACAAACAGGAGCCATGATTTCCCAGTGGTATCAGTAGTGCTAGGTACAGTGTTCTGCAAAATGACAGCTCAAACACCATCAATACACACAATGAAGTCATGACTCACAGAGATTGGTTGTTTAGTGTTTATAGATGGAGTGACTTTATTAAGATATAGAACTAAGATGTTATTTTTCTCTGACACATTAAGACGCAATGCTTATGTTTTCACAGTAATGGTGTTAGTTGAGGAGGTATGTGGTTATTAATACATCTCTTTGGTGCAATGCAAAGCACACAAGTGCCATACACACCAGGGGTGTGCTGATCTCATCATACTCATATCCATAATCGTATCCGTTTGTCACTCGTTATTTGATATATTTGGGCTCAGAAAACTGGAAATGCATTTTGAATGCTAGTAAAGCCAATACCTCAACTGAACGTTATTGCACCATCAATTACAGCGTTCACCAGTGCGATTCAGATCTTCATTAACAGACTTAAATATTGTTCATAGTCTAAAATGATCCTGAGAGCAAATACAAATTTTGAATAGCCCTGTCTTGTATTAAAATATTGTCATAAATAACGCATGGCTGCCAGCTACATTGCTTGCTCGTTCCACCTTAGGCTTTTTCACATTCAACATTGAACACCTAACCTATGCTACATGCAACATTTACATTTGTCATTTCATCCAATAAAATGTTGCATGCCAAACATGTCTGTGATTTGCTGGAGTAGTTTTCATCATCAATCCATATATGCTTCTTCAGCAATGGAAAATGAATTCTTCCCACTAAAAAACATGTAGACACAGACACCATGTGGTGAAATAAGATAAAAGGTGATTAGTTACAGATTCTAATTCACATTATGTTTGGACTGGGGAGAAGTTGAACCCTGCGAAGGTTGAGGAATTGGTAGCTGCCAATTGGGGAAGGAGAGCTGCGAGCAGATTCAACCCAATGTTTACTAATGAGAAAATAATGGTCACATATTTGTCAATGGACAGATCATTTGAAAATAGTTATAAACAATCGACATACGGATAGCTACAGAACTAGTTATTCAGTTTTTCTCAGACATTAGGGTGTGGGAAATTAAAGTTAAGCGAAGAACGGGGGTAACGGTGAATACACAAGCCATTAAACGTGTGTCACTGACAGAGTGCTATCTGGGAAAACAAGATCGGGTGTGGCTTATTAAAATCCCATCATAGCAGCAGGCTAAACTTCACAGTAGCTGCATGTGTCAACCAATTTAGAGATCACCATTCTGCAAAGTGTGTGTGTGCGGAGTTATCCAATCACGGATAATGACATTTAATAATCATATTAACTTAAATTGTACCTGGCAAAATCCTCATATTTGTAATGATACTCGTTTTATCTGAGTACTCAGTACACTAAGGCCGCAATGTATGTTGTGGAGGGGTAGGTGCTTAGGTAATAAACTCAACTTAATACTTGTCCAGAAGGAGAAAAAGAATATTGATTGAAGTTAATTTAATTAACTCAAAAGTAACATCATTCCAACAAATACCCCAGATTCATACTCCTTGTTATCCATAAAATCCTGAAGACTATAGCCACTCAGGCCATTTGGGAAAATGACAGCAATGTATCTCTGAAATCTTAAAAAATGCTTCATTTACTCACTTTTTGAAAAGAGGAAACCGGCATTTTAACAACAGATAATAGGCAGTGACAATCGTGAATGCCAACAAATCCCGCTTCAAACATGTCCCTTCATTCCAAACAATTCTCCTATAGCTAGGGTGTATTTTCAGAACCAGGTTGTAAGTGTCTGTATGCAACTGTTATCCCATATCTGTGAACAATAGACTCAACTGGTTTTAGCTAGACCTAATCATCCAAAAAGCTGTCCCTCTGTTCCTGTGTCCATAAAACAAGAGTTTGACAAGTTTATTTTAGGGGAATTTTGTCATCTATTAGGTGAATTTTGTCATCATTGGTCATGTTATGAGTGGAAAATTTGCACGATTTATACAAGTAAAAACTTCTTCGTAAAGTTTCATTACATGGATCCACGGGAACAATTGCTTTCACAAAACAGAGTAAAAGTACAGAGACCAACAAAGTAGTGTCATAACAATTGTTCTGATCACATATGATGGCTTCTAGCTCTTTATACTCCTCCTTGTCAGCTGGCAGTATATTATCTCTAATGCTATGAGATACAGTGGGGAGAACAATATTTGATAACCTGCATGTTCCCAGTTCACCCGCACTACCCGTTTGGGTTTTCCCAGTCTGTCCGGAGTCTTCCCCTAACCCCTTACCCAACGCACCACCAGATGATGATTGGTTGACAGCTCCGCCCCTCTCTTTACCCGAGTGTCCAAAACATACGGTCTCAGATCCGATGACACGATCACAAAATCCATCATCGACCTTCGGCCTAGGGGGCTCTGGTACCACGTACACTTATGAGCATTCTTATGTTCGAACATGGTGTTCGTTATAGGTAATCCATGACTAGCACAGAACTCTAACAACAAACGACCACTCGAGTTCAGATCAGGGAGGCTGTTCCTCCCTATCACGCCTCTCCAGGTGTCTCCATCATTGCCCACGTGTGCGTTGAAGTCCCCCAGCAGAATTATGGAGTCCCCTACTGGAGCCCCATACAGGACTCCATGCAGGGTCTCCAAGAAGGCCAAATACTCCGAATTGCTGTAAGGGGCATATGAACAAATAACAGTCAAAGATTCCCCCCCCACAACCCGTAGGCGTAGGGAGGAGACCCACTCATCCACTGGGGTAAACTCCAACATAGAGGCACTCAGCCGAGGGCTTGTGAGTATCCCAACCCCCGCCCGGCGCCTCACACCCTGGGCAACTCCAGAGAAGAATAAAGTCCATCCCCTATCCAGGAGTACGGTTCCAGAACCGAGGGTGTGAGTGGATGTAAGCCCCACCAGATCTTACTGATAGCGCTCCACCTCCCTCACAAGTTCCGGCCCCTTCCCCAACAGAGAGGGGACGTTTCACTTCCCCAGAGCCAGCCCCTGCCGCCCGGGTCTGGTCTGTCGAGGCCCCTGGCCTTCACTGCCACCCATATGGCAGCACACCCGACCCCAGCGGTTCCTCCCATGAGTGGTGGGCCCATAGGATAGAGAGACCTGCATGAAGTTGGCCCCCCCACCAACGCAAAACGTCCTCAAACTATGCTTGTTCGTTTGTGCTACGTTTGTGCTGGTTTGTGCCGGTAAAAGTTTCGTTTGTGCTGCGTTGGGTTTTAAAATATTAGACATTGAATTATAGACAATGACGTCACCAGCCCCCCACATGCTCCAAATTCACCCAAAATAGTCTCGTTCGTTTGTGCTATGTTTGTGCTGGTTTGTGCTGTAAAAAGTTTTGTTTGTGCTGCTTCGGTATTTTAGATATTAAAATAATATTTGTAGGTCAATCTGAGGTCAACCAGCCTCCCCACATTCTCCAAATTCACTCAAAATAGTCTTGATCGTTTGTTTGTGCTGGTTTGTACCGTAAAAGTTTTGTTTGTGCTGCTTTGGGTTTTAAAATATTAGAATTATAGACGATTACGTCACCAGCCCCCACACGCTCGAAATTCTTGTTCGTTTGTGCTCCGTTTGTGCACAACTAACTGAATGGGAAAGACACTGAAGGAGAGAATTTTTTTAACAGTAGGCTAGCTGAAGTAACAAGGTAAGACCTAAAGAATCGGCAAACCAAATCACAATATTCACTTATAGGTTACTGTTATCCTGTGCGTTTTCAACTTTTAACGAACTGATGCGGATCACAGGATGTGTGGATGCAACATAAACTTCAAGGTAAGTGTTTTTACTTACTGTATGCTGTGTTTTGTTAATAATGTAAAGATTGTCACAAATACACGCACCATAATCAGTTTGCTGTGTTTATACACATGTGTATTGTAAAGGCCATAGGCCTATATGTCTCTTAAGCTCACTATGGCTTTTTATTTTTTATTGAACATACTGATATTGTGAAATATTATTACAAGCTATTTGCTATTTTGTAGCTATTTTTGGTTATATATTATATGTATAATTACAATGTCATTTATTCCTGTGATGTAAAAGCAGAATTTTCTGTATCATTAGACCTACTCCAGTTTTCAATTACACATGATTCATTAGAAATCATAGTAAAATGTTGATTGTATGCTCAATTATTATTGGTGCTCAGTTAAGAAAGGTTCTTAATTTTGATCAATGCTGATCAACCTTTTATTAATTTATTACGTCCTTGCTAAATAATATATATATATATATATATATATATATATATATATATTTTTTTTTATATAGGCTACATTACTTAACCAAAATCTTTGAATTGTTGTATATATTGGTTTTCAGAAGAAGAAAATAACTCTTTTCAAAATGTGTAATGTTTCTTGAGCATCAAATTGATAACATCAGTAGGCTAGCTATTTTAGAATGTTTTCTGAAGGATCTTGTGACACTGAACTAATGATGTTAAAAATCAGCTTTGATTACAGGAATAAATTACACTTTACTATATATTCACATATAAAACTGCAGTATTATTGGAATAATATTTCACAATATTACTGTATTTTTGATAAAATAAATATAGCCTTAGTGAGCATAAGAGAACATAAAACTTTGAGAAACACTTTTTAAAACTTTTCACTGCTAGGCTACTGTGTGTGTATGTGTGTGTATATATAATTTAAATACTACTACTACTACTACTACTACTATTATTATTATTATTATTATTATGTATGTGGAAACTCATGACTCAATTAAGTCAAAATGATTAAACTTTTCAAATTTAATTATGTACTATCGAACATTTCATTAACCACAAAAAAAATACCTTTAAAAACTTAAAAACACTTAATACTGACAAGTTACAAACTGTCTTCAAAAGATACCACACACAATAATAGACTTGAGTGCAAACTTCCATAAAATAGCACACTACTTCTCCTAACAGGAGTAGGAAAACAAGAGTTTATGACAAAAATTCAGTTCAACAAAAATAATTTAAAAAATTAAAATAAAAAAATCAGGAGACACAGAAGTGAAGATAATTCAACAAATTATGTGATGACAGAACGTCTTCGTCAATTCTACTTTAAAAGTGTACTCGCCTCGAGGATAGTTTAGCTGTTTTCTTGCCCAAAATACTGAAGTTACATTTAAACTACAAATTGTTGGCACATGCGCACAAATCCATTTTGCTCAGAGAGAGTGGCAAAAAAAAAAAAGTGACATAGGCCTAATATCCCAAAAACATGACGTTTTTATTAAACACTACAGGACTACAAAAAACACTGATAAGAAGTTGCATGATGTTCTATTAAATCATCTTTATTAGCATCAAAACATTAATTTGATTTAATTTCTGATATTTTAAAACCCAACGCAGAAAAAAAACGAAAAAGTATGTATAAATGTAGATTGGAGCATTTCACAACCCCAGCGTAGCGAAAGCACACTGATTCACCATGTTGAGCCTTACAAATGAAAGCTTGACGGACCTTCTTCAAGTAGTGACCGTTTGCTACGGTAGGATTGGACAAGGACCGTTTGGGGGAGGGGTTTTGTGAAAGGTCAGTCCTCCGGGCAAATGTAGTTTATATATTTTTATGGGCAAATGCGGTTTGTGGTTAATACTCTGGTTTGTATAGACACAAAGCTATAAAATAATAGTGTGGTTTATAAATGGGAAATTACGGTACTAGTTTTAGCTTTGCAGTGAATAAAAAAAATGTAATCAAAAAACTATTCCTTTGTTTTTTTCCAACACATAATAGGCCTTGATTATTATGCGAGTTATTCATCATCATTAGGTTACATTACAGCTCCGGAAAAAAAGTCGAATAGGAAGGTTTTGAGTGAGGAACAGAAGGGTTAAAATTAAGAGACGTTTGCCTACTCATTAGAATGTCTACACATCCCTAAATAAATAATAATTATTAATCAGCTTGCCTCTAAAGACATAGTTGTAGTAGGGATACTAATACAAATTATAATATGTTTTTCGTTCTGACAACAATCCTTTATGTACTCATACCATGAAATTAAAAACTTGTTTCACAGACAGACTTGATTGTTTATAGCCTGTGCTAATACACACACAAACACCAACTCTCCCCACAACAGAGAAATAGAGCATGGTTTAGGCATGGGCAGAAAATATGGGTACAACTGCCCCTTGGTTAGAGGACGTAGAATGACAAGTAGATTACAAGACTACAATGCATTTTTTTTTCCCACAATGAAGACAGACCCATACATGCCAAATAAGAAGAGGATGGACAAGTAAAGTTGGTTTATATACCACACATTTTATTTGATTATGTACTGTAGTAGTCAGCAATTTTGCAAACCCAGGTTCTCATGTTTTATCTACAAAATGTGTTCTGCTGATTCATTTCCCTCTTGAGTTCTCCACTGTTGTTTGGGCCTAGCCACCCTTTCTCTATCCTTTCCTCTCACACCAATTACCCATTCTGTCAAACAGAATTTAACTTGACCCTTTTTATTCATTGAGGTTAGATCGGCCTGAGTGTTAAAATCAATTTCCCATCTGGTTCCTTCCTTTACCCAGGAATGATCTGGCCTTTTTGACCGCAAATGATCCTAGGCCATGTCAGGGGACAGTTCTAAAGTGACAGCCATCCAGTTTGTGCTTTTCTTTGACAAATAAGGAAGCTAATTTCTGCACCTTCCAAAGATGCTTCCATCAAGTATTAATTCAAGGGTGTTAGGGTTAGGTTAGATATTTAAATATTTATTTTAATTTCCCAACTGTAGTAATAAAAATAAGTATGGGAATTCAGTAAGCAGGTACTGCCACATCAAAATGTGTAAAAAGTTCAAAGGGGGTGTAGACATTCCATAGGATGTTTATCATTAAAACTAAAGTATTTCTGAGTGAAAGACACAGGGAGTGTGTGGGGGACGGGGACGGGACCATATTCCAACCCTGTGAATTGTGGAGAATACAGTTTTCTGGGGAGGTGAAGCTTAATTTCCTTGTTGAGACCCAGGGTTCCTCACAGCCTGCTGTGACTGATAGAATGTGTCACCAGCAAAGGGCAGAAGGATATGTGAAGTTGCCTTGTAGTGTAATGGAGGTCATAAAATGTAAAATAGCTTGGTGATGCATTTACTGCTGTCCATAAAATAATACTCCACACAGAGTTGCTGCATGCAGTCATGGTGGTGAAGGGGCTGGATCTCTTTCTACAGTACCAAAAAACACACTGTCTTTGTCATTAACACTGCATACTTAGAATATGGGATGTGAGATTAGGTGAAAAATGTAATGCATACAGTATTTTAATATACAATATTGCAATGTTGTTTTTCCACGGTTGCCTGAATTGTTCATTCCATATAAAACCGATATGTGATTCGGTGAGAAACTGTAATTTAACTTTTTAGTGTACACTAAAGCCATATCTCTTGGACAAACATTTGGACTCCTACAGTCTGATTTATAAAGTAGTACCAGGATTTTTTTGTCAAAGGTGGTACCCCAACCCCCACTACCCCTCTAAGTGCTATAACAGACTCCCCTCTGTGATACACTTTATAATCGTTTTCTTCTTCAAGTGGCCAGATATTATATAGTGTAAAATCTACCCTGTTGCCCAAAACAAGCATGTTACATCATTTACTTCATCATATATTTTATTTTTTAGAGATGTAGGACTTTACCCTAATGTTTTTTTTTGTCCTCCTCTGCCTGTCCAGGGGCCTCATGTATCAATCTTGCGTACGTTACTAACTAAATTCTGGCGTATGGGGAAATCCTATAATTTGCATGCGCACAAAATTATTGGGATTTATCAAGCTGACGTATGCAACACATGTGCATGCTTCCGTTGATAAATCAGACCCATACTATACTTCTGTGTACGTGAACAAGCTTATGGTCTCTGCCCAAAGAAAGCCTACAATTACCCATATAAGGTATCCAAATTAGCCTTATTGACTATGTCATTTAAGTCAATACACGAAGCAAGGTGTAGACCGGTCAAAAAAAAGAAAATACATTTCCCATAATGTGAACTTCAAATAAAAGTTTCAAAAAACGTGTCCTTTTTCGAAATGTATTAAGTAGCCCGACAAGAAGTAATAAATATTCCTGCATTGCAAGACGTAGCTGTTGTTAATAAAATGGTCAGGGATAGAAATGCTTTTTTTGCTTGGTGCTGCATAGCAATAGCCTATAACTTTTATTTTGAGTAGGCTTTTGGCTGTTTTATTTGTGGTGAATAAGCAAACACATTTTATGTTCTATTCATTTTCATTCAGTGAGAATTCTAAATAAAAGTTTGTCTTGTTTTCAAACTGTATGGATATGCCCACTGAAAGGGCTACGTTTTACAACCTGTTGGTTCTAATCATTTTTGGATCAGCTACAGGCTGTAGGGTTTTGACGCTTGCTACATCCGTATCCTATAAGCCTAAGATGTTGCAAGAAAACAGTTTGCTGTGCATACGCATGGGTTGAAATGTGTGTAGAGATACACACACTTTCCCATAAATGCCAACTTTTGCTTCAAAACTGATGTACGCATGGTTTACGCATATATTTGTGAGTAGGCACGCATGAGGCCCCAGGACTAGTGGACATTTTATTGGATTTAAGTGCATCCAGCCTATATTTTCTGCTTGGCTATTTTCCTAAGCACCCAAACACATTGGCTCCACAATGCTTCTAAAATACAGAGCATGTTATTCCATATCATTATGTTTGAGCCATCCGAAAACATTTTGCCATTGAGCATCAAATCTATGTTTATTAGAAGATCTAAGAATCACATAAAAAATATGAAATCACTCTTCAATCATTATAATTAAATCAGTCAATATTATTGTTGTCAATTTTTGTTGTTATACTACTATGTTCTTGTTAGATTGACTTGCATAAAAAATGCATCAAAGCAGGTGGCCTATATAGTTTGATTCAGAACAAATTGAATAATTGAAGGTTACATTTTCCCCTAAAAAATATATATCCAGAGAAAACTACACATTTACTTTTCAAAGATGGTCTAGAGCATATTTTGCAAGAAGTGGAATCACATCTATAACTATAAAAAAAAAAAATCTACAGTTGGGTCCGAAAACAATTGCACACTGACACAAGTTATTTTATTTTGGCTGTTTACCAAAACACATCAATGTTACAGTTAAATAATTAATATGGGCTTAAAGTGCAGTCTCACAGCTTTAATAAGAGGGTATCACATCCAAATTGGAGGAAGGCTTTAGGAATTAAAGTTCTTTAATATGTATTCCCCTCTTTTTCAAGGGACCAAATGTAATTGGACAATTGACTCAACAGCTGTTTCATGGACAGGGCTATTCCTTCATTATTTCTTCATCAATTAAGCATGTAAAAGGTCTGGAGTTGATTCCAGGTGTGGCACTGGCATTTGGAAGCTTTTGTTATGAACCCACAACATGCAGTCAAAGGAGTTCCCAATGTAGGTGAAAAAGGCCATCCCTAAGGCTGCAAAAATATAACAAATCCATCAGAGAGATAGCAAGAACATTAGGAGAGGCCAAATCAACAGTTTGGTACATTCTGAGAAAAATAGAATGCACTGGTGAGCACTGCAAAACAAAAAGTCCTGGACTTCCACAGAAGACAATAGTGGTGGATGATCATAGGATCCTTTCCATGGTAAAGAAAAAACCCTTCACAACAGCCAAGTAAAGAACACTCTCCAGGAGGCAGGCATATCATTATCCAAGTCTACCATGAAGAGAAGACTTCACGAGAGCAAATACTGAAGGTTCACTACAAGGTGCAAACCATTCATGAGGCTCAAGAATAGAAAGGCCAGATTAGTTCCAGAACAACATTCTTTGGGCAGATTTAACTAAAATCAAGTTATGCCAGAATGATGGGAAGAAAAAAGTATGTAGAAGGCTTGGAACGGCTCATGCTTTGAAGCTAACCACATCATCTGTAAAACATGGTGGAGGCAGTGTGATGGCATTGGAATGCACTGGTTCAAATGGCACTGGGTCACTAGTGTTCTTTGATGATGTGACAGAAGACAGAAGCAGCCGGATGAATTCTGAAGTGTATAGGGCTTAGGGATGCAAATTATCTATTAATTAATTAATCATTAGTTGATTGACTTTATCGATCGATTAACTGATAAGCGGCTTATATACTGAATAAAAATGCATGTTATATTGCTCAGTTGATGTTTTATTGTACCAGTTGGGATACAGTACAGATAATGGCATTTATGTAGTTTAACAAAATAAATTATGCACAGAAAATTTAAATACATAAAAAACAATTGTGCACTGGCTCACCTGTTGCATGTGAAACATTAAGCAACATAAAATACATTTTAAATAGAAATCTAAACAATATGGATAGGTTTAGCCTATACTATGTTAAGCTTACATTTAATAATCTGGTAAACTATCTGGAAACATTAGCAGCAACACTTATAATCCCCCTTGGTCTGAGAAAGGTAACTGTAAGATTACTAGCCCTGAAAACTTCAAATATAGAACTGAACATAAATCCTCCCTGAGGAAGGTGACAGTACAATTAGAGGGTGTCCCTTAGAACAGTCAAATGAAGATATAGGCTACCTCTCCTGAAACAAAAATATTCCTGTCTCAATGTGTTTTGAATAGGCTCCTGACATAGACCCCTATATTTAGCCACGGCTAACTGTGTTTTTAGCTCAGCCTTTTTGTTTTTGTAGCGTGATTTCAAGTGCGTAGCTATGGTCGCTCGAGAAGGGATATTATATCCTGGCTCCATGTAGTGTAATAACTCCCGAAGTCCCTCACCGTCAGTGGTGCTAATTGGCATCATATATTTTTCGATCATGCCGCAAATCCTCTGAGTAATGCCCTCCGCTTTCCTGTGGTCACATACTTGCGTTCCCACCACAGCAGCGATTGTAGGTTGTGAAGGCGACAGACTTCCGCCCTACAACATGGCTGCATGCAAGTTATGAAGGTGGTATCTTAGCGAACTCATAGAGCTGCTGAACTTAAACGTAGTACCGCAGAGTTTACATCTTTGTCATAATTAATTAATTTGAAATGCTCCCTCACTCCACTCCGTTTTGACCGCCTCATGCTTGGATTTATTTTGCCGCCTCAAGTTTGTGTCGGGTCTCTCGCCGCCCTCGAGAATCTCGTGTCAAGTTCAACCAAATCACCCAAATCACACTGTGAAAGCAACTCAAGAAGTGGAATATTTTGCAATGACGGAGTCAATCAACTGATCTCAACCTGATCGAGCATGCATTTCACTTGCTGAAGACAAAACTTACGGCAGAAAGACCCACAAACAAATAACAACAGAAAACCGCTGCAGTAAAGGCCTGGCAAAGCATCACAAAAGAGGAAACCCAGGGTTTGGTGATGTCCATGTGTTCCAGACTTCAAGCAGTCATTGCCTGCAAAGGATTCTCGACAAAGTATTACATTTTTTTATTTATGATTGTGTAAATGTATCCAATTACATTTGAGCCCCTGAAATAAGAGGACTGTGTATGAAAATGGTTGCAATTCCTAAATGTTTCATACAATATTTTTGATCAACCCCTTGAATTAAAGCTGAAAGTCTGCACTTCAACTGCATCCCATTGTTGTGGCGTACAGAGCCAAAATTATGAAAATTGTATCAGTGTCCAAATACTTTTGGACATACAGTGGGGAGAACAAGTATTGGATACACTGCCGATTTTGCAGGTTTTCCCACTTACAAAGCATGTAGAAGTCTGTAATTTCTATCATAAGTACTCTTCAACTGTGAGTGATGGAATCTAAAACAAAAATCCAGAAAATCACATTGTATGGTTTTTAAGTAATTAATTATAATTTTATTGCATGACATAAGTATTTGATACATCAGAAAAGCAGAAATTAATATTTGGTACAGAAACCTTTGTTTGCAATTACAGAGATCATAAGTTTCCTGTAGTTCTTGACTAGGTTTGCACACACTGCAGCAGGGATTTTGGCCCACTCCTCCATACAGACCTTCTCCAGATCCTTCAGGTTTCGGGGCTGTCGCTGGGCAAGACAGGACGACTGCACCGTATTGAGGGGAGGATGGATAGGGCCATGTATCGCCAGATATTGGCCAACAACCTCCTTGCCTAAGTAAGAGCATTGAAGATGGGTCATGGCTGGGTCTTCCAGCATGACAACGACCCGAAAAACAAACAGCCAGGGCAACTAAGGAGTGGCTCCATAAGAAGCATCTCAAGGTCCTGGAGTAAGCAGTCTCCAGACCTGAACCCAATAGAACATCTTTGGAGGGAGCTGAAAGTCCGTATTGCCCAGCGACACCCCCGAAACCTGAAGGATCTGGAAAAGGTCTGAATGGAGGAGTGGGCCAAAATCCCTGCTGCAGTGTGTAAAAACCTGGTCAAGAACTACAGGAAACATATGATCTCTGTAATTGCAAACAAACTGTACCAAATATTAAGGTCTGCTTTTCCGATGTATCAAATACTTATGTCATGCAATAAAATGTAAATTAATTATAAAAAAATAATACAATGTGATTTTCTGGATTTTTGTTTTAGATTCCGTCACTCACAGTTGAACAGTACCTATGATAAAAATGACAGACTTTTACATACTTTGTAAGTGGGAAAACCTGCAAAATCGGCAGTGTATCAAATACTTGATCTCCCCACGGTAAAGTACATTTTCCAGGTAAAAGCGAATTCAGATGTTTTGTCAATCAGATTGTGTATCACTGGATTTTAAGGACTGGAAGGGATTGTAGAAGGGCTGGGGACCCTGCTCAGTTTGAGGAACAGCAAATGTCTGTCCTCTGATATAATATTCTCACAAGAAACCCACCTGAGGAATGACTTCCATATCAGGATTACAGTAGATGTAAGTGGGTTGATCAAGTGTCTCACTGGATATTCGGCAAGAAGTGTGGTGATTCTGTAACGGAAGGCAATTCCATTTGTTATATTACTGTTAGAAATCATCCGTTTTGTATAGTGGTTGAAATAATGTTTGCGTACCCGGTCATCAAGGGAGAGAGTAATAAATGTATTGCTAATCAATTACTTGAAAATGTGATCTTCTGGATAATTTTTTTTGATTCCGTCACTCACAGTTGAAGAGTACCTATGATAAAAATTACACACTTCTACATGCTTTGTAAGTGGAAAAACCTGCAAAATTGGCAGTGTATCAAATACTTTTTCTTCCCACTGTAAATGTGTTAAAGCACCTGAAATAAATGGCACAGCCCTAATCAGCAGTCATGGGTCATGTTTGACAGTCATCCGTCATCAGTGACTTCCTTTTCTCTGGACAGAATTTGTAAAAAGAACAAACACATGATTATCAGTTTGTTCTCAATCATTTATGGTATTCATGGACGTTTTCTCAAAGAGATTGGGTGCCGCCCTAAAGTGGCGATTCAAGGATTCAGCAATTGTATTTTTGTCATTAATGTATCCATTATCGAAAACCTTCCGTTTTGGCAAATTGGTGTATGAACTGTTCTTCACAGAGTTTTTGTGGTTTTCCAGAATTTGGCTGGACAAGCATTATAGTCTCTACGTCATTAACTAAAAATTATCCAGTCAAAGCTTGATGATGAAGCTCATTTTCTAGCCTTAGCCCACCTCACATCTGTTTTTTGAAAAAAAATTGATATTTCCTCATACTCTATTGTATGGAGCAGCTAATTTAAAATGCAATTAAGAAACCTAGTGAATCACATAGCTACATGCCACTTACTGTGAGCTACACTATCAGCTAAAAGAGCCATGTTTTTTGACAAAGCCAAGGCATTTCCTAACCGATTTACAAGCTTTATTGTTACTTTTAAGTCTAGAACTAACACGCAGTGTTTGTTCCACAAATGCTGATGCTGAACATACTGAACTTGTCTAAGGAAGGCCAGTTTTATTGCTTCTTAAATCAGCACAACATATTTCAGTTGTGCTAAAAGGGTTTTCTAATGATCAGTTAGCAAACACCATCCATTGGAAGACAGGACTGATGGTTGCTCATAATGGGCCACTGTAGGCCTATATGCATATTCAATTGAAAATCAGCTGTTTCCAGCTACAACAGTCATTTTCAACATAAACAATGTTTCTGGTCAATTTGATGTTATTGTAATGGACAAAATAATTGCTTTTCTTTAAAAACTAGGACATTTCAAAGTTACCCTAAACTTTCGACTGGCAGTGTATGTAGTGCTTATAAAGTATTATGAAGGCATTATCAGGTCATTATTAAGCAATTAACTCAATGCAATCTAAACAACTCTATCATTTCAGAGCCATTGTGTGTTTCTCTTTAACCAAGCAAGATTTTGTAGTTAACTTCCAGAAGTCTATGTTCCATGGGGGATTCGTCAGTCCTGATGACAATTGCCTAACACAGACAGTGAATAGTTTTGCCTACTCTGCAATAGCTTAATAGCCTTAACTATGTTCGCTCCATTGTCTGTTATTATAGGTGACATCTTAGTTTCTGGTCCCATGCATCTAGTGTGCTGTCAGCGCCCTGCCTTATTACCACCTGGTTGATGCATATTCCTGTGCTAGTTGAGAAATGTATACAGTTCCTAGTTGGAGGAGAAGTAATAGAAAGATGCAGATAGGCCAATAAACAAAACCGCTAGTATTTTATTAATGCTCTAACTGTCATCGCTTTTTTATGCCTCCCAGAATCTCCTTACATTTCTGGGCTGCTGTATCCGTTTTCAAAGCAATGAACGCATTTAGTCTAGAAGCACCAGGAATTTTAAATGTGAGATCAAGTGTTTTGTTGATTTTTCTGAAGGCTGGCTCCTTGCACAGTCATGTGGACTCACCAGACTCTATGAATAAATTAACCAGTCTTTCTTCCCTTTTTTAAACTCATTTAAATTTGATTTGCGTTTTTCTGCTCTTTACATAGAAGATGATAATTTGGTTGACCTACTGTGCATTTGCTGGTTGCTGTTGAGTTGCAGCTAAATGCTGGTGTTGGTCTCACCTTGTCTTTATCCTAAAATTGTTTATAGTACTATATTTTCTTATTTGTGTTGGCAGATCAACTTAAAAATTCCATATACAAATAATTACATAATATTTCTAATCCCCCATGTTTATGGATTTCTTTATTTTATTTTTCTTATAATACCCCACCTTTTCATTCTAAGAAAATACAAAAATATAATGTTTTTTTTATATATATATTTTAATATAGTTGATTATTTAATTAAATAATTTTCCAACAGCAGATTTTATTTAAATTTCAAAGTTGTTTACTTAAATAACTTAAAAACAACTACTTGACTTGATAACAAGACACCAGCAGATCTGTTGGGTATTTCATAGCATGTTTTATTTGCAATGAAATGTAGTTCACCAGGTGCATGTAATTCCTGATTAACGCGTTCAAGAAATGCAGGAATAACCTCCTGCATTTCTTGAACACAATTATCAGGAATTACATGCACCTGGTGAACTACACCTGTCTCATTATTACATTTGGGGAACTGACATTGTTTGACTTTTTAAATCAATGTTTTATTTTCTGAGCAACACAGTGCAATGAAAAATAAAATAGTTTGACTGACTTAGTGTGCTAGCTTAATCACTAACACAGTTGCAGTGTAATTTTTATGATATATAATGGTCTTTGACCCGGCGTAGGGGTGTGGGGGCAACTCCATATTCATGCCCATGGTTTTGGAATGGGATGTTCAGCAAGCACATCCTAATGGTCTGTGTTGGGCAAATTTGGATAGAGGTCATGTAACATTAGATTTTTGCATGCATGCATATACACTTACCTAAAGGATAATTAGGAACACCTGTTCAATTTCTCATTAATGCAATTATCTAATCAACCAATCACACGGCAGTTGCTTCAATGCATTTAGGGGTGTGGTCCTGGTCAAGACAATCTCCTGAACTCCAAACTGAATGTCAGAATTGGAAAGAAAGGTGATTTAAGCAATTTTGAGCGTGGCATGGTTGTTGGTGCCAGACGGGCCGGTCTGAGTATTTCACAATCTGCTCAGTTACTGGGATTTTCACGCACAACCATTTCTAGGGTTTACAAAGAATGGTGTGAAAAGGGAAAAACATCCAGTATGCGGCAGTCCTGTGGGCGAAAATGCCTTGTTGATGCTAGAGGTCAGAGGAGAATGGGCCGACTGATTCAAGCTGATAGAAGAGCAACTTTGACTGAAATAACCACTTGTTACAACCGATGTATGCAGCAAAGCATTTGTGAAGCCACAACACACATTTGTGAGGTGGATGGGGTACAACAGCAGAAGACCCCACCGGGTACCACTCATCTCCACTACAAACAGGAAAAAGAGGCTACAATTTGCACAAGCTCACCAAAATTGGACAGTTGAAGACTGGAAGAATGTTGCCTGGTCTGATGAGTCTCGATTTCTGTTGAGACATTCAGATGGTAGAGTCAGAATTTGCCATAAACTGAATGAGAACATGGATCCATCATGCCTTGTTACCACTGTGCAGGCTGGTGGTGGTGGTGTAATGGTGTGGGGGATGTTTTCTTGGCACACTTTAGGCCCCTTAGTGTCAATTGGGCATTGTTTAAATGCCATGGCCTACCTGAACATTGTTTCTGACCATGTCCATCCCTTATGACCACCATGTACCCATCCGCTGATGGCTATTTCCAGCAGGATAATGCACCATGTCACAAAGCTCGAATCATTTCAAATTGGTTTCTTGAACATGACAATGAGTTCACTGTACTGAAATGGCCCCCACGGTCACCAGATCTCAACCCAATAGAGCATCTTTGGGATGTGGTGGAACGGGAGCTTTGTGCCATGGATGTGCATCCCACAAATCTCCATGAACTGCAAGATGCTATCCTATCAATATGGGCCAACATTTCTAAAGAATGCTTTCAGCACCTTGTTGAATCAATGCCATGTAGAATTAAGGCAGTTCTGAAGGCAAAAGGGGGTCAAACACAGTATTAGTATGGTGTTCCTAATTATTCCTTTAGGTGAGTGTATATATATATTAGGGGTGGAGCCAAACCTGAATACGGTATTCGGAAAGGCACAAATAACCTAGTTTTACAAATATTTATTTCAAACAAATACTTTAAAAAATATTTGTATTCGGGAACAAGAAAACCGTTATATCAAAAAGCTGCTTTTTCTCATGAGACCGCAGTACATGCCCGGATGAGTGAGTTAGTGAGTGAGTGAGTGACGTTCAGTCGGGGGAGGGGAAAGAATAAAAGCGGTAACTGACAAAGGCTGCTCCACACATCTCCATTCTCCACACAGTAACAGAGAGCGCTCAGTATTTTATTAGTTGTTGGTTAACCATGGATGAGTTGGCTGTTATGTTATTTTCTTTTCAATGACGTTCCTTGTTACATGTTCATTCTGTCGGTTCAGCATCCTCCAACAAGGACGGGTGGTGGTGGGGTTCATAATGTTCACAAATGGTATTTATTAGTTGTTGGTTTAACCATGGATGAGGAAATGGCTTTTATTTTATTTTCTTTTCAATGACGTTCCTTGTTACATGTTCATTGCTGGATTTATGGAAAAATATCAACCAATATTTCCATATCCATAATTATTATAATAGATTTAATTAAAGAATACTTTATAACGTAAATTAGAAGTGTAACGCAAAAAAATAATAATACAAATACAATTACAATTAAAGCTGCAAGCAGCATTTATCGGGGTTCAAGCTGTTAAGGCCTTTAAGCACCCAAACATCAAAAGACATTACGTTTTATTTAGCAAGCATTTAACCACTGAAATAATAAATGGAAAAGTCCATTCACAGCCAATACAGGCATTGTAGCATTGGATGCTTCTTCACTATGTTATGACACATATGCTCATCTATTTTTGTGAAGTTTGGGGTTTTTCTATGGGATTTATTGGCTTTTGAGTGTATTTTGTCCTGCCACTTGAATAAATTATCCTGTTACAGCCAGGCAAATGGAAAAAATCTATAATAATTATTGATAATTATTGATCTAGAGAGTCCAGAGAATCATCGTAGACCGAATTGGTTCCGAAAGGCCAAAAGTCCAGGTACTAGTTCGCGAAAGTAGGTTTTTAACATATTCGCGAATATTAAATGAACAGTTTGATTGACAGTAGTGGTTCTTGAGGCAAAGTTTTTCAGCATGAGGAGATCTATCAAGTGATATGCATTTTTTGACGAAATTTGTAACAACACGTGATTAGAGAGCCTTAAAACTCGTTAGCGCCAACTAGTGGCCGATTTCTTTCAAAATTATTACAGACCTCTAGGACCTTGTGCCAAACATGCCCACCAAGTTTCGTTCTGATCAGAGTATGTCAACCTGGTTCAATAGGTGCTCAAATCTCATTGGCCAATGGCGGCCATGTTTTTTGAGATACGCCAATATCCTCTTAGGCATACATGGCCCCTTGGGCAAAGACACTGCATACCAAATTTTAAGTAATTTGGACAAACGGTCAGGTGTCTATACGTTTTTCGTATTATTTTTTGTATTATAGCGCCACCATGTGGCCAATCGACGCAATTTTTTTACTGTGACCTCAGACTGACTTCTAACACATGTATACCAAGGTTGGTGAAGTTTACTTAACTACTTCTTGAGTTATAGCCTTTTTAGTAAAATAGGCTCCTCCCACAACTTTAATTTTGCGCCCCCTAGCGACCATGAATCGAAATTTAAACTTTTTTTTGATAATTTTTGATTTTCAGACTCCATAGAACATTTCTACACTGGTTTGGTTCCGATCGGGCGAAAATCCAGGGACTAGTTCGCAAAAGTAGGTTTTTGACAAAATTCAAAATGGCGGAAAATCTATCATGGCGGAAATGAAATCGGAGATATACGTTTTGTTCGTCTTGAGCCAAGGATTACAGGGATATAAGACACTTGAGTCTACGACATACGGTCTAGGAGTTATGACCACTTTCGCGCTTTAGGTTGCTATAGCGCCACCTATGGGCCAATCGGGCTCATATTTTGATAACCTCTCCTCGATTTTTGTACTACCATATGCCAAAGTTTCAAAGCTCCAGCTCTTACAGTTTTGGCTGCACGATGCGTTTTACAGCAGAAGAATAATAATAAAAATCTGTACAATAACAATAGGGTTTCAGCACTTCGTGCTTGAACCCCTAAATACTTTTTCCCCCTTAACAAATACAGATAGAAATACTGGCTGCTTTGCACACCCCTAATATATATATAGATATATAGATATATATATAGATATATAGATATATATATATAGAGATATGTATAGAGATATATAGATAGATACAGTGGGGCAAAAAAGTATTTAGTCAGCCACCAATTGTGCAAGTTCTCCCACTTAAAAAGATGAGAGAGGCCGTTAATTTTCATCATAGGTACACTTCAACAATGAGAGACAAAATGTGTTTGTTTTTTCCCGAAAATCACATTGTAGGATTTTTAATGAATTTATTGGTAAATTCGTCAGTAAAATAAGTATTTGGTCACCTACAAACAAGCAAGATTTCTGGCTCTCATAGACCTGTAACTTCTTCTTTAAGAGGCTCCTCTGTCCTCCAGTCGTTACCTGTATTGAGCCACCTGTTTGAACTTGTTATCAGTATAAAAGACACCTGTCCACAACCTCAAACAGTCACACACCAAACTCCACTATGGCCAAGACCAAACAGCTGTCAAAGGACACCAGAAACACAATTGTAGACCTGCACCAGGCTGGGAATACTGAATCTGCAATAGGTAAGCAGCTTGGTGTGAAGAAATCAACTGTGGGAGCAATTATAAGAAAATGGAAGACATACAAGACCACTGATAATCTCCCTCGATCCGGGGCTCCACACAAGATCTCACCCTGTGGGGTCAAAATGATCACAAGAACGGTGAATCCCAGAACCACACAGGGGGACCTAGTGAATGACCTGCAGAGAGCTGGGACCAAAGTAACATTGGCTACCATCAGTAACACGCTGCCAGGGACTCAAATCCTGCAGTGCCAGACGTGTCCCCCTGCTTAAGCCAGTACATGTCCAGGCCCGTCTGAGGTTTGCTAGAGAGCATTTGGATGGTCCAGAAGAGGATTGGGAGAATGTCATATGGTCAGATGAAACCAAAATATAACTTTTGGGTAAAAACTCAACTTGTCGTGTTTGGAGGAGAAAGAATGCTGAGTTGCATCCAAAGAACACCATACCTACTGTGAAGCATGAGGGTGGAAACATCATGCTTTGGGGCTGTTTTTCTGCAAATGGACCAGGACGACTGATCCGTGTAAAGGAAAGAATGAATTGGGCCATGTATCGTGAGATTTTGAGTGAAAACCTCCTTCCATCTGCAAGGGCATGAAGTTGAAACGTGGCTGGGTCTTTCAGCATGACAATAATCCCAAACACACCGCTCGGGCAACGAAGGAGTGGCTTCGTAAGAAGCATTTCAAGGTCCTGGAGTGGCCTAGCCAGTCACCAGATCTCAACCCCATAGAAAATCTTTGGAGGGAGTTGAAAGTGCGTGTTGCCCAGCGACAGCCCCAAAACATCACTGCTCTAAAGGAGATCTGCATGGAGGAATGGGCCAAAATACCAGCAACAGTGTGAGAAAACCTTGTGAAGACTTACAGAAAAAATTTGACCTCTGTCATTGCCAACAAAGGGTATATAACAAATTATTGAGATGAACTTTTGTTATTGACCAAATACATATTTTCCACCATAATTTACCAATAAATTCATAAAACATCCTACAATGTGATTTTCTGCAATTATTTTTTCTCTCTCATTATTTTGAGTGGGAGAACTTGCACAATTGGTGGCTGACTAAATACCTTTTTGTCGGTCTGTCGGTCAGGCAGGCAGGCAGGTAGGTAGGTATACACATTAATCCAATAAGGGACACATAGGCATTGTTATGAATAAAAGTCTACAAACAAATTGTCATGGTTGGGGCGGTGGTAGAACACAGATGCAGAGACAGAATGGTGGAAGTAATCCATATTTAATCAAAAAAGGAAGACAAAACAAAAGCAGCAACCAGTGATGTTGTGCATCCAGTAGAAACACAAAACCAAAATGAACCACACCGGGTGTGGCCACACACAGAACATAAATAGGGTCCCCAATTAGAGCCAACAATCTACACCTGCCTCCAATTGGGGAGACCAAAAGTATCAGAGGTGGCTAAAGGCACCACCTTCCGTCCTGTCATGACTATGGCCCCAGCCCAGTGCAGAGATGGCTAGGGGCATAGCCAGGACATGACACAAATATAGGTATATCTGCTTAATTTGCGTTTAAGTTCTACGGGTAGAATCTTTTTCATTTTACATAATATTAACAAATTACAAACCAAGGCCTTTCCAATTCACTATTGCCCAATGTTCTTGATTTAAATGGATAATTGGTGTAAATTTGAACAATATCATGTGGTATGATTATTAATTAATCTATTGCAGATACAGGAAACAATCCACCTACAGTGCCCTCACTTAATATTGGTGTGTAGTAACCATTTTATTACCCAGTTGTTTCCTCTTTGTTTCAATGTTGTTTCGTGGAAGTTACCTAGCTATTTCCATCCTGCAAAATAAAGTGCTACCAAAATGTTGTTTTTTTCTCACAAATGCTTATCCTCCTTTGATATTTCATTCAAAATATTAACAAAAATCTAACCTGTAATTTAAGTAAAACAACTGAAGAAAAACCATCATAAAACAAATATCTTTCTCAAATATCCAGTAGGTGTGCCATAAGTATTGGCACCCCTTCATGAAATACCTTGTGCAACTTCCCTTTGCTAAGATAACTGCTCTGAGAGTTCTCCTACAATGCATAATGAGGTTGGAGAACACAAAGTATCTGAGACCATTCCTCCATACAGAGTCTCTCCAGATCCTTCAGATTCCGAGGTTTTCCTCTTCAGCCCAATGGTTAACCATGTTTTTGTTGATTTTGAGGTGTGCAGGTCATTTCTGTATTCTCAGGTCTTTTCCATACTGATGGATGACTTTGCTGATTTGGCTTGTGTGTCACCTCATATTTATACTACAGAGAAACTGGCAGTCTTGGCTATTAGTGTCCCTAATCACTTAGGTGAATTTAAAAATGGGAATTATGAATGGGAATATACTACTAGTCAGATTTTACTCATAAAAAAAGGCTAAGGATGCAAATTATTGTTATAAAATGTATTCCCATTCATAATTAAATGCTAAGGGTACAAATTATTGTAATAATTGTTGCATATTTCTGACAGTCCAGTACCACAAGAATGTGTGCTCTCACCCATCTTTTCCCCATTCTACACAACTGTACCTCCAACAACACATCTGTGTAGCTATTACAATTTGCAAATGAACCACTCTTATCAGAAATGACAATCTATTTCATGGTCTGCTCACACAGTACTTAGCTGCCACCGGTCCTCCACTGTGGTCCTACATGACTCTAGGGCTAGAAAGCTAGCAGACAAAAACATTTCTAAACCCATTCTCCCCGGGCACCATCTGTTCCAAAAATTCTCTTCCGGCAGGCAGAGACCAGGCAGGCAGTACTGGTCAATCATGAACAAAATATCCCGCACCTGAACCGTCATTTTCCTTGTGCTGTGGCCCTCAGTATACTGATATCAGTCCCACAAAGTCTATCAGGTCTATTCTCACCACATAAAATCACTTATAAAAACAGCTGCACTATACTATTCCCAAAACCCAGCTCATACCTCTCTTTGTATGCAAATGACAACTTCACATAGATTTTGCGTATTCTGTTCCAATGATGCCTAAAGATAGCAGCACAATTACACAAACTACCACAATTACACTTACTCTGGAGATGACTACATTTATTGGTGGAATAAATGTGACACATTTTCTGACCTCCACAGGCTTTTTCAAACAGACTTGAAAGGGCCGTAGCCCACCAGGACATGCAGGCACATGAGGTGTTGACCATTCAAATAATACACAGGTGCATATAGTATACTGTGTTGGTTAACAAATGGCAGGGTTAAAACCTTATTTGGTTATATTTCTAAACATCTCCTTACAACTAATGGTGGTGGCGGGGTTGTAATGACAACCACATTGGAAATGAGAACATCGTAATACTGACCAGGATGTGTTCTGTCGGGTTCTCGGGTTATCGTTTGCATGAGGCTCTGTGACCTCGTGGTAATTGCCTTCTGCCAATCTATTAATTCTCACACGACATACAGACAAATCCTCAGGTCCCTGTTTTCACCAATGACCTTGAGTTTTAAAGCCCCTCTTTCTTTGCATCTCTCCTGCTCCCTGCTATGTTATGCCCCACTCTGCCTGTTCTACTGAAGATGCATGGGGGAGAAAGGAATTACGATTCTGGATGCATTTGTGTGGTGTTTCTCTTGCATTTTTTAAAGCCACATGAATAAAAGACGCTGTATCAAACAATGCAGCGGAACTTCAATATGTATACCAAAAGAATGGAGGGTATTTCAGGTAGAGAAAACTGGTCTAAGATAATGTCATTTCTTCAAACATGAGATAAAGCAAAGTGATGGAAAAATAAAGTAATAATTAGAATAGAATAATTACAGTATAATTATTCTGTTTAGGCCTTAAGGATGATGGTTTATTAAGACAAAACCAATATTTTGGTAGCACTTTATTTTGCAGGATGGAAATAGCTAGGGTAACTTCCACGAAACAACATTAAAACAAAGAGGAAACAACTGGGTAATAAAATGGTTAATACACACCAATAGTAAGCATGTTGCTGTGGAAGATAAAAGGTTACTTCCAGGAAAGTTGTGAGGAAAGACATTTTGTAACTGAGACGGCAACACTGGGTAAGAGCATGCTAGATTGCTAATTTGTTGTTTGTTTATTGTGAAATAACAAGGATACTTTAAGTTCCACAAAACAATAGAGAATAATGTCTGCAACAGCCATGTTAGAACCAGGCAATTACCCAACAACAATTTATACGTTGCTCTCCTGTATTTCATTACTTTCCTGGCATTACTGTGATTTTAGCACAACTCAATTGTTAAACTACACAGAAAGTAAAATGGAAACAACATTTCTATTGGTGACACTTTCAAACATGGGCATGAACCCTGTGCAAGGAAAAGCAACGAGAAGCATGAGCCTTGAGCAAGGATAGTGCACAAGGAGGTTCATTTTTAGGTATTCAGTCCAAGTAGTTAAGTTGAAATGTAAAGTTTGAGAAAAGCTTAAAACAAAGTTGGGTGCATTGGTCCTTAAATTGTTTGTTCTTTTAAGTGCCATGGGACCAGAAGTGCAAATAGGCTTAGTGCCATCCTTGGTTGACGTTTGGATGTCGGACAGGGTTGCCTTGTCTCTTCGCACTTATTCTTAAATTAGTGCAACATTCAAATACTAGGCTCCTAGGATCTTGATGTGATTCAAAACATTTTTTTTAATCACATTACTCCTGTACTATATTCAGTAAACTGGCTGCCTGTTAAGGCTACAGCTGATTTAGACATTTTACTACTAACCCGCAAAGTATTACATGGACTTGCTCCTACTTTTCTTTCTGACAAAGCACCCTCACCACTGACATAATACAGCGTCCTCTCTCTAATGCTATTACAGGGACTGAGTCACTGGCTTACATGTGTTGTGTGATGGGAGAAACCTCTGTGGATTTGGGAAGTAGAGAAAAATAGTGTAGATAAAGTTCCAGAAGCTTAGGCATATGAAGTTCCTGCACTACTGCTATCCACCGCTGCCACTTCTTCCTCTTTCCTCTGCTGACACTGTACCATTGATCAAAATCTTTGTCTGGTGTAGAACTCTGAACACTTTCCTGTGCTGTACAGTACAAACAAGTAGTTTATCGCAATAGGCGTACCGCAGCCGGGACACCAAAACCGTTATGCCACAAAGTGTGCGAAGTGTTGAATTTTTTGTTTTAGGAATATTATATATGTGCAGAATGCTTAGAATCTCGTTAATCTAACTACAGTATACAATTTAAGGTAGCTATTACGGCGACTAACTCCTATGCACGTGTGTGAGTATGGTCAACATCCACAAAAATGGCACCAGGGTCGCCGTCTGATGGTAAATTGTGTTCACAGCGAAATCCAACTCGATATTCAAAACCCTTACTAGGTTTTAACATAGCTTAATTGGTATTTCTGAAAAGAAGAGAGCCTCTAGCATTTAACCAGTCATAGTTTATCCTTCTACATGGCCTCAATGCATCGCACAACCTCAACAAAGACATGCATCTTTCTGGCATTGTTTACGCACAGGCTTTTGTATTTTGTAGCTTGTATCTTCCTCAAACGACGACCAATGGATTTGAAACTTGCTAGGTAGAGAGCACACGAGCCACACTTTACGGAATTGTTGAACGATAACCTTCAGACGCACACACAGGACACACCAAGAGTTGACTATTGCGCAAGACTCATATCTGTCGCTGCTCACGAAACTATACTCTGCATTTCAAGTTTAAATGGCTACTCGTATGTGGAAAAGCAACATAGGAGACCAATTTGGACTAGATTTTTTGAAGAAATGATTGACTGTGAGTCAAGCAACTTGGTGAGTACAATAAGATAGATTACCCAAGACATACAGTACATAAAATTTGAATATCATCAAAAAGTTGATTTAATAATAAAAGTAATAAATGTATTGCTAATCAATTACTTGAAAATGTGATCTTCTGGATAATTCTTTTTTGATTCCGTCACTCACAGTTGAAGAGTACCTATGATAAAAATTACAGACTTCTACATGCTTTGTAAGTGGGAAAACCTGCAAAATTGGCAGTGTATCAAATACTTGTTCTTCCCACGGTAAATGTGTTAAAGCACCTGAAATAAATGGCACAGCCCTAATCAGCAGTCATGTTTGACAGTCATCCGTCATCAGTGACTTCCTTTTCTCTGGACAGAATTTGTAAAAAGAACAAACACATGATTATCAGTTTGTTCTCAATCATTTATGGTATTCATGGACGTTTTCTCAAAGAGATTGGGTGCCGCCCTAAAGTGGCGATTCAAGGATTCAGCAATTGTATTTTTGTCATTAATGTATTCATTATCGAAAACCTTCCGTTTTGGCAAATTGGTGTATGAATTATTTATTGCAGCATTTGATAGTCGATTGTTCAAATGTTACAGACTCGATACTTGGTCTTACAAACTCAAGCTCATCTCAATCTCATCTAAAATAAATTTCCGGTTGTCCTCACCTTTATAGACATCCCAAACAGAATTAATGTAAACCCATTGGCTACTTACTGTCGCGCTTTGAATGAACGTGACTTCCTGTCAACAGACACACAGATGATCTTTTGTTTATCTAAACATAAACAGGCATTTCGACACTGATAAAAACTCTTTGATAAATCTAACCAACAATGTTGATAACGAAAAAATCATATACCGTCATTTTAAAAGTGTGTACACGCCCAGGTAAGTTCTATTTGTTACTATATTTGTACACATGGATATCTAACCAATTTATGTAACTAATTCATACCGCAATTTCCTTACAAAGCCATTTCCAAGAAATGTGAAGCACAACCCTGTTTCCAGTTGGAACGCTGTGTAAAATGGAAATAAAAATAGTGATACAAAGATGTGTGTGATACAAAGATTTGACTACATGGCCCCGTCCATCTTCCCTTTGATGCAGGGAAGTTGTTCGGTCCCCTTAGCAGAAAAAAAACACAGAAGCATAATGTTTCCACCTCCATGTTTGTCGCTGGGGATGGTGTTCTTGGGGTCATAGGCAGCATTCCTCCTCCAAACATGGCGAGTTGAGGCCAAAGAGCTCGATTTTGGTCTCATCTGACCACAACACTTTCACCTAGTTCTCAGAATCATTCAGTTTTTCATTGGCAAACTTCAGACGGGCCTGAAAATGTGCTTTCTTGAGCAGGGGGAACTTGCGGGCGCTGCAGGATTTCAGTCCTTGGACAGCTCTTTGATTTTGGCCATATTGGAGTGTGGAATCTGATTGATTGATTGCTTCTTTGGACATGTTTCTTTTATACAGGTAACAAGCTGAGATTAGGAGCACTCCCTCATTAAAATGCAAATCAATTCATACAATTCTTGAAATGCGTTTTTCTGGATTTATTTGTAGTTATTATGTCTCTCACTCTTCAAATAAACCTACCATTCAAATGATAGCCTGATCATTTCTTTGTCATTGGGCAAATGTACAAAATCATCAGGGGATCAAATACATTTTTCCCTCACTGTATGTCTCTAAGATCTCTACAGTAACAGCCGAAGGAACTGGATTGTGACCTGGTTTAGATTAATTCCAAATAGTCAATGCATTAATGTAGCAAATGAATTTAATATATAAAGAGAGTATTCAATTAAATAAAACTATATGGGGTCACTAATATGGTATGGTGTCGGTCTCAGTTAAACTATTATGCCTCACTAGCACTAACTGCAAGGACCACTCAAAACTCAATCATGAATTTTATGCCTCACAGGAACAAACTGTGAGGACTCCCCAGAAATGAACTCCGGTTTGGAATGCCCTACTACAAACAGGGACTTCATGCGACTATAGGGTTCTGGCTTTAACTGCTGAGGAACATTACACAGAACTAATGAAAGGCCCCACCGCAAACAAATGCTGTGGGGACTGTCCAGGGAACTAAAGTCCCAGTTATAACTCCCGGGAACACAATACTGTAGGCCTACATGTGTCCAGGTATCCAAAGGATATACAAATGAGAACAGACACATACCTTGTCCATGTTGCTTAAGTTTCGTTCAGTAATATCATTACCAGTATCAAAGGTAAACATTCTCCAGAGATTGAAGATGCAGGCAGGAGTGAGGAAAATGCAAGAGAGATCTTCCGCAAACCCCACTCTGGTTTATATCCCCAACTCAAAGTGTGGGGGTTGGTTTACTAATATGAACATACCAAAACTAGTCCTGCAGAATAGACCCCCTCATCATCTAGGGACACATTCCAATCTATGCCCCCTGACACCATATTATAAAACAGAGTGATCTACTCATGGGTTCAGCATAGGGGGTTTATGGCATGACCCTTGATTCTGTAGTCAGACCAGAATGTAACATAAACATTCTGATAAAAGAACATGACCAGACACACAGAGTATAGGCTAGGAAAGGACAATTGAGGACATCATTATAAATGGCTTATACTAAATACTGAAGAATCATTGAATATGTAAATTAAGATAGAATTGACATTTTCCGGTTCCTTCACAGCAAATAATCTACAGGCCTCTGTTGCTACAAACAATGATGACATGGATGAGTCAACTGCCAGAAAGAAACTGCTCCAACTTGGCCTGTATAGGAGGTCAGGAAGGAAGAAACATCTGCTCTGAAAAACACTTGCCAGACAACACCTGGGTAAAGACCAAAACTACGGGAAAAATGTGCTCTGGAAAGATGAGTCAAAAGTGGAGTTGTTTAGCCGCAGTGCTGGACACTATGTTTTGCAAAAAACGAATCACTGGCTTTGAACAGGTGGACCTCATACCAATGTGGTGGCATTGTGGTTTGTGGCTGCATAACTACCTCATGGCCTGGCCAACTTGCATTTATTGGGTAGACATCTGTCGTAAGCTAAAGCTGGACTGAACATTGATCTTGCAATAAGACAATGATCTAAAACACACAAAGCGGAATGGCTCAGAAATAATAAATGAAAGGTTGTGCAATGACCAAGTCAATGCGGGCTGTATGTGCAAGAAAGCACTTGAACATGACAGTTCTAGCAGTAAAGAGTGGGCAAATATTTCCAAGTAGATGTAAGACAGCGATACAAGATACGGCTTCATGAAGTTTAGTCACATGGGAATTAGCAAGTAAGAGATCATCTCATGGCCTTCATAAGATGAAATGATACCTGGCATTGACAAGACACAGCATGCATTTCTTCTGTATGTCATCCTTATAGACTGGACAGTACTGTAATGATGTGGATGGAATGTAACGTGTTGTATAAATACTGCGGACTATGAACATTTTGAAGTGCTATCATGACTGGCGGGATAGTTCTCCTTCTAAATTTTGTGCTGTCAAACCAATACAATAATGAATAGAATAATGGCATAATATTCTGTAATGAATCACACGGCAGAAATGGACGGTAGGGGAACTCCTACTCCTCCGCCCGGGAGCCGCAGCCAGCGCCCCCCGCTGCCCGGGAGCCGCAGCCAGCGCAGCCAGCGCCCCCCGCTGCCTGGGAGCCGCCGCCAGCGCCCCCCGCTGCCTGGGAGCCGCAGCCATGACTGGCCGCCGCCGCCCGAGGCCACGGATTACTGACCGCAGCCGGCCGAGCCCGCCGTGGACTGGCCGCCGCCGCCCGAGGCCGCGGATGACTCCGCCGGCTCCCCCGTCTCCTGCTCCTCCGCCGGCTCCTACTCCTCCGCCGGCTCCGGACCCTCCGCCGGCTCCCCTGGCTCCTGCTCCTCCACCGGCTCCTATTCCCCCGCCGGCTCCCCCGTCTCCTGCTCCTCCGCCGGCTCCTACTCCTCCGCCGGCTCCGGACCCTCCGCCGGCTCCCCCGGCTCCTGCTCCTCCACCGGCTCCTATTCCCCCGCCGGCTCCCCCGTCTCCTGCTCCTCCGCCGGCTCCTACTCCTCCGCCGGCTCTTCCGCCGGCTCCGGACCCTCCGCCGGCTCCCCCAGCTCCTGCTCCTCCACCGGCTCCTGTTCCCCCGCCGGCTCCCCCGTCTCCTGCTCCTCCGCCGGCTCCTGACCCTCCGCCGGTTTCCCCGTCTCCTACTCCTCCGCCGGCTCCTGACCCTCCGCCGATTTCCCCGTCTCCTATTCCTCCGCCAGCTCCCCCGTCTCCTCTTCCTCTGCCAGCTCCTATTCCTCCGTCGGCTCCCCCGGCTCCTACTCCTCTGCCGGCTCCCCCGGCTCCTGCTCCTCCGCCGGCTGTCGACCCTCCGCCGGCTCCCCCGGCTCCTGCTCCTCTGCCGGCTGTCGACCCTCCGCCGGCTCCCCCGGCTCCTGCTCCTCCGCCGGTTGTCGACCCCTTGCCGGCTCCCCCGGCTCCTGCTCCTCCGCCGGCTGTCGACCCCCCGCCGGCTCTCCTGCCGGCTCCTGTCCCTCCGCCGGCTCTCCTGTCTCCTGGCCTTCTGCCTCCCCGGCCTGTCCCTGCGGCTCCGCCTACCCGGCCTGTGCCGGCGGCTCCGGGTGCTGAGCCTCCGCCGGTCCGGGTGTGGTTGTCCCGGTCTTGCGGTCGGGAGCCCGCGCCTTTGGGGGGGGGGACTGTCACGTCCTGGCTGTGCCCCTAGCCATCTCTGCGCTGGGCTCGGGGCATAGCCAGGACAGGACAGGAGGTGGCCTTTAGCCACCTCTACTCCTTTTTTTGGTTTCCCCAATTGGAGGCAGGTGTTAGTTATTGCCTCCAATTGGGGACCCTATTTAAGTTTAGTTTGTAGGCCCCAAGGCGTGGTTCATTTTTGGTTTTGTTTATCCTGTGTAAGGAATACCCGCGTCACTGGTTGCTGCCTTTTGTTTTGTTGGAGTCCTTCTTTCTTTTTTCATTAAACATGGATTACCTTCCCTACCTCTACTCTGCGCCTGTGTCCTTTTCATCCCACAACCGTGACAACAATAACTGTTACTTTAGGCTTGTGTATAAAAAAACTCAGCTCATCTAATCTGGTTAAACAGTTAAACCGTTAACTTTGTCAGGCCAAATTAAACCATGATTGAAATGGTTCTGCATATGTTTTATTGTAACCAATCAGTGAAATCTAACGTCTTTAAGCACAGAACCACTATTGCTGATAGTGGTGGTCGATATCGGATCGTATTAGTATAGATCTACTGAACACAGATGACTAATACACAAAATATCTATCATCCAAACATAGGTAATAAGGCCATTTACAGGAAGGTCCTAGATATGAAAATGATATCTTTGTGAATAATATTGGTGACTGGCCACACCAATAATTTGTCAAAAAGCTGAGAACATAGAGAACAATGCACTTTTCCATCTGACTTAAATCACAGGCTCCATTAGTTTTATTTCATAAGCCTAAAGCAGACCCAAGTCCTAAAGAATATGAACTTTCTGGAGAAATGTAATCAACCCTGACGGAACCGAGGATTAATAAAAAGTAAAATCTCCGGTAGACATCCAAGAAACAATCTAATCATAATAGAGAGGCAGGACCACTCGTCTGGCAGATTAGAAATGTATAAGAAATTTGGTGACCTTACACCCTACTTCCATAAAATGTTCAACTATCCAAATCTGGAAGGTAATTATTACACTTATTCAAAGAAAATGAAGGGATGCAGAAAAGGTGGGGTTATATAGGCAGATTTTTTCCCTCAACATAGATTTAAAGTAAGAAGACTATTGCCAACAGGCATAGAACATTAGTGGGAAAAACAAACCCCTTGGATCAGACTAGAATCATACTTCTATCTTAGGCATCTCTTCAATATAATGCATTCGTCAATGTAACCTAATGTGAACCTTAATTTTTTATATCTTGATGCAGAAAAAGCTTTCAGTTTACTTGTTCTGCAGTCCAACAAAACTGTTACATTGGGGACAAATTCATAAAAAGGATCCAACTAAAATAAGGAGGCCCCTGCGGCTGAATATTCACCAACCGATCACATTCATTCTGTTTAAATTAAACACATGGTTACAATAAAAATGAACACACATAAATAAAATGCCCTTTTTATTTAACTGAACCCCTACCTGGAAGCCCGGTCAAGATCCCCCTCAGAGAAAAATAGATACTTAAGTTACAAAACAGTATTCTTTGGAATTGGGTGTTTTACATATTCAAGCATGCCTTGTAGGTAGAAATTAATGTAATTGGTTGGCTCTGACAGATAAACTCAAGGCAAACATAACATTTTCTAGAACTCTCATGATATCCCTCCTGGGAAGGGTTAACAGCATTAAAATGTATTTCATTCTGCAGTTACTTTAAAAATGTATTTATTTTTGGGAGAGATCAGAATTCCACATGAGATACAGAGGTAAATGGGGAAGGGTCATGTTTTCTTAATTTCAGTCTTGGGGTGTGTTTACAGTTTTTTTAAGTCCAAGGGAGGGTCATTAAATTTAATAATCGATTACATTTGTCAGACTATTGAATTCTACGTGTTGACTGGCGGAACATACCATATTTCTATATCACCTTTCTGTTGACTATACGGGTACTTTACGGGTATACGCCCTTTTTTGGGTGAATATAAAATCCGAGGTCTTTGCAAATTCCTTTATACAAAATAAGAAAAACATTTTGCTTTTTAGCTATTAGGAGCACAAACACTATGTCCAGTCAGGCAAGTAATTATTTTATGCCGTTCCCGATCATTGATTGAAAACTCAAGAAATAGGGGTTGAGTGTCCATTCAGTATGCCTCCATCAAAGTGGACGAACGACCCAAGCCAGTGGCCGGAGGTTTCATATCCTGATTTATACAACTACCTTATGGACAATAATAATTCCATCCTCACCTGTCACATACACATGCACGAATGTACTGATTATCGCTGCATCACACAATAATTTGAGAGCGCAGCACATCAAATTTAGACGCATTGAATTTGGATAATTATCATGACATAAAATCACTTCAGTGAAGTGAATGTTCAGAATATTATATGTACTGCCTTTTCAATGCAGCATCAACATTCAATTATTTGACTTTCAACATTATAACTGTTGACTTTAGCAACATTTACTAACCTGTGATGAAGTGTTTGCCACAGACATAAAATGGACGGGTCACTGTTGATCATTGTCAAACTCTCTGGGGTTAGCCTGAAGCCACATATCTCTAATTTTGCTGTCCTTCGCTTTTTTGGAAGTAAAGAAACGTAAACAAGGATTTTTTTCTCTTATTCGATGTGCAAAACATAACGCAGCAGCTTTTGGGTACCTGCAATATTTGACGTATCAAACAAAGAGGCAGAAAAAAATAAGGAAGTGGCTACATTTTGTGGATTAAGCAGCGAGAGACGCTAGCCAATTTTATAAAAATGGAAGAAGTCCAGAATGTAACGGTACCTAAGAAAATACGGTTTAGATCAAACAAAAGCAAATCTGGTAAAAAAGAGGCAGATGGATGCCATTCAGAGTGAACATTGGTGCATCTGCCTACCCACGATGGATGTAACTCACGGAGCAAAATGCATTAAACTTCAACCCTGATGTGGCGATACTTACTCATTTAACAGAAGAAAAGTGAGCAAAAACTCTAGCTACATAACTAACCTCACACTGTTCTTAGTAATTGCCCTATTGGTGTTAATGTGGCTAGCTATACAGACAGGGCAGACATGACTATAGTTACTGACTGTAGATCTATCCAACAGACATTGTTTGCAAGTTTTGCTACTACTACCTACTTCTAATCACATCAGCTTACCAGTAAAGACAATGTCGGCTGCCTAGAATAACCTCATACTGTTGTTAGTAATTGGCTATAACTAATTACCTGGCAAAAAGTAGCTGGCTATTTTCACAGAGTATGTACGCTATATCAGATACATTTCTTCTTAAGTTCATTGGTGGATCACAACCAACTGAAAGGTGTATACCAGATACATTTAGTTTAATTAATTTTACTATAAAATTTAAATAATTGTACGTCAACTCACCCGGTGGGATATTTTTTTAGATGAGCTGAATTAAGTGCACAGATAATGTGTGAGGCTTTAAGAGTGAACTGACGTCACACCACCGACAGACAAAATTTCTAGGAAAATGAGGCGGAAATACTTGAAAGTTATGTCCTTCAGCTTTAAACATACTGAAATGAAGTAGCAAAGGAGTTTCAGTAAATTATCTGCACCTACAACTTAAAGCAGAGCCTTTCAAACGTTCTTCAGCATGCATGGGCTAGACATGCTATGGAAACTGACAGAACTCACATGGTATTTGTTCAGACGTTTCTAACACTGGCCTAAAATCCCTTAATTAGAGCGGTTTCTGGAAATACTTCACCTGCCGACAACCACTGCCTCGCAGGTAATCTTGAAGTTGAAGACAATATTTGCCAGATTTGACTGTCCAGACGGGGTTGTGTCTGACAATGGGCCTCAATTTGCATGCCAAGAATTTAAAGACTTTGCGAGAGAGTTTGACTTTACACACATCACCTCAAGTCCACATAACCCTCAAGGGAACGGACATGCAGAGAGAAGTGTTCAGACCGACAAAAGAATCTTGAAGCAGAAAGACCTTCTGCTCGCCCTCATGTGCTTTCGGTCAACGCCTTGCACCACCACAGGCGTGAGCCCGGCAGAGCTACTCATCGGCCGGAAGATAAAGACAATCCTTCCTACACTCGAGGCAAATCTGCAGCCCCGACGGCCTGATCTGGACACTGTCAGGACTAAGGATGCATTGGAAAAAAAGAAGCAAGCGTTCTACTTTAATCAGCTCCATGGAGCTAGGCCTTTGCCTTCTCTACAGCCAGGTGATCCTGTTCTCATGAAGCTGGACCATCAGAAAGCCTGGAGAACACCTGCCGTTGTCTCTGGAGGCGGCGTCACACCACGCTCCTTTGTCATCAAAACGCCCCAGGGAGCGACTTTGAGACGCAACCGGCGTCACTTGCGACCGGTTCCTCCAGCGGCTGGAGCCACACATCCTCTAGCTCCAGATGGACTACAGCAAGGAGCTGCCACGCAGCAGCCTGACCCCGCAGTCTGTGCTGACACTGCATCACCAAAACCCAGTGTCAAACTGCCTGACACACAGACTGGACTGTTCCATACCTGGTCTGGTAGACTGAATAAACCTGTTGACAGGTTGAACCTGTGAAGGAAAACCACATGTTCGCTGTGGTGATGTGGCGGTTTTGTTCATTTTTTGAGCCATGGATTATGGGGGGGAAAGAGAAATTAAGGGAAATGTTACTTTAATTCTGTGGACTGACAAGTTTATTGACACTGTGAAGAGAGCTGATGTTCTAATGCTCGTTAATATGATGCACAGAGTTATGTTTGAGGAGTTAATCCAACTGATACTAGTGCCTTACTGTTTAATCACATGCAGTACCTTTCAAATGTTCAGTTATAGGAACAGTCAGGATATCTTTTGGTTCTTGTTTATCCTCAGAGAAAGAAACAAAATTTAAAAGGGGAGATGTCATATAATGTGCCCATGTAAATGTGGCTGTATACCTTTAAGGGCATTCTGCTACGTCCCAACACACGTGGTGCCTGTAACATAAGACTCACACAGTTATGGAGAGTTAGATTTGAGCACCTGCCTGTATGTTACCTGCACGTTTGCTTAATACAAATGATTTTTTGAAGTCTAAGACTCATGTGGACATTTGAATTCTTTACACATGGGTTATTGGATACACCATTTATTATTATTATTTGGTTCGTTGCTGCACTTACAAACCTGATTCCAAAAAAGTTGTGAGTAAAAAAGGAATGGAATAATTACTTATATTTAATTCACAATAGAATATAGATAACATATCGAATGTTGAAAGTGAGACATTTTGTAATGTCATGCCAAATATTGGCTCATTTTGGATTTCATGAGAGCTACACATTCCAAAAAAATTGGGACAGGTAGCAATAAGAGGCCGGATAAGTTAAATGTACAGATAAGGAACAGCTGGAGGACCAATTTGCAACTTATTATGTCAATTGGCAACATGATTGGATATAAAAAGAGCCTCTCAGAGTGGCAGTGTCTCTCAGAAGTCAAGATGGGCAGAGGATCACCAATGCTGCGGTGAAAAATAGTGGAGCAATATCAGAAAGGAGTTTCTCAGAGAAAAATTTTGAAGTTATCATCATCTACAGTGCATAATATCATCCAAAGATTCAGAGAATCTAGAACAATCTCTGTGCGTAAGGGTCAAGGCCGGAAAACCTTACTGGATGCCTGTGATCTTTGGGCCCTCAGACGGCACTGCATCACATAAAGGAATGATACTGTAATGGAAATCACAACATGGGCTCAGGAATACTTCCAGAAAACATTGTCAGTGAACACAATCCACCGTGCCATTCGCCGTTGCCGGCTAAAACAAGAAGCCGTATCTAAACAGGATCCAGAAGCGCAGGCGTTTTCTCTGGGCCAAGGATAATTTAAAATTGACTGTGGCAAAGTGGAAAAGTGTTCTGTGGTCAGACTAATCAAAATTTGAAGTTCATTTTGGAAAACTGGGACGCCATGTCATCCAGACTAAAGAGGACAAGGACAACCCAAGTTGTTATCAGCGCTCAGTTCAGAAGCCTGCATCTCTGATGGTATGGTGTTGCATGAGTGCGTGTGGCATGGGCAGCCTACACATCTGGAAAGGCACCATCAATGCTGACAGTTATATCCAAGTTCTAGAACAACATATGCTCCCATCCAGACATTGTCTCTTTCAGGAAAGACCTTGCATTTTCCAACATGACAATGCCAGACCACATACTGCATCAATTACAATGTCATGGCTGCATAGAAGAAGGATCCGGGTACTGAAATGGCCAGCCTGCAGTCCAGATCTTTCACCCATAGAAAACATTTGGCACATCATAAAGAGGAAGGTGCGACAAAGAACACCTAAGACAGTTGAGCAACTAGAAGCCTGTATTAGATAAGAATGGGACAACATTCCTATTCATAAACTTGAGCAACTTGTCTCCTCAGTCCCCAGACGTTTGCAGTCTGTTATAAAAAGAAGAGGGGATGCCACACAGTGGTAAACATGGCCTTGTCCCAACTTTTTTGGGATATGTTGATGCCATGAAATTTTAAATCAACGTATTTTTCCCTTAAAGTGATACATTTTCTCAGTTGAAACATTTGATATGTCATCTATGTTGTATTCTGAATAAAATATTGAAATTTGAAACTTCCACATCATTGCATTCTGTTTTTTTCACAATTGTACAGCGTCTTTTTTGGAATCGGGTTTTTAGTTGACAGCAGGCTCTGCTTGCGTGTGACGAAATGATGAGTGAGGAACAGACAAAAAAGTCTGAAATGGAGAATTTGGTTGCAAAAAGAAATGCATTGTCAATTACATGGAAATATTTCGGCTACAGACAGGATAATGTTGACCAAAAACAGGTTGTTCTATTCTTAATAACAACATTATGGCAACATGTAAATCAGCATTAAGTTTAAAGTTTTTAGAAGATAAACATGCTTACTTTTAGTCAGCATTTCAGTATTCTAATGTGTTCCAGGAATATGCATTTCTTATGTGTTTCTATTTAGGTCATGGTCACTTGATGATCGCGCGGTTCTAAATTTCCTATGGCGTGATCCGTAGTTGGGAAGCGAACACTCACGCTTTTTGTGCGCATTTTCAGCAGTTTGCTCGAGTGTGTTAATTTCACGACGCTTCTGTCCCATCTATCTACTTCTCATGTCTGACGTAGCATCGTCGGTATGTATACTTTGTTTTGGGAAATTATCATGGAAGTATTATTAGCTATTTTTGACAATAATTTTAAGTTTGTTAAGTGTAATCTGAGGATGGTTTGAATGCACGTCGGCTATGTATATGCTAGCTCTCACGTGTTTGTTTGTTAACGAGCTGCACGGTAAAGGTGCTATGATGTCCTGAATGTAGTTCACATATTTCTCATTAGTTTTAAAATGAGTAAGAACGAAATAGAACAGTAGTAGTGTAAATTTGCCTTTATTCATGTGTAATTTGTCATTGCTCTTTTGTGTGTTGCAGTTTCACTATTTTCCTTGTAACTCCATTAAACCTGTGGAATTAATAATCAATCTTCAGAGTCTTGGTGTTGGGAAGAAGTTTAGCTGGCTGTCAGGATATTAAGCAGACATATCGAGGACGGCACACAGGTACTTTGTCGAGAGTGCCTAGCAATTGTTGCCACAACATGACCAATTTGTTTGATCATTTAAGGTGGCACCACAAATCTTCGTATGACGAGTGCAAAGCATCTCAATGCCGTCCAAAGCAAATATCTATTTCGGATGCATTTGCCAGTATTATTTGCCAGGAATAGATATCATATGACAAGAACACTGCTCTTAGAGATTTTTCGGCAATGCGTTGCCAACAAGCCCCCCTGGCTTTGTGTGCAGCCATGGTGTAGCCATTGACCTTGCTTTAAACAAATCATATCCTGACATTATAAACGTGCATTCTTCCGGGGAAGAATACGGAGCACGAGCCAATGTGCAAAAACTCAGCTTGTGTTCCTGAAGGCGCCCCTTGAGTTGAACGCGCACAAACTCCAATTAGGTTAACACAGAGTCAACTAACAAACATTTTAATCACCATTTTAGTTCTGTTTAACATCACTTTAGGCAAACATAATTTGTCAACCCTTTCCTTGATAACCCGGAGTTAAATCAGAGTAGGTTGAACTCCCTTCGTAGTACCCCTCCGATTGGAAACATGACTTTGGAATCAAAATATTGTACAAGAAGATCATTATTGAATATTATTGCGATCTGGCTCAAATAATTGCAATCAGGCAGTTATGTAACTGTGACAGCCCTAGTTGTGGCCTATATGCTAAATTTGTAAAGATTCTGAAGTGCTCATTCTGCTGACTAATTAAAATAAAATAAAAATTGTTGGATCATAGCGTTTGTGTTTTCTTGCTGTTTAGGCTATTATATGGCTATTTAAAACATGTCCGGTAGCTGTTCTCAGGGCCAGGGACAGAATTTAACATATAGGACCCAAAACACGGGCCAAAAAATACATTAATAATAATTATATTACTGTCCAAAAAACCGGTCATAAACGTTTTATTGTTTAACTCATAACTAGGCCACATTCAAATGCCCTTGTTTTTAACACAGGTACTGTAATTAATTATGGCACATCTTTTCAATTCATAGCTTACTCAGTCCCAATCAGCGATTACTGAACTGCTACACATATTTAGACGCTCTCTTTTAGATTTGTTTTTCCATTTCTGTGCTCATAGTTTTGGTTGCATGGTGTCAATGTTTTCGACAGATAGCTACAGTACTGTAGTTAGACATATTTATTGGTTACATTTGAAAAAGTTAAGCTGCACTTTGTAGGATTACATCAGTAAAAAGAGTTCCACGATGTTCTTCTGAGCCTTACTAATTTTAGCTTAGAGTTCCTGTGGTAGCTAGCTACAGATAGTTGGTCTACAGGTGCTGGTCATAAAATTTGAATATCATCAAAAAGTTGATTTATTTCAGTAATTCCATTCAAAAAGTGAAACTTGTATATTATATTCATTCATTACACACAGACTGATATATTTCAAATGTTTATTTCTTTTAATTGTGATGATTATAACTGACAACTAATAAAAATCCCAAATTCTGTATCTCTGAAAATTTGAATTTTACTTAAGACCAATACAAAAAAAATATTTTTAGAAATGTTGGGCAACTGAAAAGTATGAACATGACAAGTATGAGCATGTACAACTCAATACTTAGTTGGGGCTCCTTTTGCCTGAATTACTGCAGCAATGCGGCGTGGCATGGAGTCGATCAGTCTGTGGCACTGCTCAGGTGTTATGAGAGCCCAGGTTGCTCTGATAGTGGCCTTCAGCTCTTCTGCATTGTTGGGTCTGGCGTATTGCATCTTCCTCTTCACAATACCCCATAGATTTTCTATAGGGTTAAGGTCAGGTGAGTTTGCAGGCCAATTAAGAACAGGGATACCATGGTCCTTAAACCAGGTACTGGTAGCTTTGGCACTGTGTGCAGGTGCCAAGTCCTGTTGGAAAATGAAATCTGCATCTCCATAAAATTGGTCAGCAGCAGGAAGCATGAAGTGCTCTATAACTTCCTGGTAGACGGCTGCGTTGACCTTGGACCTCAGAAACCACAGTGGACCAACACCAGCAGATGACATGACACCCCAAACCATCACTGACTGTGGAAACTTTACACTGGACCTTTTTGTCTTTAGCCCAGTCGAGACGCTTCTGACGCTGTGTCTTGTTCAAGAGTGGCTTGACACAAGGAATGCAACAGCTGAAACCCATGTCATGCATGCGTCTGTGCGTGGTGGTTCTTGAAGCGCTGACTCCAGCTGCAGTCCACTCTTTGTGAATAATGGGAAGTAGTTGCGTGCTTCAAAAATGATAAAATGACATTCCACTGGCCCTTTTTCTACTGAATAGATCCTATCTAGTGCAGCTTTGACAAAGTTATGTAGGAGCTGGTGTTTAGGATATCACCCGTATTGGCTGTTGGTTTTAGGGTTTCACTCAGATTGGCTGTAGGTGTTAATTCATCATTGATTGGTAGTTGGTAGAACAAACCATTTTTACAGAAAAAGGTTTAATCACAATGCTGTATAAAAACATGAATCCCTTCATCAGTGCAATTCTTCTGTTTAATTACTGTTAACCTTCCCGATAGTACTGAATACTAACACTGACTGACAAATTAATAATTATATTTAAGCCAACCAAATGCACCTGTAGAAGTGCATGAAGGTATGCTTGTTATGTTTAGATAATACCAGAACATCTGTTTATGCACACACAGGAAGTCACATTCTGTCAGAGTGTGACAGTAATGAGCCAATGGGCTTACAGTAGTGTGTTGTGTATTCTGGACTGCAATGTCTATAAAGTGGTTGTCCTCTAGAAGTTTCTTTAAGACAGAGTGTCGAGTCTGTAACGTCATGAACAATAGACTATCAAAGGCTGCAATAAATAATTGAATTACGCTCTCTCTTGACGACCGGGTACGCGTTTATTATTTCACCACTATACCTAAGGCTGGTTTCTAAAACACCTACATGTATTTTTTAGTTATTCTTTTTGTAATTTATTAATGCTCTGTCCATTGTTCTTATTTGTTTTTATTTCCCTTATTCCTTTTGTATGGGAAACTCTTTCTGATTCTGATTAATATTTAATGTTCCTGGATGTTTTACAATTGTTTGTTGAATGAAGATTTAAGTTTTAGATCCCTGAGTTGAGATCCCTGAATAACAAATACCACTAAGTGTAAAACAAATGCTAAACCTCAGACCACAGTGTACGAACTAATAAAAAAATATACTTTTATAAAGTATATAAAATATAAATAGCAGTCACACAATACTGAACACCCAAATGTCCAAATGCAGAACTGAGCTGCAAAAGTGTTCTGGTAAAGCCTATGCTCATCTATGCATCCTCCTGGTTGTCTTGCGGAAAGTTGCTCCCTGAAGTTTCTTCCTGATGCCACTTCCCAAACCCACCTGATTTTTCCCTGTCCTTGTTCACCTGGTTAAGCAGCTGACTTGGATTCTGTTTAAAGACTTTGGGCACAGCCCACATGCATGTATTGACCTGCTTGTAATCCTAACATGCAAACACATTGACGTGGCCCAAAACTTCATGTAGTCTAATACTTTTCACCCAGTACAGTCAGAAAAGGACCGGCTACTCCTCAGAGTCTTGTTCCTCTCTAGGTTTTGGCCTTCCTGTAACATTTGTCTGTTCATTTATGCAAATCCCAGTCAATCAATTGTGATAGGAATGTTAAGTTGGTATAGCCTAAACATGTGAAACAATGTTTGGTGTCTCTGACTTGGCTTATTTACATATTTACTGTATTTGCCTGGGGTATCCACCCTCCACCCCGACATAAAATTGGCATTATGCGCTCTGTCCCGGAAAGTAAGGGTCTGTACAATATCCTTGTACATCTTCCCACTTTCAGTTTTTACTGTGTGTTTTAGAATAGGAAAGAAATGTTACAAGAGAAATGAGACCATTGCTGAGTTGTAATCATACTGTTACAATTTCCTACAGAAACAGCAGAATAATTTAATGTTATTAGTCATTTGACTTCTAACATGTCCCTATGACATGAGTAACCTGAGTAACCTGACAACCTAAACAAACAGCAATATTAGATAAGATATCTTGACTATGAGATAGGAGCGGTCCCCAAATTAGTTGATACATTTCTGAGGCAATGCCCACTCCGGTTCCCCGGCTAAACTTGCTGCGCTATACATTCACATAAAGGATTATTAGGAACACCGGTTAAATTTCTCATTAATGCAATTATCTAATTATCAACATGGCAGTTGCTTCAATGCATTTAGGGGTGTGGTCCTGGTCAAGACAATCTCCTGAACTCCAAACTGAATGTCAAAATGGGAAAGAAAGGTGATTTAAGCAATTTTGAGCGTGGCATGGTTGTTGGTGCCAGACGGGCCGGTCTGAGTATTTCACAACCCTTAGTGCCAATTGGGCATCGTTTAAATGCCACAGCCTACCTGAGCATTGTTTCTGACCATGTCCATCCCTTTATGACCACCATGTACCCATCCTCTGATGGCTACTTCCAGCAGGATAAAGCTCGAATCATTTCAAATTGGTTTCTTGAACATGACAATGAGTTCACTGTACTGAAATGGCCCCCACAGTCACCAGATCTCAACCCAATAGAGCATCTTTGGGATGTGGTGGAACGGGAGCTTCGTGCCCTGTATGTGCATCCCACAAATCTCCATCAACTGCAAGATGCTATCCTATCAATATGGGCCAACATCTCTAAAGAATGCTTTCAGCACCTTGTTGAATCAATGCCACATAGAATTAAGGCAGTTCCGAAGGCGAAAGGGGGTCAAACACAGTATTAGTATGGTGTTCCTAATAATCCTTTAGGTGAGTGTATATCTATAGCTTTGGATTTTTTTGTTTTTTTTTGTTTGCTTTCCAGAAAAGCTGAAAAGGAAAGTTATGAAGTGATCAATTTGCAGTGGTCTCTTCATTTCAACTATTCTGTTCCTCATTCAAAACCTTAGTTCCCAACTTTTTTGGAAAGGAAAGAAAAAGGTGCAGTGGTCTCTTCATTTTTTCCAGAGCTGTATTAATATGTGCTTGATACGGTCGTTATTGCACTTAACATTTCAGGTGTCATGCCTGGCAGACATCCACATCTACCAAATATAAAGTTTTGTAAAGATTGGTAATTTGGTCTAATAGGTATAATTTGAAGTGCGTTTCATCACATTTTAAATGGTGGAAGATCCATGGCATTGCATTTTAGAGTGGCCTTTTATTGTGGCCAGCCTAAGGCACACCTGTGCAGTAATCATGCTGTCTAATCAGCTTCTTGATATGCGACACCTGTGAGGTGGATGGATTATCTCGGCAAAAGAGAAGTGCTCACTAATGCAGATTTAGACAGAATAATGTGAACAATAATTGAGAGAAATAGGCCTTTTGTGTACATAGAAAAGTCTTAGATCTTTGAGTTCAGCTCATGGTAAATGGGGGCAAAAACAAAAGTGTTGCATTTATAATGTTGTTCTGTGAATGTTCAGTATATATAGTTATATTTAGACCTCAACAGAGCCCCATTCCATCTCTTCTATCTCACCCTCCCTCTTATGGTCATGACTTTGCCTAGCAGGAAAGCTGCATGTGTCAATATTCAAAGCAGAAGCTGGTGGCTCAAGGGAGTTAAGACTAGTTGTGTGGATAGCAAAGTGCTGACAGAAAACCATGGTTCTGTCTTTGTGGAACGAGTCAATGTCATCCAATGTCATAGATCCACACTCTGCATGCATGCCATGTCTGTGTACGTTCTGGTAACTGATACCTGCATTAAACAGGGAGACGGAGCATCATTCCGATGCTCATTCTGGTTTACTGTTATTCCAAGTAGGGGAACATTTTAGTTTTAGTTGTTGACAGAAGAATGGGCTACTTGCAGCCTGCCATTGTTCATTGTGTGTAAAGATAACAAATAGAACATTTTAAATTTAGCAAATTTAAGTCTGGGACTGCAAATAGCAAACCATTTCGCCTGCCTTTTTGAGCTGAATGTGTGACATGTTTATACCATTTGTGCATAATCTATAAGTAGAATTACGTTACGTTTGAAAGTGAGTGGTTTTACCGACATGGGATATAAATCGTCAAATATACATAGTATATATTATTTGTGAGTAATAATAGCAAATCCTGCCATTAACTTGAGTATGTTTTGAATCTTTTTTTTGTTTTTAATTAGAATTGTATATTGTATATAGAGTGCTTTGCAAAAGCATTTAATAAATGTTCTATTTTGGCTGCCTTTTCCTCTCTGTGTATTACATGTATCATGAATTTCAAAACAGCATAGAGCGAAGGCCAGGTGTTTCGGATTTGGACTAATAAATTGAGGCCATTCCCCTGGTTACTGCAATAATCATTGAACTGCTAATAATCACATCAGATGTGCTCCAGAGTCTCCATGCAGTGAGGGAGGCAACAAAGAGAAGATAAGTCTTACTTGGTATGTGGAAAGAGGGAAGCAGGGTACTACTTGATGCATACACAGTGTCAAGGCACTCAGCCCTATGTGCATGTACCTTCTGTCTGGGAGAACTGTAGAATTAGAAAATTGGTACTTATTTTTCATTATGGCATTCCCATGTTAGATTGTAGGGAGCTTTGTCACACTTGGAATATTGTACATACAATGCATTGCAAAATTATTCAGGCCCCTGACCAATACTCAAATTTTACAGAATTACAAAGGTACATTGACATTTCATTCAATTTTATATTTTGTAAAAAAATTTAAAAAACTCATATCTGCCATTATAAGGTGACATTGGTAACAATATCTGGAAGAGCCATTTCGGCTTTAATAACACCTTTAAAACTTGTGGCAGTTGCGTACCAGTTTTTTCCATACCACAGCTGGGTCACTCACACAAGACAACAACAAGCTTTCAGTATAAGTAAGAAATAATGTTATTTTACTTAATGTAACAGTTGTGCCAGTGTTAAAACCAAGCAGTCTGGAGAAACATTTTTGTACAATACATTAACATTTATAATGTATACATGAATTAGCCAAAACATTATGACCACTCATAGGTGAAGTGAATAATGTTGATCATCTCCTAACAAGGGCACATGTCAAGATCTGGGTAGATTAGGTTGTAAGCAAACATTCAGTTCTCATAGTCAATGTGTTGTATACAGGAGGAATGAGCAGGAATTAAGATCTGAGCAACTTTGACAAGAGCCAAATTGTTATGGCTAGATGAATGGGTTAGAGGTGAGTATTTGCCTACAATGGTCCGAGGAGGGACAAACCACAGACCACATCAATGCACAAGGGCAACAAAGACTATCCGGTCTGGTCCGACCCAAAGAAAGGTCTACAGTAGCACAACTCACAGAAAAGTTGAATGAAAAGGCTGCATTGTCACAGACCGGTCAGAGTCCCCATGATGACCCGTCCACCATCGGAAGCACCAACAATGAACAATTTGACACATGCCACTTACCTAAACAATGCCAGATACACCCCTTCATGGCAATGGTATTCCCTGATGGCAGTGGCCTCTTTCAGCCACAATGCACAAATTGTTGGAAAATGGTTTGAGGAACATGAAGCGTTCAAGGTGTTACCCTGGCCTCCAAATTCCCCAGATCACAATCTGATAGAGCATCTGTGGGATGTGCTGGCCCAACAAGTCCGAACCACGGTGGCTCCACCTCGTAACTTACAGGACTTGAAGGATCTGCTGCTAATGTCTTGGTGCCAACTACCACAGGACACCTTCAGGGGTAGAGTCCATGCCTCTGCAAATCGGCACTCTTTTGGCAGCACGTGGAGGAGCAACAGCATATTAGGCAAGTGGTCATAATGTTTTGGCTCATCAGTGAAGACTTTGAGACAATAATAACGACTGTACATAAATGCTTAATGTCTAGTACAATCTGCTTATGTATTCCTTCTGGATTTTTATTATTGTAAATTCTTTACACCACCAAATGATTTCAAGCCCAAACTCTAGAGGTGACAACCATTCTAGTTAGAGCATGCTGGCAATGGGAGTTAAGAGTTGCTTGAATGAATCAACTACAAAAAAGCTAGAAAATATTCCGCCACCGCTCAGTTTATACTTACTGCTCAATCAAGTCATACACTTAATCAAATACCAACACAAAACAGCACATTAAAAAATCTGCCTCTGATGATACCATGTCGCTATCAAATTTCTCTCGTCTCATTGCTCCCATGACAATATTGTAGCTGATAGCCACTAGCTGACAGTTCAACACAGGGATGCCCGCACACACACAGTTCTGAGGCATCTCATGTTGATCAATGACAAGACCAATTTAAAGTTGTCTTTATTATGAATCAGTTCACATCTGACTGACAGAAAAGGACCAGACTATATTTAGTGTTCATTAGACTTACTTTGATCACCAACATGATTAAATACGGAAAAGTATCATTTAAAAAATGGAATGCAAATTTTTACGGAACGGGTGGCAATCCTACTACCCTGTAGGCACAGGCAGGTGAGCTCCCAAACTTAATTATTTGTATCTGCTATTTATGCAGAGAAGATTAGTAATGGCTTCATCAGAATTACAACAGCCTGTCTGTTTAATTGGCTCCGTGGCTTTACTTGTTCTCACATTGCCCTACTGGATATACTACCCAGCTCGATGGTCACGCATAGCTTAATATGTCTGTCGGCTTACAGTTGGCTACGCTCGTTCGAACATTTCCACAGGCTACTGGTCCAGTGGTCCTTGGGTTTGCATACGTTTAATTATTTATCAATTAATCTGCTTGTGATATTGTGAACGACCAGAAGAAGAGAGCTTTACCTTTGATAAAGGCACCATTCATTTCTTTTTGACATTTAAAACTAGTTTTACTATTTAAAACTTAAATGCTACTTAAGTTCCACAGTCTGACCAATGATCCTTCAATGGTGAGGTTTCCCATCCAGAAAATGTGAAAGCAACTTCAATGATTTACAGGTACAGGCCAATGGTAAAGTAATATTTTGTCCTCAGCAGCTACATTTCTTTAATCTGTGTGAACTGGGGGCTTCCACAGCACAGGTGCAAGCAGCATATCTCCGGTTTTTATGTTTTTTACAAAAATAAGTTGGCACGCTATGTGAAATGCAAATAAAAACAAGAATGCAATTCATTTATCCCTATATTTAATTGAAAATGATACCAAGACAACATAACAAATGTTGAAACTGAGAAATGTTATTATTTTTGGAAAAATACATGCCCATTTTGAATTTGATGCCAGCAACAAGTTTCAAAAAAGTCAGGACAGGGGCATGTTTACCACTGTGTGGCATCACCTCTTCTTTTAACAGTACTCTGTAAGCATTTGGGAACTGAGGAGACCAGTTGCTGTAGTTTTGAATGTGAAATGTTTTCCCATTCTTGCTTGATATCGGATTACAGCTGCTCAACAGTTCAAGGTGTCCTTGGTCATAATTTCCTTTTCAAAATGTGATGAATATTTCAATGAGTAACAGGTCTGGACTGGAGCCATGCTAATTGCCCCAGCAAGACATCCAACTTCTGTGCAACATCTTGAGTTTCAACTTGGTAGAGACAAAGCATTTCTCTATACTAATGAGTGTGTGGTGTAGTTCCAAGAAAGTTGCATTGCACAATTTCATGACTTATATTGTGTCAGATGTGAGAGATTGTCCTTCAGGCCAAAACGAAGATTAACGCATTAACTTTAATACAGTGGGAGAACAAGTATTTGATACAGGGTTTGGTGATGTGTTCCATACTTCAAGCAGTCATTGCCTGCAAAGGATTCTCGACAAAGTATTAAAAATGAACATTTTATTTATGATTGTGTAAATGTATCCAATTACATTTGAGCCCCTGAAATAAGGGGACTGTGTATGAAAATGGTTGCAATTCCTAAATGTTTCATACAATATTTTTGATCAACCCCTTGAATTAAAGCTGAAAGTCTGCACTTCAACTGCATCCCATTGTGGTGGCGTACAGAGCCAAAATTATGAAAATTGTATCAGTGTCCAAATACTTTTGGACATACAGTGGGGAGAACAAGTATTGGATACACTGCCGATTTTGCAGGTTTTCCCACTTACAAAGCATGTAGAAGTCTAATTTTTATCATAGGTACTCTTCAACTGTGAGTGACAGAATCTATAACAAAAATCCAGAAAATCACATTGTAGGATTTTTAAGTAATTAGTTAGCATTTTATTGCATGACATATGTATTTGATACATCAGAAAAGCAGAACTTAATATTTGGTACAGAAACCTTTGTTTGCAATTACAGAGATCATACGTTTCCTGTAGTTCTTGACCAGGTTTGGACACACTGCAGCAGGGATTTTGGCCCACTCCTCCATACAGACCTTTTCCAGATTATTCAGGTTTCAGGGGTGTCGCTGGGCAATACAGACTTTCAGCTCCCTCCAAAGATGTTCTATTGGGTTCAGGTCTGGAGACTGGCTAGGCCAGGTCCTTGAGATGCTTCTTACGGAGCCACTCCTTATTTGCCCTGGCTGTGTGTTTCGGGTCGTTGTCATGCTGGAAGACCCAGCCACGACCCATCTTCAATGCTCTTACTGAGGGAAAGGTGTTGTTGGCCAAGATCTCGCGATACATGGCCTCATCCATCCTCCCCTCAATACGGTGTAGTCGTCCTGTCCCCTTTGCAGAAAAGCATCCCCAAAGAATGATGTTTCCACCTCCATGCTTCACGGTTGGGATGGTGTTCTTGGAGTTGTACTCATCCTTCTTCTTCCTCCAAACACGGCGAGTGGAGTTTAGACCAAAAAGCTCTATTTTTGTCTCATCAGACCTTCTCACATTCCTCCTCTGGATCATACAGATGTTCACTGGCAAAGTTCTGACGGGCCTGGACATGCGCTGGCTTGAGCAGGGGGACCTTGCGTACGTGCAGGATTTTGTGTTAGTAATGGTTTTCTTTGAGAAAGTGGTCCTAGCTCTCTTCAAGTCATTGACCAGGTCCTGCCGTGTAGTTCTGGGCTGATCCCTCACCTTCCTCATGATCATTGATGCCCCATGAGGTGAGATCTTGCATGGAGCCCCAGACCGAGGGAGATTGACCGTCATCTTGAACTTCTTCCATTTTCTAATATTTGCGCCAAGGGTTGTTGCCTTCTCACCAAGCTGATTGCCTATTGTCCTGTAGCCCATCCCAGCCTTGTGCAAGTTTACAATTTTATCCCTGATGTCCTTACACAGCTCTCTGGTCTTGGCCATTGTGGAGAGGTTGGAGTCTGTTTGATTGAGTGTGTGGACAGGTGTCTTTTATACAGGTAACGAGTTCAAAGAGGTGCAGTTAATACAGGTAATGAGTGGAGAACAGGAGGGCTTCTTAAAGAAAAACTAACAGGTCTGTGAGAGCTGAAATTCTTACTGGTTGGTAGGTGATCAAATACTTATGTCATGCAATAAAATGCTAATTAATTACTTAAAAATCATACAATATGATTTTCTGGATTTTTGTTTTAGATTCCATCTCTCACAGTTGATGGAAATTACAGACCTCTACATGCTTTGTAAGTAGGAAAACCTGCAAAATCGGCAGTGTATCAAATTCTTGATCTCCCCATTGTAACTAATATTAGGTCCACCAATCCCAGAATATTGTCTGTTTAGTATACGCTTGCGTGTTTGATATTTGAATTTGATTGGCGGAAATGGAAGAATGGGCAAAGCTGAACAAACAGGCTGGGAGGCAGCAGCATCTCTCGGGCACATTCCTGCGGACTTTAGTCAACTGTATTTAAAATGCTTTTAGATTGTTAGCTTTGTGAAAACACAATTGTTCTCTCTTCTCATTTTCATCCTCCATATGAGAAAAGAAAATCCCTGCGTTGCTCTCTTTGTAAATTCATTAAGTATTTCTATATTTCAGATAACATGCAGAAGATAAAGTCAGGGTTTCATGTTATTTAGTGTTAGAGAGGGCTGCATTTTTACATGAACCCTAGTCAAAAGCAGTGCTGTATATAGGGAATATAGCTGTCAGGTTATTTGGCATTGGGAAAACAGGCGATGTATGATGAAAACAGTCTGGGTTGAACTGGGCATGACAGTTTAGATCCTATCAGAGTGTAGAGACATGATTAGATTTTCTGTACTATTCAGTATGAAAACCCTTTTTTGTAATCATTCTACTTTGCTCTCCTCCTATAATTTTAATCCGAGGTCAATTTCAACAATTTTGGCCCATGGCCTTCATATATTTTGACGGATGTGGCTCTTGCACTTCAAGATTCAGTGAAGGAGTAATATAGGAGTGTTAGATAACACACCTGAAGTATTACCCTTACCCTTACCTTACAGTTATGATACAGAATACTGATGCCTGATAGATTGATGCCTAGTGAAAGTGGATGGAATTGGCCTATACATTTCAAATAAGTGGAGACTAGCTGCTATGATAAATTACAGTGTTTATTTGATCTTGGAGATATTACAGTAGAGTGTCAGATTGTATAAATGGATAGAGTTCCACAATTGTATTCTGTCTCCAAGACCAATATTTTTTTGCTGATGTCAGACTGGAGTGTCAAAGGGATTGTTTCAGAGGTATTAGGTATTGTTTTAGGGGTAAATGTGGGTTTTGAAGTAACTTATGGCACTCCAAAACACTTTGTGCATGCTGTCTCTGATCATCTGAATCGGTCTGATGGCACATGCAGGGAGCTTTGAGTTTCATCCAGTGTGTGAGTTATGAATTACACACAGAAATCATGAAAGATCGTTGCAGTTTGTTAGTTTTCCCAAAACATTTTATTTCAGCTTATAAAAATTAACAATATTCATGTTTTTTATATACATTTTAATTGCTTAAAATTACTACATGCACCATTTGTTTGTGTGTTTCATCCAATATTCATTCTGATTTTGTAAAATATTATCAGTTTGCACATTAGATTGGGCTTCTGCATTTATCACAATCCGTCCCAACTAGAGCGGTGCAGGGAACTGCCAAGATGAGCAACCAATGAGCAAATAGTGTTAATTGTCTTGTTTAGGACCAACCCTGCTCGGCAAATCGATCCAGCAACATTTCAATTACAAGTCAGAGGCTCTAACTTTCAGGATTGTACATGCTGCCCCTAGATCTTATTCTTTACTGTTCTCAGATCTGTAGTTTATTAATTTGACATGTGTAGTAAAATGGGATTAGTTGCAAAATGCAACAGACTTTGTTTTAACTCAATGGAATGTTTGAGTCCTACACAGAAATGCAACCCAACAAACAACATTTTTATCATCAACTTGTTTTTATGTGATTGAGACTGATATACCTTGTTTTGCAACCAAATGGTACTGTCTCTGCTTAAATAAACTTTCTAGTGGTACCCCAGGTTTCAAACACACTTATAAAACCACCCCGCACATCACTGGTACCCACCTCCAAGCCATTGAAGACCTCCAGAGCAAGCAGTGTCTGCGTAGGGCGCCCGGCATCACCAGGGACCCTTCGCACCCATGCCACAATCTGTTTGCCCTCCCCCATCAGGCAGGCGGTACAGGTTTCTCCGTTCCCGCACCAGCAGGCCCAGTAACAGTTTCTTCCCATCTGCTGTAACCCTGCTGAACTCTGTGACTTCCCATCACTAATATATGTCCACCCTCTGCTCTACTGGACTAGTTTGATAAGATTTTTTTGTTCATTTGCACATGCCGACTTGCACCTTAAACTTGCACCATAACCCTGCACTCACAGCACATTGCTCATTTAGAACTGCCATTGTACTTGCATTTTAAATTGTTACACACACGTCTAACCCGGGAACACATTGCTGCCATATCTGCATTTCAGTTGCACATGCATTGATTGCCTTGATTGCAAATTCAGAATGTCATTGAGAATTGCCACAACGGTTCATCTCACTTGTACATACATTATACTTAATACCTATGCATTTTCAGTAAATGTATAGATTTTCCACTGCACATTTAGAATTGCCATATGTAATGCATTTGCATTAATTGCACTCATTCATTCCACTTTTATATACATATTCTTGTACATTTTTCTGCACTCCTGTAATTGCACTTCTGATTAGATGCTAACTGCATTTCGTTGAACTGTACTTGTACTGTTCAATGACAATAAAGTTAAATCTAATTAAATCTAATCATGAGTAGATGTGAAAAAAAGACATTTGTTTCATCTTCAGTTTTTATGGAATGTTTTTAAGACTAGTTTCAGTAGAAATGTGCTTTGAGCCCTCAAGATAAAGATACTTTTATATATATAATTACATGCATTTCCCTCCAGAGGGCACTTATATGCCACATTGCAGATTTTCCATAGACATATATTCCCAGTCATGGGAATATTATAGCCTTATTAATTTATTTCAGTTGACAATTTGTCTTCATCTGTGACTATAAGGTGGAATTATGTGAAGATATTACGAGTTGCATTCATATTTTTGATCAGTATGAAAAATGCATCCACTCACTTTTAGTTGCATTTATGTTGGCTAAATGACATAAGTAAGGGACTAGGGTAACCTAATGTAGATTTCTAATTCTAAGGCTCCTCTGGAAAATGTAACTATCAGTTATGTAATTTAAATAATCAATTATTTTAAACTACTACAATGCGACTGACAGAACCAATAATCATCTGGCCCTGTTTTACTTAAAGATACAATTTAAATGAACACTTCAGTAACATAACATACTGAACATGTGTTTTTCTCACACTATCTGTGTACATTGTACCCCCACATTTGGACTGAAATGCTCATTAATGTGTGCATCGCACCAACACCCCATAGAAGGCTGAAGAGTTAAGGAATCTTCCAGCCCTCGCCAGAGGTGTTAAGAGGATCCCAAAGACATGCCTGGGGGAGCAGCCAAAACAAAAAGAGATGAATTGGGAAAAGATCCAGGAGTTGGAAAGGAAGAAGGCACCAGAAGGCAGAAGAGCATATACAAGCCATTCTCCCCTCACTGTGGCTTGGCCCCAACAATGTGGAAGTTGGGAGCCTTGGAGAAAGACCAAGACAAGAAGGGTTGACAGGCCGCCGAAGGTATGACCACTCAGGCCAATTCCATGCAAACCAACACCAGCCAGTTACACAAGGCCCATTCCACCCAAACAAATCTGCCATTTACCCAGGAAAACCATGGTCTAGCATAGTACCAGGGCTCTCTTGCCTTTGAATTAAGAAGGCTCTGAAATTTAATGTTAGGATTCATGGCTCTTTTGGACTTGGACTCCAATGGTCCTGCATGCTACAATCCTCTGTTACTGTATGTGAGCTCCAAGTTTATCCAGGACTCAGTCTCCTATGATTGACATTGGCTAAAGTATGTTTTGTACAATTCCACCAATATATGCAATAAATATGGATAAAATTCAGGGAAATACACAAGCATTTACCAATATCACATTTAGCCTTTGTAGATAAAATCATGGAAAAAGTAAATAAAATAAAGTAATTTCTTAAACTCAAATGGTTACTTTGACAACTTTCCAAATGAGATTTCAGCCCCATCACAGTACTGAGACTGCCCATCTTAAAGCTTTAAGCGACATTTGTCTAAATACAGATTCTGATGAAGTGTCAGCCCTACTGTTATTGGAACTTAGCCGTCTGACACTGTTGACCATACAATACTGCTAGACCAGGGGTGTCAAAACCAATCCATGGAGGGCCGTGTGTCTTCGGGTTTTTGGTTGTTCCTATAAATTGGTTCCCAGTTCACACCTAAACAACCAGGTGAGAGTAGAAACTAAACAATTAGTAACCTAATCAGTCAATCAAGTACAAGGAGAGAGCGTAAACCTGCAGACACACGGCCCTCCGTGGAATAGTTTGGACACCCCTGTGCTAGAGAGCCTGAAAAGCTGGGTTGGTCTTAGTGACACGGTCCAAAATTGGTTCAAGTCTTATTTCAAAGGCATAGAATACTTTGTCCCCATAGGCAACAATGTATCAGACAGAACTTGCATGACGTGTAGTCCTGCAAAGCTCTATCCTGGGGCCTTTTTAATTTAACATTTATATGCTACTGTTAGTCCAAATCATGCAAAGGAACAAAAGTGCTCTCACCTAATGACTACGGTCACATAGACTCACTCCGCCAGTGCCTTGAACAAATCAACACTTGGATGTGCCAGAACTTTCTTCAAGTAAATAAAGATAAAACTGAATTATTTTTCTTTGGTGCTGATGACAGTATACAGACAGTCAGTGATTACCTTGACACACTGCCCCTTAAGACCAGGGGTTAAATTGGCCCGCAGCCAGCAGGAGCTCAGCTCCTACCCATGTGGACCAGAATGAGAACTAGGGGGAGATGAGCCCGGTACTTTCAATGACCAGCAGTTAATATGTTAGATACAGCAGGCACTAAATTATCACTGGCAGCAATTCGCACTAGACCCTGCTCTGAAATACGTGCACTCTAGATAGAGCGCCATAGAGTGGTCTGTATTAATACATTTATGAATGTCCCAGAATGCATTCTTGCAAGTGAGTGTGAGATAACAGGTAGATGCAGAACACACAAAAATGGACTGACAGAACAAATGGCAAGAAAAAACAACAAATAGCAGTCAGTACAGTATCCAGAGTGAAAAAAATCAGTAAGTACCCAGCTAACTTGCTAAGTTGAATTATATGAAAACAGTTAAACAATGCAAATGTAAGTATATTGATCTCTATCTACAGTAAGCAACCATTCCAAGAGATTATTCTACACTATATCTAAACTAAAGTTTGTTAACTAAGCAAGCATATAATACTCTCAGCCAGGTAGCTGTGCTAATTTTCTATGGAATGCGGTGTGTAAACTATCTAACGTTAGCTAACTGTCTGTGAAATAGGTCTCCATATGGCTACTGGCTAAAGTCAAACAGAACTATCTAGCCACATGAAAGAAACAATATCCTAGTGCCTAACCAGTCACTTTTCAAAACAGGCCACTCCATCGAGACTGGTCTCTTCTATTTAAAAAAAGGTAATTTCACTGCCCAACCAACTCTCTCTCTCGAATCTCATTCTCCTTGATCTATTCATTACCTTCGACAATGTCAAACATAGCATCCTACTTTCTACCCATTCTGATTTGGGCATCTCAGGTAGTGGGCATCTCTGATTAGCCTACTACCTGGCAGGCCACTCCTATCAGGTGATGCAGAGAGGATCCATGTCTCCCACTCAGCCTCTTACTAATGGTGTTCCTCAAGGCTCGGTTCTTGCCCTGCTTCCAACACCCAGATGTCATCACATACATCTCTGCTTGCCTGGCCAACATTTCCGCTTGGATGTTGACCCACCACCTCAAGCTTAACCTTGATAAGACTGAGTTGCTCTTCTTTCGTGGGAAGGCCTGTCTGCTTCAGGACATGTCCATCATGGTTGACATTTGCACAGTGTAATCCTCCTCAGAGTGCAAATAACCTTGGCGTGACCCTAGATGACATGCTGTTCTTTGCTAACATCAAGGCAGTGACTCACTCAGGTTCACACTCTACAAAATTTTTAGAGTACGACCTCACTCTATAGCACAGGTACTTGTCCATAAACTTGTCATCTCACATCTGGATTTCTGCAACTCACTCTCACTCTTGGGTTCCCGGAATGTGCAACCCAACCCCTGCAACTCATTCAGATTGCGGTAGCCAGTCTGGTGTTCATCCTTACCAAGTTCTCCCATGTCACTTGGGGCTTCTTGTTGCTATACTTTAATTTAACTATATTCTTGTTTTTGGCACGTTTTATTTAGAACTGTTGCGTCTAACCCATCTGCTTGATCTTACACTCTCAAAAATCTAAACTATTAACTGAGAGACAATTGTTCAAAGAAAAAAAATGTGGCCAATATTATATAACAGCTCTGGCCAAAAATACTTTAATTGGTGAAGACAAAAACTCAACAGAACAACCGGGAAGATGCTCTAGGAGGTAGACATTTATGTGTCAAAGACTACCATATGCAAAAGAATACACCACAGCTGTATTTCAGATGACATGGCACAATCTGAAAACAACTAGTAAGTGTCAACAGAACCGCCAGGAGGTGGTTTAATAAAAACTTCTTAAAGAGCGTTTAGTTCTGTAAGTCGGATTGATAGATTAAAATTTGACAGGTGTCCAGCATTACCATGAAGAAAAAAAAGTCATAATTGTGATTGATCCAGGGAGGGGTGGAGCATACGACCCAAAAGTAGCCCTGCCCGGCGACAGAGTAAGGGGTACTCAGGTTTGATGCCACGCACCTTTGGAGATCATTTTCTTCTCCATAAAATTAAGACAGATGTGTCTTCTCAGTTCGAGGAGGAATCCCTGGCTAATTTAACATTCTCCGGAGAAAATACTTAAAGAAATGGCGATTGGATGACCAACAGAGGGAGGCGCAGCAAACTCCACAGGCTGGGGGAACATCTATTACATCTGAGCACAATAGATACTGTAAGATATAGGGGAAGAGTCCTCGATATAGTCTATATACAGCGGTGCGTTACCCATACATACTTAGGTCAAATTTCTGTGTCAGGCGTGAGATTACCTTTGAGACCATTTCTGTAATATTTTGTTCCTGCTGTCAATGATAAAGGTCCTTCGTTGTATTTCTCCTTAAACCGGTGTCCTCACTTGTTCTCTGCCCAAATGTTCACCTATTTAACATAACAGACAGAATTACTGCACAATTCAGTGTGTGAGTGTAAACTGTAAATGTGTAAGTACAGAGATAACACTTCCAGCCTGCTGAGTTACTTAATCACAAAGTGGATATATAAAATAATTGGGTAGAAAAACAGGGTAAGAGCAAAATAAACTATGTTGAAGTTGGAAAAAAGCTAAAATATTGACATTATCATAGGATTTCATTACCCATGCCAGAAAGGCGAAAATAAAAAAAGCATAACTAAAGGTCAAAGGTCAGAAGAGGCAGTGATGCTTTAATAAGCCCAATATTTTTACGAAAGGCATGGGTTGCATCCCAAATGGTATCTTTATTTCATTTATGGTGCACAAATATTGAGCCCTTTTCAAAAGTAGTGTAATAAATAGGGACACATCTATAATCGCCATTGACTTCAGATGAAATCATATTAAATGTTAATCATGACTAATTATGTTCAGTGTGCTCTTTCGTGTAAAGCAGATGTTATGTAACATAGGCTCTGAGTCATTTAAATCATCTACAGCAATGTTTACAAAGTGTCCACTTAATGTGCCCACACACTTTGAAGTCTAAAAAATGCAAGCATACCTGTGAGGTGGGTGGCCCTGTTACCATTTGTAAAAAGACTACTGTGTAAATACTGCAATGTAGGTTTATTGAATTGAGCACTCAAACAAAAATATAATTAGTAAAGCCACACAGAATGTTTAGTTGATGATGTGACATATTTCAAATCAAACGGATGCTCCATAATCTAGTTTTAGACTGTGAAATTCTTATTTACAGGCCCTTTCTCAACAATGCAAAGCTAAAAAATAAAAGGACTAGACAATACAAAAGTTTAAAAGATTGTAACAAGGAACGTAGCAACAAATGTATGCAAAAAAGGAGGGGGATATAAAAATAATAAGTCTATCATTAAGAAGTGGAGATGGCACTACCAGGACATTGCAAGAAAAGATGAGGACATCCTTCCATAATTCTGTATACATATTACAAGAAGAAACATTTACATCTACCAAAACCATATGGACATTTTGTTATGGTCTGATGAGACCATGGTAGAACTTATTGGCCCTTATAACCTTGAATATGAAGGTTGTATACACTTGTGTAACCACGGCATTGTCAGTTTTCTATAAAAATAACAATATTATCCATTAGTTTTTACCTACATATTGGTTACAACATCAAATTAAAGTTGAAAAAAGTAAGACTTGATTTCTCTTAATTGAGCTTATACATAAAGTTCAATTTCCAATAATGTTGTGTGGACATTTTTAATGACAGTGTGCCATTGTGTGGGCAAAAATGGGCTTGGGTGGTTAAATTTACAGATAAGGTTGTATAGAAAAAATTGCATTTGGGCGTTGTTTTGGGAGAATGTGCTGGTGATTGGCCGGTATACCGTCAATGTAAGTCTTCAGCACTAACTGTAGCTCTAAACTTCAAAGATGAAAACAATCCTTTCTGATTCAGCAATTAATGCTTTCTACACCACTGCCCTCTCTCCGTTTCTGGGACAGCACTGCTCTCTCTGTGGCAATGACCCAATGTCTCCAGAGATTTCTGCCTTGAGGCTTCTTCTCTTGCTGCCTTCTGCACTTTTTCCTGTTCTTCCACCTCTTCTTTCACCTCCACATCTCCATTGGTACCACATCTATCTCTTTCTGCTACTCCTCCAGCTTGGGCTTTCTGTCGGGAGAATACTTCAAATGTAGAAGTTGGAGGGAGGCCAGTTTTATGAGGGAGGCCAATTTTAGAAAGAAGTGTTTTAATTCTCCTGGGGATAAAATGCTGACCATAAATTCCAGTTTTCCTTTAGAGGGAGTTCAAGAGTTTAACATGATGGATGATGAATGGACTCCATTGTAAACTTTACAGTGAAAGAGTCCCTATTATCTATATAATGCATTAATTCGGAGCAGGCACCTATGTGTACTGATCAAAGTAATTCACTACAGTATGTTGAAAACATTGGGCATTTTGACAGCACATTTTAATGTATGTTATACTTTCAATGAAACTGTGCTAAATTGAAATCATTCCCATCAAAAACGTTCTTATCAGGTATACTGTATGTATCCTGTTTCCAAGTCTAAAGTTGTATTAGATAATACCGCTTGCTTTTAGGAAATATGTTTTGAATATCATGTAATTTATCTTTTTCCATTGGGAGATTATGTCACCTACTACAAGCTAAAATATTTTGCAGTGTAGGGCTGCCTAACCCTGGAGATCTACCTTCCTGTAGGTTTTCTTATGACTAACTTGATTTGCTTTTTATCCAGCTAATTATCAGAATCCATATGTTTTAATGTATATTTATAAAAGTATGACATTCTGGCCATTTGGTTCACATAATTGCTTGTATGTCTTTATTACTATACATACAATGGAGATCCAGGCACATATAAAGTGCAATGGTCTAAATATCTAATAAGTGTTTATGGCTTTGTGTACCCTGTTAGGATGAATATGTTTGACATGTAGGTCAGTGGAGTTCTGATCACGGACTCACTGGCCAACTTTTGCACCATGTAATGGTCATAGTATGATTGGAGGTAAATAATGATTACAGGTTCTAAGAAAGAGATATTATTGATGATGGCAGTCATCTCAGGGAAGTTGGCATCCTTGACATGGTGCTTTACCTTTTTAATTGCATCCAATAAATGTTGGCTTTCTATAGATGTATTTGTCAGGAATAGTTCCCTATACTATACTATAAGGGAAAAGCACAGAACCACATGACTCATTTACAAATTTGTTGTACAATATTACTACACTTCACTTATTTCAGTATGTATGTTTCTGTTGAAATCTAAAGACATACAAGCTGAGTGGGCCTGTCATGTCAAATAGTGTCCCCTGCCATAAATGTTCCTCTACTGCGTCACTTTCTGTAATGACACCAAACCCACCTTTAGTCTAATTTATTGATTCATGGATACAAACTAATTATTTCACAGTAGCCAGCCATAGTTTGGGAGATTTATGTTATTTATAAAACATTATAGGGTATTGTTAAGCGATGCAATGGCTTTTCCAACCTTGTTGAACTGACAATGACATTGAATCACTATCTGTGTACTAAAAACTTCAATTAATAAATGTGTGTAATGAACACCGAGATCTGGGGGGGTGTGGTTCCAATTGCGGAAACGCAACTGTCGGTTTATTACAGTACAGAGGAGTAGGCGGTTGACAAAACCGTAGAGACGGGCCGGTTGGTTCCGTAACCAGGAGGTCAGTCCACGAAGGCAAAGGCACCGGCAGGAATCGACGAAGAGGATAAACCAAAAGCAGGCAGGCAGGTCAGGACCCCGGGCGATCAGTCCGCGAAGGTGACAGTACAGGCAAGGGTAGACGATAGAGGAATCCAAGGACAGGCAGGCAGGTCGGAATACCGGGTAATCAGTCCGCAAGGGCAACTGCACATGCAGGTTTCGACGGGAGGAGAATCCAGGGAACAGACAGACGGGTCAGGATGCAGGTCTCTAAATTACACTAGAGGACAGGGACGGGAAGAGAGGGAATGGCAGGCTGGGAGTCAAACAGGCAAATGCTACGAGCGATAACGAATTGGCAGGTCCACTACGAACAATACCTCACGCGGGAGTGGAGACAGAGCACAGGTTAAATAGGGGAGGAAACTGGACACAGGTGTTTAGAATTCTGGTGATTGTGATCTGGATTGCTGGCTGCGTTCATGTGTATCTGGGAGTGGGAGCGTAACGGTGGTAGGTGAGGAGTGTGGCGGGGAGGAGTTAGACCTGGACTGGCGCGAGAACCTCACAATGTGGTATCTTTGGTATATATTTAAATGTGTTTTTCCAGGATATCTTCAGGAGAATGTAGGTGCCATTAGGATATCCTATCATACCCAGGTAGTACCATCTCACAAAATATGTTAAGGTACTAGTCTACTCCGTTTCAAATAAATACAGTGGGGAGAACAAGTATTTGATACACTGCCGATTTTGTAGATTTCCCTACTTACAAAGCATGTAGAGGTCTGTAATTTTTATCATAGGTAAACTTCAACTTTGAGAGATGGAATCTAAAACAAAAATTCAGAAAATCACATTGTATGATTTTTAAATAATTAATTAGCATTTTATTGCATGACATAAGTATTTGATCACCTACCAACCAGTAAGAATTCCGGCTCTCACAGACCTGTTAGTTTTACTTTAAGAAGCCCTCCTGTTCTCCACTCATTACCTGTATTAACTGCACCTTTTTGAACTCGTTAACTGTATAAAAGACACTTGTCCACACACTCAATCAAACAGACCCCAACCTCTCCACAATGGCCAAGACCTGAGACCTATGAGCTGTGAGCTGTGTAAGGACATCAGGGATAAAATTGTAGACCTGCACAAGGTGAGAAGGCAACAACTGTTGGCGCAATTATTAGAAAATGGAAGAAGTTCAACATGACTGTCAATCTAACTCGGTCTGGGGCTCCATTCAAGATCTCACCTCGTGGGGCATCAATGATCATGAGAAAGGTGAGGGATCAGCCCTGAACTACTGAAGAGAGCTGGGACCCCAGTCTCAAAGAAAACCATTAGTAACACACTACACCGTCATGTCCAGCACATGTCCAGGCCCGTCTGAAGTTTGCCAATGACCATCTGGATGATCAAGAGGAGGAATAGGAGAAGGTCATGTGGTCTGATGAGACAAAAATAGAGCTTTTTGGTCTAAACTCCACTCGCCGTGTTTGGAGGAAGAAGAAGGATGAGTGAAGCATGGAGGTGGAAACATCATTCTTTGGGGATGCTTTTCTGCAAAGGGGACAGGACGACTACACCGTATTGAGGGGAGGATGGATGGGGCCATGTATCGCGGGATCTTGGCCAACAACCTCCTTCCCTCCCTCAGTAAGAACATTGAAGATGGGTCGTGGCTGGGTCTTCCAGCATGAAATGACCTGAAACACACAGCCAGGGCAACAAGGAGTGGCTCCATAAGAAGCATCTCAAGGTCCTTGAGTGGCCTAGCCAGTCTCCAGACCTGAACCCAATAGAAAATCTTTGGAGGGAGCTGAAAGTCCTTATTGCCTAGCGACATCCCCAAAACCTGAAGGATCTGGAGAAGGTCTGTACGGAGGAGTAGGCCAAAATCCCTGCTGCAGTGGGTGCAAACCTGGTCAAGAACTACAGGAAATGTATGATCTCTGTAATATCAAACAAAGGTTTCAGTACCAAATATTAAGTTCTGCTTTTCTGATCAAATACTTATGTCATGTAATAAAATGCTAATTAATTACTTAAAAATCATACAATGTGATTTTCTGGATTTTTGTTTTAGATTCCGTCACTCACAGTTGAAGAGTACCTATGATAAAAATTATAGACTTTTACATGCTTTGTAAGAGGGAAAACCTGCAAAATCGGCAGTGTATCAAATACTCCCCACTGTATGTTTCAATATCAGCATGCATGATCACTTTTAAAAATCTTTCAAATCATGACAACAACCCACTGTATTGTGTAGAATTAGTTAGCAAGATGTTTTCAAAACCCGCTGAGTGGACAGGGAGAGACTAGGCATGAGCAGGAATAGAAGTAGCCTTTTAGAAAGATGAAAATCTTGATACAGATATAGTGGAAAGCATGAATTTGTATGTAAAAATGAAATTATTTCTAAAATGTCTCCTTGCAAAGAAGATTTATTTTTCAATGTTTCTAGCAACTGTAGCAAGATGACTGCAAGTGTCAAAACATTATTGTTTAGAATACAGCTGCCTATTTGTAATCCAAGCAAATGAAACGAGAAAGAGCACTTTCTTACGCTTGTAATTAGTTTAGAAAATATTTCTATTAACCTTTTAAATAGCATTTCTATCATATTCACCGATTACCATTGTGTTAGGGAGGCAGCTTCTACATTCATGATAAATGTGGGAACTTATTCTATGAACAGACTAATACCAAGCAAGTCGATTATACTGTGAAAAGCTAATTTGCTCATTGTAGTCAGTGTTAAACTGTAAATGTATATATTAATACATTTTTGCTAAATGTATTAACATATACATTACGTAGATGATCTATTGTGAAATAACCCTTTAACATACAAACGTTTGGCAACAAGGACTTGTTCCTATTTATGCCTCAGAATTAGTCCTGAGTGACAAAGCTACATTTACGCTACAAAATGCAGTTCTCCTTATTGTTCCTGGAATTGTTAAGCCAACAGCTGGAGGGGACACTTTCTCCAATGTAGCTACATCTGCTGATCCATGTGAGAGATGGAGACTCTGCCTCACTATTTACATTATTAATAAAGACTCATCTCTTCAGTGGGTCCTGTGATAAAGCCAGGGCTGGCCCATGTATGTGCAGGTGAACAGCAAGGCACCAGATTGACTAACCATATTTGCCTTCTATATCTGGCAGACTCATATCTCTCCTCTCAACCTGCCTTAGACCCTATTACAAGGCTGGCTCCCTGGCTTACACTCCATGGCATACACTCCCTCCATCATGCTGTCCTTGAAAGGGACCTCACATACAGCAAAAGCTTTTCCCCATAGTGGTGAGAACTTCATGGATTATGTCTCAGGGTACCTGGATAGTGGTCTATTGATATCCCTTGGGTGGTCTGAGGCGTTTTTAGGGAAAGTGGGCGGTGCTAATATAGTGGGTGGGTTTCTAGCCTGGTTGGCTTCTCTCAGGGTTTGAGGGGGGTGCATAATCAAATACATTTGTACACAGGGTTGTGCTCTGATAAAATCTCAGTTAGCCCCTACATCTAAATAATATGGTAAACATCTACATAAGCCCTAGGGAACCGCTTCCATATCTGGGAGACCACAGAGGCAAGTAGCCTGCACTATCAACATTGAGTCTCTCCCATAAACTGCATATATGCACCTAGTTTGCAATAACCAGTGAAACGGGTCACCCACAGCAATGAAAATGTGTTCTGCTCTATCATAAAATGGATGGGGCCAATGTCAAGAGTGAGAAAGACCAGGTGCAAATTTGCCTGTTGACATACACCACGGACATACCAAGTATGAAATAACTATTGATTAGGTTAAGAGCAATAACCACAAGACATCGACTCATGCAGGGTGTCACACCCTGATGTGTTTCACCTGTTGTTTTGTCCCCGCCCCTCACCAGGTGTTCCCGGTTCCCTATTAGCCCCGTGTATTTAAACCCTGTTCTCTGTTTGGCAGTTGCCAGATCGTCTTGTCCCGTACAGTCGTTTCCAGCGTTCTATGTGTTCATCAGCCAGTCTACCTGTCCTTCTATTCCCCGGTTACGACCCTTGCCTGTTTTCCGGATTACGAGCCTGCCTGCCCTCTCCTGTACCTTCGACCATCCGAACGCCCGAGAACAAACACTGCCTGTCCCCCACCACGAGCCTGCCTGCCCTATCCTGTACCTTCGACCATCTGACCGCCCGACAACAAACCCTGCCTGTCCCCTACCACGAGCCTGCCTGCCCTCTCCTGTACCTTCGACCATCTGAACGCCCGATAACGAACCCTGCCTGTCCACCACTACGAGCCTGCCCACTGCCTGGTTGTTCAATAAATACTTTGGACCGCCCTCCTCTGCCTCTGTGTCCGCATTTGGGTCCCCACCCGTTCATCGTTGTGATACAGGGAGAAAATATATCTAAATATACCAAAATATCATAAAGTGTATCAAACATATTTGCAATAATCTAAAATAGGTTTGTATTTTGGTTCTTAAAAGTATTGTTTGAGTTGTTTTGACAACATACATTACATATTTGCAAAACAGCATGCCATGTTACTTTTGGTTTTGGTGACATTTGTTATCATTAGTCTAACCTTTGCTCACCTCACAAGTGCAAGTATGTGAATAATTAATATTTTGGAGCAAATTCTACTTTTCACTTCTCTACTTTTCCTATTCTATTCAATTCTAATCCTGAACCATTTCCTTCCCAGTGTTGTGGCCCTCAGCAACTGTTATGGAAATTCTTGAACTAATGTCCATTTTAGAAATGTCTACTCTTCTATGACCTGGTATGTAACTCGGTATCAGTGGATCATTATGACCTCTGACTGATTTGTTAATCTGCCCAAACCAATAAGCGTATCTGTCCTTTGTTCTTCAGGAATGTGTCCGACTGTCTTTTACGATGTTCCCCTACCCCCTTGACAGTAAACACCTAGGGCAGGAAGGATAAAGTCGGGGGACAGCCAGCCCTTTGGGTGAAACCTGTGTATTGTTGACATAAGACAGCTGGGCAGTATCTTACCACACCCCTTTTAAGTGTAATAAATACTGACTGTTCATGTATTTTCCTCAGAGATTCCTCACATATTTATTCTGTATGCTTTTGACGCATCTCTCCATTTGCAAATAAACTGCTAAAATAATTTTGTCTCTGTCCTTTAAGAGTTTCTTTCGATGGAATTACCATCACACAACCAGCCAGCTGTCCACACAGAACAACTACAGTGGATATAAGTCTACACACCCCTGTTAAAATACCAGGTTTTTGTGATGTAAAAGTATGAGACAAAGATAAATCATGTTTCCACTTTTAATGTGACCTATAATGTGAACAATTCAAATGAAAAACAAAAACCTTACCATAACCTGGTTGCATAAGTGTGCACACCCTCTTATAACTGGGGATGTGGGTGTGTTCAGAATTAACCAGTCACATTCAAACTCATGTTAAATAGATGTCATTACACACCTGCCATAGTAGTAAATGTATGGTATATTGTGTCACTTTGGGGATTTATGACCCTGGTGGGCGATGCTTCCAGATTGATTTGACAGGTGGGCAGGACATCCAGTTTGTAGGGTGGGACTTCCGCTGGGACATATGGACTTCCTGTATGACGTTAGGGCTGGATTTTTGGAATTACGTATTGTTGTGGAAATTTCTCCAACCAATGTATTCTCACTGATTTAAAGGACTGAGTCCCCTTGTTCAAATCAGAAAAGGAATGTTGGGGGATCTGGTATTTGCCTAGGGGGCATCATTGACTGGTATCAGCAGATAAAAAGGTTACTCTTTATCTGCACATCTGTATAACTCATCAGGGCATCTATTGTCTGTCCAGATGCTGTAAGAGCTTTTTAGAGTTCAATAGGTTACCTATGTGGGGGAGGACAGCTTGCCCCTTGTGTGGAGGCTAGGTAGTAATAGAACAAAGGGAATATGTTCTGTTCAGTTAGGACAGCATCTTTCCACACCCCTTTTTCCTCTATAAATACGAACTGTTCCTGTATTAAGTTAGAGACTCCTCGGATAATTATGTTCGTAAGTGTTTGACGCGTCTCTCTATTTGCAAATACACTATTAAATTGTGCAAGAGAATTTTGTCTCTGTCCTTACTCCTTTAAACGTTCTGATCGATGAAATTGCCATCACAGTATGCATGTCCGGTGACTTTGTAATTTATGATTACATTGATGTGTCTATGTTTGATGTTTTACAACGACTGATAAGCACCCCGGACGAGTGTTATAACAGGTGCAATATGTTTGATGTTTAACAATGGTGTCTTAGGGTTCTGGAATGTTAAATTCCCAGGCAATAAGTGTTATATTAGCGGCAAGATGTTTGGAGTTTAACAAATGGAGCACCAGGGTTCAGCAATGCTATAACCCCCACCACATTTTATGTTCTGAGTGCTACAACAGATGTCCTACAACCGGTGTGTGTTAACCTTCCATGTTTTACAATGTGTGTATCGCATGGTGTTTTTCCACAAGCACAGAATTACGTGTGGGAGACATTTTGTGTAAGATATAAAGAAGGGGTCAGACTTATGATTTTGGAGAGTCTCAGCCCATTTTTCATTTTAACAAGAGATGGGCCTTATGATCAGATCTGCCCGTAGTATTGGTCCCTAAATAACCACTAATATAAACTGTAGTATATGCAGTTTGAAAACATCCTGTGTTTCACACAAGGTTTGTAGTCCAACAAAGCACTACAGTAAACAAACATCACAGGAGCAATGCTATTATTTTGAAGGAACAGTCATGGCCTGGGCCGATCATACATTATGACTAGGTTGATTGTATCGTGGTTGGGTTTAAAATATTGTTAAAAATTTGTATGTATGAGCAAAGTAATAAAAATTGTTGTTTTAAGTCAGTATTAAATTTAAGTTGCATTATATGGCAAAATGTTACGAAGTTACATTTTGCCATATAATGAAGGTAGCGTATAAATTTGCATGAACAACAGTGAATCGTTGACAGGTCAGGATATGTTATTTCAGGTAATTAAAACATTTGTAAAGGCGTCTCATGAAATTGTAAAACAGAGATTTTCTTCACACAATAGCCAGTGTTTATATGTAAGTGGATGAGTTTGCTATTAATAGATAAAATTATATGACGTGATGTCACGGCTAAGCGGCAATAACTATCGAGAACGGCCGGACAGGAAGTATCAATATAGTTGTTTGTCAAACGTCAACAAATATCTGAACTAACTAGTAAAGCTTTATCCAGATTTGTAATCATTGTAGCCGGTATAGTTCTAACACACAATTTTAATCTAACGTGAAGAACGATGACATGTAACCAATGACAAAGTTAAGAGGTGTGACCTGCTGGAGGCGCTCCGGCTGCGATGTAAAGACAATATTAAATCCAAGGCTTCCACAGAAGTCAGCAGTTGTTTCCAGCGAGGAGTATGCCGTTTACATTGTAAGTAAAAGTTGTTTTATTTGAAATAATTGATTTGAATTGTGTTGCAATTACAAACGCTAACAAACGACACATTTTAACTTTTTAAGAATGTGTAAATCACAATAGAGCAATCCATGTGCTTCTATCTATCTTTCATATTGTCTGTTTAAATCTCGGGTTTAGGTTGAGCGGAATTAAACCCAGCCATGTTTGATAAACACATTTTTGGGCCTACAAATCTTGGTAAGTAGACTTTTAACATTATTGTTAATCAGCTTAAATTACCTGTATATGCTTGTTAACCTTCTTAGTATTTATTTCAAGTGACCAGCATCTGTGTCAGTTGGACTGGGCGGTTGTGATCTTACACAACCTGAACAGATACTTTTTATGTTAAAGTCTTGTACTAAAATGTTATTAACAATTATGACAATATGCATACAGCTGAACCTTTGTACTCAATTTACCAACCAACAGATTGAGGACCCCCAGTGATGATACATAGTACATTACCATAATGGCTTCAGTTACGGAGACCCCACCTTGTGGCTGCAAAGCGTCAGGGGATTTTTGTTTCATTGTTTTTTTTCATGCTTGAAAGATGAAGGTAATACATATTTTACCATCAACTCATCAAAACTGGGATGTTTGTAAATGTATGTTTGAGTTAGAATATTTTAACCTGTAAGTGGATCGTTATTTACACGTTATGCTAGAGAAATGGTGAAAGATAATGCTAACAACAGACCAGACACGGAACAACCAACAACATATACACATAATCAACAGACCACACCCCAAAATACAAATTAACCGGCCATTACTTCGTTACACAGCGATGCACACAATAATCCTCAGATGCAAGGTTTGTTAACCGAGCTTAGTAGCCCCCGTTTTTCACATGTTCTAGTTGATTCTCCTCTGAGCTCTCTGATGCAAACTCATTGCAATGATGGCGATGTTAGAGTTATACAACGTAATGCGTTTGACAATGTTGAATTATGACAGTTGATACATTTACAAAATACTGGTGAAGTTGGGGATTTTGGTACATTCTATGCAATCATTATAGCAGGCTTGGATACTTCGATTGTTAGAGCTTCAGACTTTCTACACGGGCCTGGTGATCGTCTGCAGATTGACTTGACTGGTGAATCTCTGATATCCCCCGTACATGTGACAATGAGAGCAGATTAATATAATGAACGCACGTTTGGTAATGTACTTGAAAGTATTATGCAGAGTGATGCTGAGATTATGATTGAAGAATCACTAGAGCTGGTGGTACAAATTGTCAACAACCGTGAGGGTGGTGCCCCGTGATGTAAAGCTCAAACACTGAAGGCATTTATATGTGCCTGTGAATAATGATTCTACATGTTTTTCAGTTTGTTTGATGGGTATCTTGAACCCACAGTACACATGTGCTGAGGCTCTGGTTAGGATTCGAAAAAAGTTTAACACCAAGGAGAATGAGAACTATGTTGGCCCCCATCTGGATCTGCATTACTACGGTGTGAATACCATAATGGCTAAAGAAAAAGATGAGTTTTTGCAATGGTACGCAGCTGTTTCCACAGACCCCTTTGTCATGCAGGATGAAATAAAGGCTCACTGTGTGAATGATGTGGTCATCTTGGGAGAGGGTTGTATGCGCTACAGTCTCAAGTTCCTGGAGTGTGGTGGAGTTGACCCATTCCGGTCAATTACGATTGCTTCGGCTTGCATGAAAGTCGTTTGCAACAGATTCCTCACCAAGGACACCATTGCATTGGTCCCCTCAGACAACTACAACCGTTCTCAGAAGACATTCTCAAACCACTCAATCCAATGGTTTGAATATATGGCCTCTGATGGGAATATATCAATACAGCATGCCCTGTACAGGGGTGAAGTGAAAATCGGTGCCTACAATGTTGATGGATATGCTGAACGGGATGGGGTGTGCACAGCCTATGAATTTCTAGGCTGTTTCTAGCACGGTCACCTAAAGTGTCATTGTTCAGCAAAGCATCAATCTGGTGGCAAAGATTCAGTATGGGTTGATGCACCAGCAATGGTTAACAAAAGCTTGAGGCTTTAAAAGAACAACATGTTCAACACATATGGGAGTGTGAGTGGAATCAGCTAAAAACACATCCGCAGATGTCAAAGCTTTCTTGAAGACCTTTGATGCTCCAGAGCGCCTTGAGCCTCGGGATGCTCTTTTTGGCAGTCGTACAAACGCAATTAATTTGAGGTTTACGGCTCGAGAAGGGGAGACTATTCAGTATAACAATGTCTGTAGTCTTTATCCAGGAGGGAGTGTCGCTAATATTTATGACAGTAAATATAAATTTACTCTCAAACATATCACTGTTTTCATTCTTTTGAAGTTTTACTAATGAAAGTTAACCAGGCTGATAAATCGTTTTACATAGCCACTATTTATAGGCCCCCCGGGCAATACACAATGTTCCTCACTGAGTTTTCAGAATTCTTGTCTAACCTTGTAGTCATGGCAGATAGTATTCAAATTTTTGGCGATTTCAATATTCATATGGAAAAGTCCAATGATCCTCTTCAAAAAGCCTTTGAAGTCATAATTGACTCAATGGGTTTTATCCAACATGTCTCAGGTCCAACACATTGCCACAATCACACCTTAGATTTAGTCCTGTCACGAGAAATAGATATTGTAGATCTAATAATTTCCCCCCAAAATCCTGGATTATCGGATCACTGTCTTATTACATTTACCGTTAAAACAAGAAATCCACTTGCTCCGCAAACAATGAGTTTCAAAAGCTGTACTATAAATTCTCGGACTACAAATAAATTCCTTGATATTCTTGCAAGTTCGCTCATTAACGACAGAGTAAATAAATCTGTAAACGATCAAATCGATACTAGAGCACTTAAGCAAGCCTCCAGAAAATTGGAGCGAAAGTGGCGCTCCACCAAGTTGGAAATATTTAGACTAGCCTGGTTAGACAGTACACTACAATACCGAAAATCACTCACGTCTGCTCGATCAGCTTATTTTTCCAACCTGATTGAGGTGAACAAAAACAATCAAAAATGTCTCTTTGATACAGTTGGAAAGTTAACAAAAAAGCAAAGCTTAGCAAGTGAAGTGGGTCTTCACTTTAATGAATATGTTGTAATGAATACATGAACTACTTTCATCACCATTAGAAAACAAATAACTGACTCTTCCTTAAATAGTTATGGTCCTCAAAATCTCAGTTGTCCTAAAAATGTCCTGAACCTCCCTGACCAGGTGTCAATGGGGACACTTGAATTTTTTGATACCGTATCGCTTGACACATTTACTACATTTGTAATGAGTTCTAAACCCACAAACTCTCAGCTAGAACCGATTCCAACAAAATTATTTAAGGAGCAATTTCCTGTGCTAGGTCAGCCAATGCTGAACATAATAAATTGCTCCCTTTCCTCCGGATGTGTATCAAACTCACTAAAAACAGCGGAAATTAAGCCTCTTCTAAATAAATCAAATCTGGATCCCGACATATTAAACAATTATAGGCCAATATTAAACCTCCTGTTCCTCTCAAAAATCTTTGAAATATGTGTTTCCCAACAACTGAATGCCTTCCTGAAGACATAACATTTATGAAATGCTCCAGTCCAGTTTCAGACCCCTTCATAGTACTGAGAGTGCACTCGTGAAGGTAACAAATGACCTTCTAATGGCCTCAGACAAAGGTTCCGCATCTGTTCTGTTGCTTCTTGATCTTAGTGCTGCTTTTGACACTATTGATCACTCCCTTCTCTTAGAGAGACTGGAAACCCATATTGGGCTATGTGGACATGTTCTAGCCTGGTTTAAATCTTATTTATCTGAAAGATATCAGTTTGTTAGTGTGGATGGCATATCCTCTGACAAGTCAAAGGTATGCTTTGGTGTTCTTAAAGGCTCGGTTCTGGGCCCATTATTGTTTTCACTATATATACTCCCTGATGACACACAGTTATATATTTCAATGAAGCATGGAGAAGCCCCTAAATTAGCTACTTTAGAAGCATGCTTTGCAGATATTAGGAAGTGGATGACAGAGAATTTCTTGCTCTTAAACTCAAGGAAAACAGAAATGCTTGTTTTAGGACCAAGAGCATTGTTAGCAGATCTCCCTGTGAACCTCGACGGCTGCATGCTCCTATCCCAAAAAACTGTAAAAAACCTTGGCATTACCCTTGACCCTGACCTCTCCTTTGAAGAACATATGAAATATGTCTCAAGAGTTGCTTATTTTCATCTTCGAAACTGCAAAAATTTGACATTTCTATCAAAAACTGATGCAGAAAAATGTATCCATGCTTTACTGCAATGCTCTTCTCCCTGGTTATCCAGACAAATTAATAAATAAACTTCAATTAGTGCTGCACACGGCTGATAGAATCCTAACTAGAACAAAAAAATGTGAACACATTACTCCTTTCCTAGCGTCCTTACACTGGCTGCCTGTTAGGGTTAGGGCTGATTTTAAGGTTTTACTCTTAACCTATAACTCAATACATGGACTTGCTCCTACTTACCTTGCTGAAATGATCCAGCCATACATACCTACACATAACCTACGATCGCAAGATGCAGGCCTTTTAATTGTACCTAGTATTTCTAAATAAACAGCTGGCGGCAGGGCCTTTTCATAGAGCTCCACTACTGTGGAATGATCTGCCAATTAAGATTAGAAATGTAAACTCAGTGCAAACTTTCAAATGTCTACTAAAAACTAATCTCTACAGCACGGTTTAGAATTAGGTGTAGCCTGGCCCGGGGGTGTGAAGGTGACCAGTAGGCTTGATACTGTCCACCCTTGCTGTCTTGCCAGGTGGGCTCTCGTCGCCACTGGGATGCCCTCCCTCCAATACCTTTTGGGGGAAGAGTCACTGGCTTGTTGTTGACTCTCTGTTGCGCACTTGTGCAATTGGGCTGTACGCTGATGGCAATACTCGGCCCTCATTCAGGGGGGTTGAGGTTGATGGGTGTCCCTTTGGTTGATGCCTGGCAATGTGGGTGGATTGATTTCCTGCCTGTTGGGCCCTGTCCGGGGCCTCACCCCGGGTAGGGCCACAGTGTCGCCGGACCCCCCCGTCTCAGTTCCAAGGTGTTACGCTGCTATATTATTGTGCTGGGGGATATGAGGAATGCACTTCTAACTTTTATCAGTCTCCTCCAGTTTTACATTTTAGGAAGAGATGAGGTCCTGGCCCACACCTGCGGATTACCTGGTTTGGGGGGCCCGTTGCTGTCCCTGTCCTTGTCCATCTGGTCATACTTTTGACCTAGTCTAGAATCAAATAGACTCTGGATTTAGCCCAGAGAAATGTATTTATTATTCCAATTGGACTCTTAATATCTCACCCGGCACAGCCAGAAGAGGACTGGTCACCCCTCTGAGCCTGGGTCCTCTCTAGGTTTCTTCCTAAAATTCGGCCTTCTTAGGTAGTTTTTCCTGGCCACTGAAATCCAACACTACTGTTGTTTGCTCATTGGGGTTTAAGGCCGGGTGTCTCTGTAAAGCACTTTGTGACAATTGCTGTTGTAAAAAGGACTTTATAAATACATTTGATTGATTGAAATTTGATTGATTCTGCAACAAGACAGAGACTTAACCGATTGGGCATCCAGAAATAATCCTTTGAGATTTCAAACCACTAGACACCTACTTTGGTATTGTTTGGGCTACAATGTGTCCGCCGAAAGGCCTTTATCACCCCGTTTTACTGCACAGGGTCAGCTGTAAGCTGTTTTTTCCCTTGTGTAGATTATGTGCAGAGTCTGAAAACCAGGTAACTGATTGTTCACATACTGATTCAGAAAGATCTTTAACTGGTACCTGGGTTTCTATTGAGCTGGTTAAGGCTGTTGAGAAAGGTTATCGCATTGTGAAAATATTCAAAGTCTGAGATTTCACCAGGACATCAGATCTTTTTGCAGATTACATGAGAACATTCCTGAAGCACAAACAGGAAGCTAGTGGCTTCCCGCCATCTGTGGTTGACGATGATGCTAAAGACCAGTATATCTGTGAATATCATGAAAAGGAGGGTGTGCAGCTTGACAAGGAAAACATTGTTGTAAACAGTGCTAGGCGATCTTTGGCTAAATTGGCAATGAATAGTCTTTGGGGTAAGATGGGTGAGCGGTGTTAACCTTGTGAACACAATGCTAATTAGAGATCCGGAGGAGTTTAGCCACTACTTGTTGGTTATTTCTCTTTTATCTCAGACACAGTTGCGATGGTACAGTGGCATTACACAAAAAAGAAACCAATCAAACCACGTAACAGCAACATTTATATTGCATATTCACTCTTGGAGAAGTTGGATAGACGTGTACTCTACACAGACACTGATTCAGATATCTTTGTCACATGCCACGGGATTGGGTACCCCCACTGGGGCCATTCTTGGGTGACTTGACCGATGAGTTACCAGATGGTGACAGCATCACTCTATTTGTTAGTTGTGGGTCAAAGACATACGGTTACAAAACCGTTAAAGGTTTGACTGGTCTCAAAGCAAAAGGCATTACACTCAACAGCTACAACACAAACATTGTTAACTTGGAGACGCCAACACGACTGGTTGATAACTTTGTACGGGGCGAGTGTGGTGATGATGATCATGTCACTGCTAATGCAGACAATTGCGAGAGATTAAAGAACATTCACATTGAAAAACCGGGTAGTGTCTATAAAGCGTTTCAGAGTTGTGTACAACAAGCGTGTACTGCTCCCTGATTACAGTACAAGGCCTTACGGGTTTTAAATCACATTCTAGGATGGATAGTGGTTTTGACCCGCGACTTCAACACCCATTCAGCTGTGTCGTTAGTGGCCCCAGTAACTCTGCTAAAACATATTTTGTGAAGATGTTGGATAATGCAGATGTTATGTTGGCAACTGCTGTATGACGAAATGTTGAAGGTGAGGGACATTACTTTTATAGAAGGTCTACCAACATCGCTGTGTGATGACAATCTGCTACCGATTCAGAAAAACAAATCGTAAATTTTAATTATTGGCAATTTAATGAAAAGTGCATCAGCGAGTTTGAAGATGGAGAGTTTTCACACAGTATTCACACCACCGTAATCTGAGTGCAGTTTAACTTGTCCAAAACATGTTTGTTAAAGTCAAATCTAGTAGAACTATTAACTTGAACACAAATTACCTCATCTTGTTTAAAACCCCCCATAACAATCAGCAAATTAGTATTTTAGGCAGACAGATATACCCCAGTCTTTCTTGATTCTTCATGGAGGGTTTTAAAGATGCAACACATTTGCCTTTTGGTTATTTACTTATTGACTTTAAAGCTACAACACCAGAAGACTAAACTGTAAAATCCTATTAGTTAACCTTACTTAAAAAAAAGGATGCAAACCGATTGCACTTAAAAAACTAAGTACAGTGGAATAGGTATTGCGTGTTGTATTAACAAATCCCTGTTTAGTATAGTATACTTACTCTTGAGTTAATTTAACTAAAAATGATTTGTGCTGTGTATTTGACAATTTACTTTAGATGTACTCCTGACTTAGTATAGACTACTCAGAATGACTATTTCAAACTACAAAGTAATGTCATGTGAACTTTACTTTGTGTGTACTCTAAACACAATTATTTAAGTTGGGCTAACTAATGTGACAATTCCTGCAACTTAGAATTTCTCATTTTTAGTTACTTGAAGAGCGATTCTGATTTACCTTGAAAAGACCAAGTAACTGTTACTTGTGTAAATTAAGTACTTCACACATTAATTTTATGTTATTTGATGTAATCAATTAGACATTGGGATTGAATAACAATCTCAAACACCAAACACTCACAGATATATTAACTCTGTTCTGCCAACTCACTATACACTTCTCACATAAATGTATCAGAGAAGAAGTATAAAGTATCATAAAATTGAAATATTTAACACACAACCACATTATAGTTGAAACAGGTTTATTCCTTGAACCTCAACCATTGTTATTTAGTTTACAATGTTAAAATCAAAGTCTTAAAACCCTTTGAATCTGGTTCAAGTATGCATTACCTTGACATTTGTAATTTTATTCTTGATTTTATGAGTGTATCCGGTACAGAGATGTTTAGTGGGAAAACACAGTCGAATCTGCACCTTAGACAGCTGGTCGAGATATTAATTGGTTTCGAGGAGATTAAAATGTTATCACTATAATTGATCAGTACCACTTGAAGACAACATTCAGACTAAACTAATCAATGTCAAGGTATTAGCGCCAACCACAGAATCTCTCTTCTCACAGAACCAGAATGCGCACACATGCTTATTACACTGCCATAAAATATAAAAATATAAACATTCTTCAAAAGTACAGAGTGAAAGCAACACCAATGGGTGAGAACAACGGACTCTGTTGGACTGAATGTTTGCATATCTGCGGGGGATACATCGGTACCAAAATTTTTCTTCCATAATCTTCCAGTAATAATTGGCAGCCAATGTATTTGGCTTTATAAAAAGACATACATTTGTCATTTGTGGAAAGAAAATTCCAACCCTGACTTTTAATTTAACATAATCCTGAACAACTGCTTTACTTTTGTAATTACAATAAAGTTTAAAGACCAAAATTCTGACAGAATCAACCTGCTGACAAGTACAAGTGACATCAGGTTAGTGTACAATAATGACTACGGCAACCAATCTCGTGTATGAATGACCATACACCTGCAGCCTCTAAATGTAACTTGCTGATGAACCCAGTGGCTGATATAAAACAATTTGAAAGGAGTGCCTTAATTTAGTTAACAATTAAAAGCAACTGGACCCACTTTTATAAACAAATAAGATTGTATGCCAAATATCACTCTTGATTTTTACAATTCTAACTCAGAGGATTTTTAAGAGTTTGAAGTTTGGGGGAGTTTGTTCTCTCCCAGGCCAAGCATCACTCGTTGAATGAAGTAGAATGTGTTTTTCATGGCTTTAGGGTAGTCCAAGTGTAGTGCATATGACAACCCAAACAAGAGGCAAAGTGCTTGGGGTAGGTTCTGGAGATTGTCCACTACTATACCTCCTTCAAGAATGATGGCAGTAGACACTGGGTCAAGATGGAGATGATTTGGAGAGAGAGGCGCATCTTCGCTGATGATAGTCAGCAACCCAACAGATACCTGGGCCCAGGCCTCATCACTCTCAGAATCCTGTATACAACCAAACACAAACATTACAACAGGTAAATGTTGACTGGCATTATCAATTGTCATCAAGTCATCTGGCCTGCCAACACTTCCCTCCAGCCTAAGTTTTCACTTTACACCCAGCTTACAGACATCCACTAAATAACATGAATGAAATTAAGCTCTGATTTCTGTCCTAATATAAAATGTATTCAGATGTTATTGCTGTTACAGCTAGTGCATGTGAGGGAGAGACATTTTCTACCTCTTGTGCAGAACCCACAATTTCAGTGTGGCAAGTGGGCTTAGCATTGTTGCACTCAGCAGTGCAACCCTCTGACATGGACTACAAATGGAGTTAGTTGAATGGCTGCTTCATCGTTTGTTTAGGGTTTTTGTTCTTTTATCTCTTTTATATCACCCTGCTGGCATACACTGAACTGTCACAGTTAGCATGCAGCCCATCTTTGTTCTGAACTCAGTGATATACAGTATGTGCTCTTTTAACATATGAGAACTTAGAAAAGGAGGTGTTGTAGAAGTTACTGGGGTCATCACCAAGCAAGGGTACGCACTGCTGTCACATCTGGTTTATTGAAATGGATAGAACAAATAAAGTTCAAGATTATGCAACATTCAAAAGTTACTATACAAACCAATTTTTAAAAGCGCATATGAAAAAGGTGTCACCATGTATGCTTAACAGAGTTCAGAGAACAGTTGCCGATTGGAGTAGATATTTGAAGATTGAATCCACACCAAAAACTACAAGTCTGTAGTCAACTGACCCTTCAATCAATTTGCTGCACAATCTCAGCCAGTTTCTCTCCAACACTTCCTTTCTTGGACTTGAAGATTGTGACAAAGCATGGTGTGTAGCGGTCAACAGCATCAAAAAAATAATTCTCCAGGTTTGTCATAGCTATCCTCTTGAACTCAACAAACACCTACAAGACACAGAATTTTTTTTTGAGTAGACTGGCTTGAGCCAGTGTGGAAATTTTTTAAAGCCTTTGGTTACCAGTCCTAAAACCTAAATGCACACTTTATCATGGGAGAATACAAAAAAAGCATATCAATATCAGTACGTACTTGTCTCTCTGTAAAAAGAGCTGGCTCCTTCAGGGTTTTCACTGGAGGTTCAGCCTCCACAATCTCCCGTCTCCGCAGTGGGAAGGTCTGGTCCATCTTTACAAATTACTTGTAAACCCAACCAGGTGTAGTTAATCACCTTCTTAATAGCACACAAAACCAATTGACATTCAACTGTGATCAGCTGTGGTCATTTTGATTAGCTCAGCATGAAACAAGCTTTTCCTGAAGCGTTCCAGTCCTTGGTAGTGCAACTGAAGAAAACAATCAACTATGGGTGGCAAGGCATTGTCAAAAGATCTCCGGGATAAAGTTAAAGTCGGGAGATGGATAAAAAAACAATTCAAAGGCTTTATCAGTGCCTAGAAGCACAGTGAAGTCTATTATTAAGAAGTGGAAGGTATTTGGTACAACACTGACCCTCCCTGGGTCAGGACGTCGCTCAAAACTGGATGAAAGAGACCTGCGTGAAGTTGGCCCCCACACCAATGCAAAACGTCCTCAAACTATGCTCGTTCGTTTGTGCTCCGTTTGTGCTGGTTTGTGCTGTAAAAAGTTTTGTTTGTGCTGCTTCGGTATTTTAGATATTAAAATAATATTTGTAGGTCAATCTGAGGTCAACCAGCCCCCCCACATTCTCCAAATTCACCCAAAATAGTCTCGATCGTTTGTGCTACGTTTGTGCTGGTTCGTGCCGGTAAAAGTTTTGTTTGTGCTGCGTTGGGTTTTAAAATATTAGACATTGAATTATAGACGATGACGTCACCAGCCCCCCCACATGCTCCAAATTCACCCAAAATAGTCTCGTTCGTTTGTGCTGGTTTGTGCTGTAAAAAGTTTCGTTTGTGCTGCTTCGGTATTTTAGATATTAAAATAATATTTGTAGGTCAATCTGAGGTCAACCAGCCCCCCCACATTCTCCAAATTCACCCAAAATAGTCTCGATCGTTTGTGCTACGTTTGTGCTGGTTCGTGCCGGTAAAAGTTTCGTTTGTGTCACGGTCGTGGGATGAAGAGGACACAAGCGCAGAGATGGCTAGGGGCACAGCCAGGACGTGACAGTACCCCCCCTCAAAGGTGCGGGCTCCCAACCGCAAGACCGGGACGACCACACCCGGACCGGCGGAGGCTCAGCGCCCGGAGCCGCCGGCACAGGCCGGGTAGGCGGAGCCGCAGGGACAGGCCAGGGAGGCAGAGGGTCAGGAGACGGGAGAGCCGGTGGAGGGACAGGAGCCGGGGGAGCCGGCAGAGGGTCGACAGCCGGCGGAGGAGCAGGAGCCGGGGGAGCCGGCGGAGGGTCGACAGCCGGCGGAGGAGCAGGAGCCGGGGGAGCCGGCGGAGGGTCGACAGCCGGCGGAGGAGCAGGAGCCGGGGGAGCCGGTGGAGGAATAGGAGACGGGGAAACCGGCGGAGGGTCAGGAGCCGGCGGAAGAGCCGGCGGAGGAGCAGGAGACGGGGGAGCCGGCGGGGGAATAGGAGCCGGCGGAGGAGCAGGAGCCGGGGGAGGCGGCGGAGGGTCCGGAGCCGGCGGAAGAGCCGGCGGAGGAGCAGGAGATGGGGAAACCGGCGGAGGGTCAGGAGCCGGCGGAAGAGCCGGCGGAGGAGTAGGAGCCGGCGGAGGAGCACGAGACGGGGGAGCCGGCGGGGGAATAGGAGCCGGTGGAGGAGCAGGAGCCGGGGAAGCCGGCGGAGGGTCCGGAGCCGGCGGAAGAGCCGGCGGAGGAGTAGGAGCCGGGGGAGCCGGCGGAGGAATAGGAGACGGGGGAGCCGGCGGAGGGTCAGGAGCCTGCGGAAGAGCCGGCGGAGGAGTAGGAGACGGGGAAACCGGTGGAGGGTCAGGAGCCGGCGGAAGAGCCGGCGGAGGAGTAGGAGCCGGCGGAGGAGCAGGAGCCGGCGGAGGAGCAGGAGCCGGCGGAGGAGCAAGAGCCGGGGGAGCCGGCGGAGGGTCCGGAGCCGGCGGAAGGGCCGGCGGTGGGTCCGGAGCCGGCGGAAGAGCCGGCGGAAGAGCCGGCGGAAGAGCCGGCGGAAGAGCCGGCGGAGGGTCCGGAGCCGGCGGAAGAGCCGGCGGAGGAGTAGGAGCCGGGGGAGCTGAAGAGGACACAGGCGCAGAGTAGAGGTAGGTAAGGTAATCCATGTTTAATACAAAATAAAGAAAGCAGGACTCCAACAAAACAAAAGGCAGCAACCAGTGACGTGGGTATTCCTTACACAGGATAAACAAAACCAAAATGAACCACGCCTTGGGGCCTACAAACTAAACTTAAATAGGGTCCCCAATTGGAGGCAATGACTAACACCTGCCTCCAATTGGGGAAACCAAAAAAAGGAGTAGAGGTGGCTAAAGGCCACCTCCTGTCCTGTCCTGGCTATGCCCCGAGCCCAGCGCAGAGATGGCTAGGGGCACAGCCAGGACGTGACAGTTTGTGCTGCGTTGGGTTTTAAAATATTAGACATTGAATTATAGACGATGATGTCACCAGCCCCCCCACATGCTCCAAATTCACACAAAATAGTCTTGTTCCTTTGTGCTACGTTTGTGCTGTAAAAAGTTTCGTTTGTGCTGCTTCCGTTTTTTAGATATTAAAATAATATTTTTAGGTCAATCTGAGGTCACTCAGCCCCCCCACATGCTCCAAATTCACCCAAAATTGTCTCGTTCGTTTGTGCTGGTTTGTGCCAGTAAAAGTTTATTTTGTGCTGCTTTGGGTTTTAAAATATTAGACATTGAATTATAGACGATGTCGTCACCAGCCCCCACACGCTCGAAATTCTCGTTCGTTTGTGCTCCGTTTGTGCACAACTAACTGAATGGGAAAGACACTAAAGGAGAGAAAATTATAGACGGGGCACCAGCCCACTTTTTATAACAGTAGGCTAGCTGAAGTAACAAGGTAAGACCTAAAGAATCGGCAAACCAAATCACAATATTCACTTATAGGTTACTGTTATCGTGTGCGTTTTCAACTTTTAACGAACTGATGCGGATCACAGGATGTGTGGATGCAACATAAACTTCAAGGTAAGTGTTTTTACTTACTGTATGCTGTGTTTTGTTAATAATGTAAAAAATTTCACAAATACACGCACCATAATCGGTTTGCTGTGTTTATACACGTGTATTGTAAAGGCCATAGGCCTATATGTCTCTTAAGCTCACTTTGGCTTTTTATTTTTTATTGAACATACTGATATTGTGAAATATTATTACAAGCTATTTGCTATTTTGTAGCTATTTTTGGTTATATATTACATGTATAATTAAAATGTCATTTATTCCTGTGATGTAAAAGCAGAATTTTCGGTATCATTAGACCTACTCCAGTTTTCAATTACACATGATTCATTAGAAATCATAGTAAAATGTTGATTGTATGCTCAATTATTATTGGTGCTCAGTTAAGAAAGGTTCTTAATTTTGATCAATGTTGATCAACCTTTTATTAATTTATTATGTCCTTGCTAAATAATATATATATATATATATATTTTTTTTTTTTATATAGGCTACATTACTTAACAACAATCTTTGAATTGTTGTATATATTGGTTTTCAGAAGAAGAAAATAACAACTCTTTTGAAAATGTATAATGTTTCTTGAGCATCAAATTGATAACATCAGTAGGCTAGCTATTTTAGAATGTTTTCTGAAGGATCATGTGACACTGAACTAATGATGTTAAAAATCAGCTTTGATTACAGGAATAAATTACACTTTACTATATATTCACATATAAAACTGCAGTATTATTGGAATAATATTTCACAATATTACTGTATTTTTGATAAAATAAATATAGCCTTAGTGAGCATAAGAGAACATAAAACTTTGAGAAACACTTTTTAAAACTTTTCACTGGTTGGCTACTGTGTGTGTATGTGTGTATATATAATTTAAATACTACTACTACTACTATTATTATTATTATTATTATTATTATTATTATTATTATTATTATTATTATTATGTATGTGGAAACTCATGACTCAATTAAGTCAAAATGATTAAACTTAAAAAAATGATTAAAAAAAATACTTTAAAAACTTAAAAACACTTAATACTGACAAGTTACAAACTGTCTTCAAAAGATACCACACAAAATAATAGACTTGAGTGCAAACTTCCATAAAATAGCACACTACTTCTCCTAACAGGAGTAGGAAAACAAAAGTTTATGACATACAAAATGTTCAACAAAAAGAATTAAAAAAATTAAAATAAAATACAATCAGGAGACACTGAAGTGAAGATAATTGTTTAGTCAACAAATTATGTGATGACAGAACGTCTTCGTCAATTCTACTTTAAAAGTGTACTCGCCTCGAGGATAGTTTAGCTGTTTTCTTGCCCAAAATACTGAAGTTACATTTAAACTACAAATTGTTGGCACATGCGCACAAATCCATTTTGCTCAGAGAGAGTGGCAGAAAAAAAAAGTGACATAGGCCTAATATCCCAACAACGTGACGTTTTTAATAAACACTACAGGACTACAAAAAACACTGATAAAGATGATTTAATAGAACATCATGCAACTTCTGCATGATGTTCTATTAAATCATCTTTATTAGCATCTAACATTTTAGAGATTGAATAGACAAAACCAAAATAAAATGCTCATAGGCTATAGGCTACTGACTAACTTCACACAAAAATACAGAGCTGTCTATAACTATTTTTGATCTTGTGACCATTGATTTATCTATTTTATTCAGTCAGCCTTATTTGTAGCCTATAGGTCTAATAAATATTAACATTAATTTGATTTAATTTCTGATATTTTAAAACCCAACGCAGAAAAAAACGAAAATTGTAATGGCACAAACCAGCACAAACGAAGCACAAACGAACAAGACAATTTTGGGTGAATTTGGAGCATGTGGGGGGGCTGAGTGACCTCAGATTGACCAGAAAATATTATTTTAATATCTAAAAAATGGAAGCAGCACAAACGAAACTTTTTACAGCACAAACCTGCACAAATGGAGCACAAACTAATGAGACTATTTTGGGTGAATTTGGAGTTATGTGGGGGGGCTGGTGACATCATCGTCTATAATTCAATGTCGAATATTTTAAAACCCAACGCAGCACAAACAAAACTTTTACCGGCACAAACCAGCACAAACTTAGCACAAACGATCGAGACTATTTTGGGTGAATTTGGAGAATGTGGGGGGGCTGGTTGACCTCAGATTGACCTAAAAATATTATGTTAATATCTAAAAAACCGAAGCAGCACAAACAAAACTTTTTACAGCACAAACCAGCACAAACGGAGCACAAACGAACTAGCATAGTTTGAGGACATTTTGCGTTGGTGGGGGGGCCAACTTCACGCAGGTATGAAAGAGCCATGAGGAAACTGGTCAGAGAGGCCACCAAGAGGCCTACAGCAACACTGAAGCAGTTGCAGGAATTCATGACAAAGAGTGGTCATTGTGTGCATGTGACAACAATATCACAAATTCTCCACAAATGTGGCTTGTATGGGAGGGTTGCAAGAAAAAAGCCACTCCTCAAGAAAGGCCACATGCAGTCACGACTGAGCTTTGCCAAAACGCACCTTAATGATTCTAAGGCCACGTGGAAAGAGATGCTATGGTCAGATGAGACTGAAATTGAATTATTTGGCCTCAATGCCAAACGATATGTCTGGTGAAAATCCAATACAGCTCACCATCCAAATAACACCATTCCTAATGTAAAGCATGGAGGTGGTAATATCATGTTATGGGGTTGTTTCTCTGCAGCAGGGACTGGAACACCTGTCAGGATAGAAGGAAAAATGGATGGGGCAAAATATTGTCAAATTCTTGAGGAAAATCTGCTGTTCTCTGCCAGAAAGTAGTCAATGGGAACAAGATTTACTTTCCAACATGACAATGACCCAAATCACACAGCAAAAATGACCACACAGTGGTTGAAGGAGAAAAAGGTGAATGTCCTTGCATGGCTTAGTCAGAGCCCGGACTTAAACCCCATTGAAAATCTGTGGAATGACGTGAAGACAGCAGTCCACAAATGGTCAACATCAAATTTAACTGAACTTGAGCAGTTCTGCAAAGAAGAGTGGTCAAATATTGCAACGTCTAGATGTGCAAAGTTAGTAGAGACATATCCCAACAGACTAAAGGCTGTAATTAAAGCAAAAGATGGTTCAACAAAATACTGACACAAAGGGGTGGTCCTTTTTCCAACTCAGTTTCTATACCCACTGTATACATTGCCTTTCAGTTCATTCAGTTGGGCACAACTCATAAGCACGTAAATGTTCAACATACCATGAGTTCAAAAGCCTGCAGACTAGCAGGATTTCTGTGTTGATAATACCCAACATTCAACCAAAATACATCTACTGTGTCAACTCAGGGATAAAAATATAGGCGATTCCCATGATGGTGGTGGAAAGTAGCCAAAACATTCCCAAACATGTGCTCTGTCTGTTAGCTTGTTAATGTTTAACATATGATAGCTTATGTTGAGGCAGCCGACAGATACACAAATTTACACACAAATATTAACCTAACTTGCTTGAAAATGTACCTTATTGTTCCACAAACGATTAAATATCCAGCAAATGTGTCTGCAATTTCAACAAATGTGTCGGCACAGCAGAAGACTGAACGTTGGTGGCTTCTACTGCGCATGCTCACACCCAGTCCTGATTGCTCTTAGGATGAGTTCCAAATAGTCAGTCTAAGCAAGTTAAGATAACGTCAAACAAAGTTATATTCACTCAAAACAATAAGTAAATAGCTTTTTTCACCATGCCATTAACCGTTACTTTGTAAAACCAAATAAGAAGCACATATTATTGATACCCAACTACAGCTAACTCATTTATGCAAGTTATGACAGCTATTGGAATTTATAGTGTACCATCTGAGAATGGGGTTATTTTCAGGTAATTGGCCTGTCATGTGCGTTCCTAAGAATGTTTGATCATGTCTAAATGCATTCATAGAAATGTACCACTTTTGAAGATGTTATTTAAGGCACCGGCAAGTCAACGAAATGTTATTTTAGAATCAGCTTCCACCGACATCATTCTATCACTCTGTGAAATAGCACTTAATCTAAGGTGCGGAAATATACCTTTAACAGAATCGCAGTTCCGAAAAGTAAAGAGACAAAAAGCCAAAATTATATATGTCTAGAAAGTACACTTCAGTCTGAAAAACCATCAGCCAATCTGGAGGTTTTCAACTACCGTTATAGTTCCATTCCTAACCAGTCTAATTACATTGAGACACGGTTAAACAACATGGATCATGCTCAGAAAATGTTTCTGGTGCCACAACATCAGTTAAAAAAACTGTAAGGATCAAAAACAACTAGCACCGATGTAAGACAATCTGTTGAAAATGATTTGGACTCCTTGATTCGCAATATACTGTTGAAACCTGACATGGATTTATCTTCAGGAGAGGTCATTAAGTGTTTGCACCTGTTGGTTCTGGTTAAAAGTGTGACAGCTACCACCAAAATTCTTGACGCTGGAAGGCCTTTGGGGTGGTGGGAGTTTTTAGAGGCCATGGCATGGTCTTAACATGCCTTTTACAACTATTACAAATGAGCTTATAAGATGTAAAATCAGTTTATATAAACAAATGCCTGGCGACAGTCTGGATTATTTAGACACACACCTATTTCCAGTAACACAACCCCCACAAGTGATTATCAATCAACCAAAGCTGTCTTTGTATCCCCTACCACAGACCCCACAGGCTTTCAATGTTTTTTAAAATGTGTGATTCATTGTCAAAGTCCATGTTTAGCCTTAACTAATTGTTGTAATACTATGTAAACATTGATGTTGTTTTACAATTACTTTTATATTTCAATAATAAAGCAGGCATAAGATATACTTTTAGCTGTTTCTTTCTTCAATAACCATAACACAAATTATATCTTAGATACAAACCTGCAGACCAACATATAATTTTTTGTAAGTCATCAGCATAAAAAGACATAATATCTTTGTAACTCAGACCTTATGTAATTTAATAGAGAGAACACACAATATTGTCAAAATATTTTGTTCCTTGGAACTTTTGGGGTGTTTGTCCTTCTTTTAATATGTCTTTAAATGCACGCCTTACCTTGATAGTGCTTATATTTCTCAGCACACGAATCCAGGCGTACAGTGGGGAGAACTAGTATTTGATACACTGCCGATTTTGCAGGTTTTCCTACTTACAAAGAATGTAGAAGTCTGTAGTTTCTATCATAGGTACACTTCAACTGCGAGAGATGGAATCTAAAACAAAAATAGAGAAAATCACATTGTATGATTTTTAAATAATTAATTAGCATTTTATTGCATGACAAGTGCAAACCCGATTCCAAAAAAGTTGGGACACTGTACAAATTTCGAGTAAAAAAGGAATGGAATAATTTACAAATCTCAAACTTATATTTAATTCACAATAGAATATAGATAACATATCGAATGTTGAAAGTGAGACATTTTGTAATGTCATGCCAAATATTGGCTCATTTTGGATTTCATGAGAGCTACACATTCCAAAAAAGTTGGGACAGGTAGCAATAAGAGGCCGGAAAAGTTAAATGTACAGATAAGGAACAGCTGGAGGACCAGTTAGCAACTTATTATGTCAATTGGCAACATGCTTGGGTATAAAAAGAGCCTCTCAGAGTGGCAGTGTCTCTCAGAAGTCAAGATGGGCACAGGATCACAAATTCCCCCAATGCTGCGGCGAAAAATAGTGGAGCAATATCAGAAAGGAGTTTCTCAGAGAAAAATTTCAAAGAGTTTGAAGTTATCATCATCTACAGTGCATAATATCATCCAAAGATTCAGAGAATCTGGAACAATCTCTGTGCGTAAGGGTCAAAGCTGGAAAGCCATACTGGATGCCCGTGATCTTCGGGCCCTCAGACGGCACTGCATCACATAGAGGAATGATACTGTAATGGAAATCACAACATGGGCTCAGGAATACTTCCAGAAAACATTGTCGGTGAACACAATCCACCGTGCCATTCGCCGTTGCCGGCTAAAACTCTATAAGTCAAAAAAGAAACCGTATCTAAACAGGATCCAGAAGCACATTTCTCTGGGCCAAGGATAATTTAAAATGGACTGTGGCAAAGTGGAAAAGTGTTCTGTGATCAGACAAATCAAAATTTGAAGTTCATTTTGGAAAACTGGGACGCCATGTCATCCGGACTAAAGAGGACAAGTACAACCCAAGTTGTTATCAGCGCTCAGTTCAGAAGCCTGCCTCTCTGATGATATGGTGTTGCATGAGTGTGTGTGGCATGGGCAGCCTACACATCTGGAAAGGCACCATCAATGCTGACAGTTTTATCCAAGTTCTAGAACAACATATGCTCCCATCCAGACGTCGTCTCTTTCAGGAAAGAACTTGCATTTTCCAACATGACAATGCCAGACCACATACTGCATCAATCACAATGTCATGGCTGTATAGAAGAAGGATCCGGGTACTGAAATGACCAGCCTGCAGTCCAGATCTTTCACCCATAGAAAACATTTGGCGCATCATAAAGAGGAAAGTGCGACAAAGAAGACCTAAGACAGTTGAGCAACTAGAAGCCTGTATTAGACAAGAATGGGACAACATTCCTATTCATAAACTTGAGCAACTTGTCTCCTCAGTCCCCAGACGTTTGCAGTCTGTTATAAAAAGAAGAGGGGATGCCACACAGTGGTAAACATGGCCTTGTCCCAACTTTTTTGGGATGTGTTGATGCCATGAAATTTTAAATCAACATATTTTTCCCTTAAAGTGATACATTTTCTCAGTTTAAACATTTGATATGTCATCTATGTTGTATTCTGAATAATATATTGAAACTTGAAACTTCCACATCATTGCATTCTGTTTTTATTCACAATTGTACAGTGTCCCAAATTTTTTGGAATCGGGTTTCTAGATAAGGGGGTCCTAGCTAAGAGCCAAGCCGGTCAAGCCAATGGTAATTTCTTGTTGGGCAAGACGGCTGAGTCGCGGGATCAGGGTCCAGGGTAGCATAGCTGGATTCAGCATTGTCGTCCAAGGTGTCACACAGCCAGTCCTCAGCCTTAGTTTCTTTAAACTCTGGTTGGTTGTATTCTTGAGAAATGTTTTGCAAAGTCTGTCCCCAAACATGTTGTGTCCATTTGTCAATCAATCATCAAAAGTGACAGAATAAACCCTATGTTAATTACTTATATCCATGTTCTTCACATACTCACTACTCATATCCCATTTGCTCATATGTTATACTTTAAGATTTTGTGCATTCTGTATGTGTTTGACAGCACCATAACACTGAGTACAATTCTGGATAGATGTAAATTAATTATTAATAGAGTAAATTCTGATTGTTAATATCTCAGTTCACTCAGATAACACACACTGTACACTAACACATTGTGGACTTAACTACATATCTTTGGTTTACCATCTCACATTTATATATTCTCAGGAAGTTACTGCTGCCATTGAAAAGTTCACACAAAAAATGATCTAAAGTTCCAGTAGTTTTCTGGTAAATGTACAGTTCAAGAGATAAGCAGGTGAAAAGAATAGGCTGGCTCCCACTCAAATCAATCTGTTCAGTCATCCATTTAAGTTTCTCACTTCAATCAAGACATTACTTTACGGGGAGTACACTGTGGTTGGAGAAAAAATTGAGAAATGGACAGAAAGCAGAGAGAGGCAGAAAAGGAGAGAGAGAGAAGACTGAAAAGGGGAATGAATGCCAGAAAGAAAGACTTGCTACCCCTCCTCTCCTCTCCCTGGGACTAACCTTGCGGCCCCTCGCACTCATTATTCTATAAATGGACAGCTCCTGTCAGTCGCTGTCAACAAATGTGTCCAGCCTTTCAGTTTGAAATATGTTATATTCTCCTCAAGAGAAATAGGATTTATCTATCGTGGACTATCCAAATAAAGTGTTTTTGACAAATCCAATTTGATTGACCTGACTCAGTGAAAAAGGTACATGGCTATATCCGTTCCAAGAACGCAGGTTCAGAAGTAAGTAACAAACACAACATCATCTTCTGATATCTTAATCATTTAGTTGCCCCTATTGCGTTTATATTTCACCTCATCTGACCAAAGCCATTTAGGACTAAGGCCAACTTGGCAGAGTTCATGCTAAATGGGAATAGCATGGTGAAGCTGATTTGTTGTTTGAAAGATCTCCCTGTAGATTCACGCTAAGCTCTGTAAGTTCTGGGCCATCAGGGTGCACTGATGCATGCTCCATGCGAGGCCTTAGACTGGCTGTCAGTCCCTTAGCTTTTGATGCATGGGCATAGTGAGTGAGTTCAATTCCATAATAGCAGTAGGACGCTGTGTCCAAACCTGCCCACTAAATGCCCTATGGGCACTGATAAAACCTAGTGAACTATGAAAGGAATAGGTGCTGTTTGGAATGCAAACAGTGAGTTAAATTTCATCATGGAAGGATGACCCTGCCACTTATGTGGAATTACAAATGGAAAAAGTGAAATCTACAAAGTAGTGCAGAAAGGCTTAAACTGTCCAATTATGATTCCAGTCAGTGGAAGGCAGAACCAATTCCATCTCATTTTGTCAAGATAGGGGGACAGAGTGGATGGAACCATGGAAACTTGATCATTCAAGCAAGCATTTCTAAAATGTGTTCATTTCTTTGTATCATCATTTTTGATTGGTTGGTCACATGCAGTGCAGCATGTTGGACTCAGTAATGACAAAATAGCTGTGCACAGTAAATTAGGCCAACAGTACACTGGAGAAAATGAAGAGGCACCGTGGCTGTCCTCTTTCTGTCCAGTTTGAAAAGTAGTTGGCTCTTATTCATGTACTCATTTACTCCTTCACTCTCCTAATGCTCAGTTGCAAAGAAATTGCCATCCATTTGGCTTCTTACAATTGCTTTATCTAATAGAGATAACAGAATGTACTGTTCAACTTCAACTGAACCGTGCATGAGTGATTTGCAAAGCACATTATGACTCCATTCTAAAGAAGAATCTCTTCAGTAGTAACATCATTGCAGACAAAGGGAGGTGTGCGATCTTCAGGCCTATCTCTGTATGCGAACTTGAGCAAAACCCAAGAAAGAGCTCAAAACTGCCAAAATCCCATGTTGAATCACCCCCCCCCAAAAACAAATAAATGCATACAATCCATGCACAAATGTTGACCATGCACAAACTTCAAGTGTAAGTATTAATTATCCTTAATCCATAGAATACAATTTATTGACATGCCAATATTTAGTGGTCCAGATAATAAGAGAGGATTAACTTCCTGCCCGGGAGAGTAAAAATATATATTTCATTCTAGAACATGATGACATTGGGATGATGTTAAACTAGAAGTACTCATAGATTTTACTTGGACGTTTGGGAATTCATTCAGAAGAATGAACACTCAACTTGGTGCAAACGTTCTCCAAGTTTCTCCTCTGAATAACATGTGTGCAGACTTAACTATTTCCTTATGGGTAAGTTCTGTGCCTTTGTTTAGTTACAGCAAATATGGAGAGGAAGCGCAGCCACAAGTCATGTTGCATTTCCCCTCCGTTGGGAATCCCACCTCCGCGCACAGTAGTGTCATTCTTCAACAATGGGTGACAAATACTGAAAACCTTCAGTAATATGCTGTTATTCTGTAACTTATAGGGAATATACTGTATCACAGCAACTGTATACATTTTCTGTTTCTTTAAATTACAGAAAGAGACAACTGGGACACGCAGGACACATACGCTTTTATTTGACACTACATTTATGTTACATTTATGTTCTTCCATTGTGTAGACACTGCAGACCAGAAATGTTGTGTGATTCACACACAACAGATACTTAGGAATGTAGGTTCCCCTCTCTGTTGTGACCTCCCCCTTCCGATCCCTTGTCCTCTCTTTGGTTTATTTTTAATAGTAACATACACGCAATATTGTAACAGGTTTTTGGCGAGTACATTTTGATGTACCTTACTGTAAAAGAGAAAAGGCTGTTTGTGTTCTCCATCTTCCACAGCCGACGTTACTATTCCCTGGACTGTGAGCACAGAAGAAATGCTCTGATGTTAGGTTACCCTTCCTCTTATATAAGGCATGCAGAAATGGCACACTCCAAACCCCATGCTGTGAAATATTTTGAAATGGCACTGCAACTGAAATCATAGGGAGGTACTGTAAACAATGTATCAACAAAACAGCTCTGCAGATAATCCGCTGGAAAGCTCTACAAACATCACTATGGTGCTTCATGCTATAGGGAACCCGGCCGTGGCCCTGTTCCACCCGTGGCCCTGTTCTGCTCTCCGCATCGGTCTAAAGAGACACTCCATGGCTATCGGGCAGTTTTGAGAGAGGAAAGGACAAAAAAGAGAACCAACGAAAACCATATCCTCAGAGAATACGCAGCCTGGCAATCTACAGCTATAGTCACAAAGTTCCTGGAAAACACCCCTGGGCTCCACTAGTATAACATCCTTTACTCTGGCAAGCAAAAAGCTCCTAGATGCACATTGTATCAATGTACAGGTGTGGAGGTTGGGGCATATCGTGGAGTCCAGCACCTCTTTGACTTAAGTACAGGGTAGATACACAAAACATACAGTGCATGAATGTATGTAAATGGGCCACTGAAGAGCCTAAGATCTGCATTGCAACTACAGATTGGGACTTAATCAAAGGTAACTCTATTAATATATATACAACTAGGAGATGACCTTGTAAGTACCAGTGTAGTTGTATATATAAACATAGCTGCATGTATTGTGAAGGAACTGGATTTTGACCCATTTTAGATTAATTCCAAATAGTCAATTAATTAATGTAACAAATGAATTGAATATATAAATAGGGTATTACAATTACAGTTACAGTATCAAAGATAAATCTTTCAAGTATCAAGTATTAAAGATAAAAAGTACAAGTATCAAAGATGCAAAGATGCAGGCAGAAGGAAAAGTAAATGCATGAGAGAGCTTCCGCAAACTCCACTCTGGTATATATCCCCTAACTAAAGGGGGTTGGTTTATTGACCTAAAGATAACAAAACTAGTACTGAAGAATAGAACCCCTTATCAATTAGGGACACATTCTGATCTGTTCTGGGGCCATCTCCTAAGACAGAGTGGTGTTATCTCGAGAAGCAAACCAGCTAGGCAATAACAAGCAAACCTGTTGTCCCTGCATTCACATCTTGCAGAGACAAATGTTAACCGTTAACATTCCAATGATTACAAAGATAGAAATTAAGTACATAGGTATACATGTCTATCATAAATAATTAACAATCATTGAACATGTAAATAAACAGGTACATTTTTTTTTTCACCCATAAGGACACAGTAAGCATTCACATTAAAATAAGATTAACCAGAGGGAAAACAGTTACATGGAAGCAGAAACAAAAGCAATGGCAACTTAAGAAAAACAAGAAGCATAAAGCAGGGAAAGTGAGTTCAAAATAAAAGATTTGATGACTTATGATAAACTACTAAAAACCCAAGATCAATGAGCACTACTACGAGAGTAAAGAAACGAGACGTTGTCGTTTAATTGTTTGAGATCGTTAATGATAATGGAAAAGACAGACTTGTAAATTTAAGAGCAACAAACTAGAACGCACCCCATGAGAAGATCGAAGGTGGCACAGTTTTGTAGAATAATCATGTGGCATGATTGTAAGCCAATAAGACATTATAGCCAATTTGTCAATCAGTCATGCTGGTCTCCTTGTCAGGCATGAGGCTGCAGGGTTCCACCTTGGAGACAGTCCGGACACGAACATGGGGAGGGCAGGGAACACAGTGTCCCATCTGGCACATCTCTAAAGAGGAACAGTTTGAATAGCCGTGTAGGTGAGGAGAGGTAGACACCCGTGCGGGGTGTGGAGGTGGATATTGTACCCTGTGATATGTTTGACTTCTTACAACCGTTCACATAGTCCCTGGCCCAAAGGCAGGCTGGTGGGTCCATGACACAGGAAGAACAGTCAAAAGTCCCATAATTCTGTTTGCTTGGATCCATGTAAACTAACTTGGGTCCGGGTATGAAAGTCTTTTCAAGATGCTTGAGGGCTGGGAAAAAGGCTAAGGTGGTTTTTAGGAGAGTAAGGGATTCTTTCATCTCTGGAGACCAATCAACTGGAACAGAGCCAGGCAACCCCCCCCCCCTTTAGTGGTTCATTCAGTGGTTATGGCAAAATCAGAAAAACTAAGGGATATAACAAAATGTGTTATTAAACAGACCCACAAAAGAACGTAAGCCCCTAGGGCATCAACCAAAAACAAGTATGTATTGGAGGTACAGGACAGGAGAGATAGGGGAAGACAGATAGGGTCTTGAGTCGAGGAGATTTTTACCCAAACACCCCTATTTTGTGTTATCAAAGGGGCTCAAAGCTGTCGTTATTTCCACCAATTATTTCCGGAGCTGAGTAAGGTCAAACTGAATGTCAAGGGTTAATAAACGTTGCAGCTTCCTTTGGGGACGTGTATTTGCCCATTGGCCAAGTCGTTGGCAAATATGGCATGGGGAATTTGCACATGCGAATTTGACAGGTTCAGGAATACCAGTAATAGCAGCAACTGGTTTAACATAACAGATCTACGTTCCTTATCCTGCATAGCTTTCTCTGCACAATTGCCCCAATTCAGAATATCTGACCATGTATCGTTTTGGGGCAAAAGGTCCCTCATTTCATCATTCGTGTTTGATTGCGCAGTATGTAAAATTACATCATTATCCAAGTCCATAGGAGTCCCTGTTTCCCCGATCCCTCTGTATAATCACGGAGGGCACGCGCAAATCTCAGCACACGTGGAAAATTATTCAGTAGGACTTATGTTGGCACAATGTTGACAGAGCAGAGAAGTTAACAGTGCCAGGACCAATAATAGCTTGTGCATCTGATTTATAATCTGTATAACAACGTTGATAATCAACTACGTCTTGAGGGGTTATTAACATTCAGCGCAGTGTGTTGTACTTGGGCAACGTAACCCAGAGGGGCTAATCCCTCAACAACAGCTACGCAGTCTGCCATGGTCAAATTGTGTGTGTGAAGGGCAGACTATATACGGTCCCAGGTGTCGCCGTTGGGGTCGTTTGCCTTGAGGGGAGGGATAGAGTGGAGGATCGCAATGGTCCTGTGGTACCCCGGAGTGTAATAGATGCAGGCGGATCTGTACCAGGGGCCCTATTCAACTCTGTTACGAGAGCTGAACCACGAGTAAAAGACATTCCCAGGGGAAAAGCCTCATCAGGCGACAGTGGTGTAACAGGTGCAAGTGGCGGATACAGGGAGGAAGAATAAATAAACATAGAGTTGACATTTTTTGGTTCCTTCAATAGATCCTCTCCACATCACCTTGTTGGAGCAACCAGCCAGATAGAAAGAACCCAAGAGCGTGCAGAACCTGAGATGCCCAGGCCTTAGAGGATAGAGGATGAAGACACAGGAGAAAAGAGTCAGCTTGTGCAGTGTGAACAGCCTTTATGACAGATTGCAATACCAGTTGAGTAATTATAATTAATTAAAAAAAAATTCTGAGACAAATTGGAGGATCAAGTATGGGTTTCTTGAGGAGGGAAGCGACTGTGGGGACACCGACATTGTTCAGGGATAAATTGGTGAGGGAAGTGAGAACTGGCAGAAGGTCTCCAGAGCTGATCTGGATTAAGGAGATGGGGAGGGGGTCAGGGCAGGTTGTACAGCGACCAGACATCACTAGTTGAAGGATTTCATCTTGAGAGAGCCGGAAAAAAAGTTAATGGATAGATGAGTTCAGTGTGTGAGGGTTCAGGGGACTCAATTGGCTGGGGGAATGAGAATACCTTCCACCTTTTCAAATGAATTGACAGCCATCCGCAGAGAAGGATGATGGAGGTGTAGCTTGACATTTGGAGATGAAAATAGTTTTAGCAGGAGATAGACCGTACTTGGCAACACCTCCAATCGTATTGGCACTGGCAAGTACTTCCTCATTTAATGAGCAGTGTGAAAAGAAGTGTACAGATAGAATGTCAAACTAGCTTAGATATTAATAGGAGTTACTTTTTTTCTCTTCCCATATAGTTTTCCCAGCTATGTAGTAGCATTACTTCCAGATTGCCCTGAGCAGGTTGTATGCAGGTGCCATATAGCAATACTATACTGAACTTAAAAATTATATTCACATTTAACATATAGTACCATTTACTTATTGTAAATCAAATATTTTGGGATTTTATTAAGACCAGGTTGAATTAGTGAATAGAGACCAGGTTGGAACAGAAGCTGAAATTTAAGGGTTTATCTATTGTTCCTTTCTTAGATTTTAAACAAGTATCATTAGAGTATCTCGGGCACATAGGCACTTGGTTTGTGCTCAGACATGATAGCCATTAGTTTACACTGATAACTTCTCAGCAGAGAACGCTGTGTAGACGATTAGTTTTGCCCACGCACAAGAAATACCCTATTCTTCTCGCTCTCATTGACTTTTGCTAGTGATTTCCTCTGCCCTTTTTTATTGGCTCAGAACAGGCATCTAACAACAAAAAATTCAAGACGAAACGCTAAGTGATAGGTGTAAGCTGTGGGTGGTCAACCGAACAAATCATGAGGTGAGTTACCAATCAGAGTTAAGATGAGTGCCAAGTGGTTGCAAGGTCTACAATCACTCTTTTAGGCTAAAACACCTGAAATCAATAGTCAATAGGGGTGTCCACATACTTTTGGCCATTTCGTGTAGACGAAATGCAGGAAAAAACTAATCTCCACTGTGAAGTACATACTGGTGGATATGTAGGCAAAGCTGAAGAGGAGTGGTCCATAAGCGAGTACCAAGGAGAAATGGTCTCAGAATCCTTAACGTGTTCTCCCACCTCATAAAATATTGTAAGAGAAGACCCAGTGCTGTTGTCTTAGCAAAGGAAAGGTGCACAAAGTACTAAATGCAGGAGTTCCAGTAATAATATAATGAAAATATACTATAAAGAAAATATTACACCTAAAGACATTTCTTTGAAACATTCCATGTATCTAATTTTGGGTGTAATATTAAGCTACTAAACAAAGAAATGTTTTCATAGACTGTTTCTCTAATCTTAACCAAGGGTGCCAATTGTTCTGGAGGGCTCTCTATTTCCTTTTGACATTCCCTCCTAATCTTCTTTCAGGCAAAAGCTTATCTTTCTGGGGACCAGGACTACAGCTGTTGTGTGTGTGGTGTAACATACATATATTCCATTTATCCAAAAAATGTATTCCTAGTACCTTCCATGAGCAACTGGCTAAATAACAACATGGCTAGTTTCCAGGAGTCCTAATGATCCTACCAGACCCCTAATGTATTCACAGCCAAAAAAATCTAATCAGTTCTATGGACTATACACCTTTTTACTATGTCAACCACGTCCTATCGCATGCTCCCCGACCCCAGTCTTTTCATTCAGTGTCCTCAGCCAAATGGATGGTTGCTTCAGGCATTATCATTTATGAATATCAATACACACATTTTTGTTGAGTGAGCCAGAGTGTGATAGTACCTGAGGCCATCCACCTGCTCCTGATGATGACAGGGGAAAACAGCCCATTCAAATAGCCACATTTTCAGCTATTCATTTGCTTCTAATTAGCATTTGTGAGATTTTATCTGGCTTTATATGCTTTATTAATTTACATATCAAGTCAAAAATGCTATCTACTTATTGACTGTGACACAATGTTTATTAACTATTAAAATCATAGTTAAAAAAGCATATTCATAGGATTTCATGAAAAGGTGGTCTGGAGTGGTTCAATGCTCTATTGATAAGTAGTCAAAACTTGTCCTCGTTTTTAAAGACAAGTTACTACTTCCCCTCCCTCGCTCAACAGATTTTCTAAACATCATCTTGGTAAACTGATTGGCTACAGGTAGCTAGGTAACTTACTTTACATAACACAGCAACTTGTTATCATAAAGGGTGCATTTTTGGAAGTGATCTTACATGGTGATATTGAATCATACATGTTTGACCTGAAGCTTTTTAGTACATTATATTGATTGGTGCCTGTCTTCTTGCCAGAGATGGGGACAAGTCACACATGGTCAAGTCCAAGCAAGTCTCAAGTCTAAACCATCAAGTCTCGAGTCAAGTCTCAAGTGACAGTTCAGATAAATCAAGCAAGTCAAGTCAAGTCAAGGGTTCACCCTAAGCAAGTCAAGTCGAGTCCTTATAAGTTTCAAGTCAAGTCAAGTCACAGTACTAAAGAGATGAACACACACACACACACTGTCCTCTGTTTCTGACGTGCGCTCGGTGCGAAGCTCGATTTCAAAATCAAATATTTTTCTCCTCCGCGGTACAATTCTTTGGGGGGACGAAGCGGAGGGATCTTGAATCAGCCTGAAGGGGTTGTATTCGCTATAACAACCGCCTCGCTATACCTTATCCCGCTTATTACATGGCAACCTACCAAATAAATCTATAATTTGACACAAAATATTGATTTCAAAAGGAATTTATTGATTTAAAAACGATTGTATTGCTTCCTCTAAAGAAAATAGTCCGTTCCGTCTCTGGTTAGAATCCTGCTGCGTCAATTGCAACGCGCTGTTTTTCAGGGCAACGGTCTGTTATCAAGAAATAACACGCAATCTGCACTGGAATTCAGCCAATCCATGTAATAAGGGCTAATAATAACAACCTTATAAACTAATTATTGTGACTGAAAAACGTTAGTTACCTATTGTAACTCTGGTTATATGAGTGGAGCGGAGCCCCCTAGAGGGGCTTTAGCTCCTAGTGGTTTACCCATGCCGCGTCAGCGGCCGTACTGAAAACTCATTATGCAAGATGCATCAGCCAATCAGGGCACGCGTGCCCCTATATATGACCCGTGAGCCCAGAGAACGTCCTCCCGAAATTATTCAGCATAACTCATGGGACGGCAGGGCAACAGGTCTAGGGGGCTCCGCTCCACTCATATAACCAGAGTTACAATAGGTAACTAACGTTATATTTCGTGGAGCTCCGCCCCCTAGAGGGGCTTTAGCTCCTAGTGGTTCACGGCGGAGCGAGCGAGCCAAAAATATACTCCCTGCCGGAACACCAGTAAGCTAAAAAAGGATCAGTAAAAAAATCCCAATTACCCCAAGACGAACATCCCGACAGCTGACAAAGTCAGAAGGTGATGCCCGAATGCTTATGAAGGAATCCCCCAGCATAGCGTAAGAAAATAAGCTATGCAGGGAGAAGGGATGTTGAACTCAAACGATAGGGAAACGTATCCATCCCGCATAAGCCTAACAATATACGTCCATGCACCACACATCACGAAATGAGGGGCATGAAGATATAAACAAAAACGAAAGTTCAGAGGTCCCGGGCAGCTGCCCCAAGGACAGAATGAACGAGGGAAGACGGAGACACGTCCATCAAATAAAAACGGACAAACGCCGAAGGCGTCGAGCACGACGCCGCGGTGCAAATGTCATCCACTCTGACTCCGTGGAAAAGGGCAGAAGAGGCAGCAACACCCCGCATGGAGTGTGCACGGAGACCCTCCGGAACAACGGAACCTGAAGCTCCATAGGCCAAAGTGATACAGTCACAAAGCCAATGGGACAGACAATGTTTGGAAAGCGGACAACCCAACGAGGAGTTCGCATAGCAAACAAACAACTGGGGAGTCAATCTGATAACCTGGTGCGTTCCACATACAAGGCAAGGGCACGCACCGGGCACAAATGGTGAAGCCTCTCGTCCTCCTCCCGAGCGTGCGAGGGAGGGAAGAAGGCCTGTAGTTGAATGGTCCTTGACCGAAAAGAACTCGTGATACTTTTCGGCACGAAGGATGGGTTAGGTCTCAACGTAGCGCAACCCAAGTCCTCTCTGATGGCCAAGAACCCGGGGCGCACAGAGAGAGCGCGGAGATCACTCACCCGTTTGGCGGAGCACAGTGCAACAAGCAGGGCCGTCTTAAGGGAAAGCAACTTGAGAGAGCACTGTTGTAAGGGCTCGAATGGGGGTGCGCAGAGGGCGCCCAGCACCTTAGCCAGGTCCCATTGAGGAGCGCCCAGTCTAACCGTCGGGCGCAGACGGCTCGTCCCCGAAAGGAAACGGCGAAGAAGAGGATGGCTGAAAACAGTTTTTCCAGCAAAACCTTCATGGCACGCAGAGATGGCAGATGCGTAGCCGCGGATGGTCGAAGGAGACCTATCCATATCGAAGAGATACTGCAGGAACGATAGAATCTCCTCCACAGGACAACACGAAGGGTCCGAGGACCTCTGCGCGCACCATGATACAAACATATTCCAGCGAGAGGAATATAATTTGGATGTAGACGATGCCCTAGCGCCCTGGATGGTGCGCACCACGGCTTCGGACAAACCCCTGTTCAAGAGCCTGACCCACTCAGGTGCCAGACCCTGAGGGCTCCTGAGAGCACTGGAGGGTGTAGAATCGAGCCCTCTGCTTGGGACAGCGTGTCCTGTCTGGGCGGAATTGACCAAGGACGGTCCACCAGCAGCTGGATCATCTCCGGATACCAGATGGCTGCGGGGCGGTCGGGTGCCACCAGGATGACCCGAACCCCCTCCGTCCTGATCCGAGCCAGCAGGCGCGCTATGCAGCGTTGCGGAGGGAACGCATACAAGAGGCCCCGGGGCCAGGGGTGGTGCGCGAACGCGTCCACCCCCAGAGGGGGGCGATCCGCCTGAGACAGGGAGAACCACAGGCGACAGTGTGCGTTCCGCCTGGACGCAAACAGGTCCACCTGAGCTTCCCCAAATCTCAGCCAGATGAGGGAGACGATGTCTGGGTGGAGACGCCATTCATGGTGATGGAGGCCGCTCCGAGACATCATGTCCGCGCCCACATTCAGATGACCCGGAATGTGGGCCGCAGCTAGGGAGCGGAGATGGGCACAAGCCCATAGCCAGAGCTGCGTCGCTGCCCGGTGGAGAGCAGGAGACCTGACCCCCCCTTGACGATTGATGTAAGCGACCATGGCCCGATTGTCCGAGCGAATCAGGACATCGCGGCCCTCGACTAGGTCTGAGAAATGCATCAGCACCAATAAGACCGTGTCTAGCTCCAGCAGGTTGATGTGGCGAGTGCCGGGAGGCCACACGCCTCCGACTGCCTGGCCCAGGCACACCTCGCCCCATCCGTGGAGAGATGCGTCCGTGAAGACCTGGATGCATTCCGACACTCTGCCCAACGGGACGCCCTGAGAAAGAACCAGGGGCTCCCTCCAATAGCTCAAATCCCCTAGTAGGCGAGCCGGCAGGGACAAGGCCTGGTTCCGATGGCGTGCCGGGTCGACCCGTTGGCGAGCAAACCAGGCCTGTAGGCTGCGCATGTGTAGCAGGCCCAGGGGAACCACCTTGTGAGCCGCGGCCATCATGCCCAGCAGGGACATGATGGCCCGAGCCGGGCGCCTGCAGGGCGGCCGGCAAAGGTTGAGAGCCGAAAGCAGATCGAGAGCCCTCGAGTCCGAAATACGCGCTCTCATTGTGCGTGTGTCCATGACCAAACCCAGGTAAGAAACCTGCTGGGCTGGTCTCGGCGCACTCTTCTTCCAATTCACTGCGAGACCCAGTCGTGTGAGGAAGGACACCACATGGACAGTGTGTGACCTGGCCAGTCCCAGGGACGACGCTAGAATTAGGAGGTCGTCTAGATAGGTCAGGATCCTGATGCCCTCCCTGCGTAGAGGCTCCAGAGCCGACTCCAGACATTTGGAGAAGGTGCGTGGGGCTAGAGCGTAGCCGAATGGGATCCTCGTATACTCGTAAGCCTTGCCCAGAAAGGCAAAGCGGAAGAACTTCCTGTGCCTGCGAACGATCGGGACATTGAAGTAAGCATCCTTGAGGTCTATGCTCGAGCAGAAGTCCCCCGGTAGAAAGTCACCCTTCCAGTGGGTGCTGGGATACCAGCCGGTTCTGGCACCCTGGACGCCGAGCCAGACCGGTACCCCTGCGGTGGACGACTGGTTCCAGCGGGCAGAGGGCACGTGGGAGGCTGTGCAGGCTCACCTCCAGCTCGCTGTCCGCCCCCAAAAGATCTTAACGGACCGCCACCGCAGGGAGGCTCTGGTATATCGTCCGGGCGACCGGGTCTGGCTCTCGTCCAAGAACCTGCCCCTCCGCCTGCCCTGCCGGAAGCTGGGCCCGCGGTTTGTGGGGCCCTTTAATGTCCTGAGGAGAGTCAACGAGGTGACATATCGTTTAGGCCTTCCCCCCGACTACTGCATTAACCCCTCGTTTCATGTGTCTCTCCTCAGGCCGGTGGTGGCTGGTCCCCTTCAGGGGTGTGAGGTGCGGGGGGGGCCCCCCCCCCACCCCCCACCCCCCCCCCCCACCCCCCCTGGACATCGAGGGGGCCCCGGCGTACTCCGTCCGCTCCATCATTGACTCATCATCTATGTTCTCTCTGCTTCCCCTGTCTTTGTGTGTTATTGTCTCTCTTTATGCAGGAATACTGTTGAGCTTCGCCGCTGTCTCTATAATTAAACACGACAAACACGCATCATCTCGTTCTCCTGCTTCTCCTTCCCTCGAAGCCGTTACACTAACAACCAGATGTACTGTAAAGTTGACAAAGCATGAATTCGTTGTCATAATTAAATTCTGTTTAGAAAGTTCTATCTACTGGTGTGTTAATGTTCATGTTTTTGTGCAGCGGAATAACTGTCTACATGGTATGTACAAAACAATGCTTAGGTTACAGTTGCCTTTATGTAATCTGCTAGGCAAACTGTGAAAGATCATGAATTTGGTAGTCAAAAGGAAATTATCATTGGAAAAGTTTAATTATACTGGTAAATGTGTTATCTTATTGTTTGCAGGGATAGTACAAGTAGGGTAAACATGAACGTGTGGTTTACCGGTGCAATCTTTTGCTTTAAATTACTTTTGCATTGAGTGCTAACACCAGAGAAACAAAATGTTCATCACCTTCTAAAATATATTATTGTATTCTCCAATCAACACTTTGTTAGGGAGGTGGTATCTACATTTGCTATGAATACTGGAACTTTATACTTTTATATTTTGTGAACAGTCCAGAGGAAGTAGTCACTACTGCAAAATTCAGATGGCTTTGAGACCTTGTGTTCTTATGACTCAAATGTATCATTGCTAATATTACTAATCAGTATATTAAATCATTGTGCTACAGTAAAATTCACCTTTAAACTATTAGACACTCACCTTCTCTGTACACTTTGTTATAATTCCAGAGACTGAGATGGCCACTGGAAGACATTGATTTTGTGCAACCATGTCTGGGTTGTTTTCATATATGTGGGGGGTCATTGTTTTAATTGTTAAAAAGTCCATGCGAAGGCAAAGTCTTAATCCCCTGCCAGAGGTAACCAGGTTTTAGGTTAAAATATTGTGATACTTAAGGGAATTCATTATTTAAACAAGAGCCCCTGGAACACTAGTAGCCAAACAACCCCAAAACATCAACGATCCACCACCACATTTAACTGTAGAATTCAGGTGACTTTCTTTGAATGCTGTCTTCTTTTATCAAAAAACATGCTAATGGGCTGCTTGGCCAAAAAGTCAAATTTGTGTCTAAACTGACCACAACATACGAAATTATTTGTTCCAATGATGCTTGGCAATGTTCTGACACTGTAATTTGTGGCTTGGGCTCAATAAGGGCTTCTTTCATGTAAATCTTACAAAGAGCTTGTTGACATGGAGGAGGCATCTAACAGTTGATTTTGAGACTTCAAAACCGCAAGATTACACTATACTGTGCATTCTGTTGTAGCTTAACTTGTGCTTTGGATCAGCAAAGCAGCCCTAAAACATAATATCACCCCCTTCAAGCTTTAGTTGGTATGCGGTTCTTCAGGGCAAAGGCAGAGTAGCTAACAGCCTATGAAAAAGAAAATCCTGTTACATTTTACCAAATGAGAGTATCCAAAAAGCATTTGTTTGCTGGTTTATCATTATACCACAGGGAAGATAAGCTATAAAAACAATTGTTCCATACCATTTGTTGTAGCTAGACAATAGTTATATTAGGTGCCAAGGCTGTGTAGTATATATTCTTTCTGGTATTCCTGTTGTAGACACAAGAGCAGGGCTGCCTAGTTTCCATCCTGGAGGGTTGAAACACTTCTGGCTGTTGTTTCTACCTGAAAGTTCTACCTGGAAGCACTCACCTGGTGTCACAGGTCTGCATTAGTCACTAATTAAAAGGAAAGGATGAAAAACATGTTTCAGATGTTTAGGCCCTCCAATGAGATTGGCAGCCCCGCTCTAGAAGCTGAAACTCACCAATTTCTAATTTAACAGTTAAAATAAAATAAAATAAATGTAAACAAAGAAATATTCCCAACATATAGTTTCCTTTTGGAGTGACAAACTGTGATATCTGCTGATAGGGAATTACAATCACGTATTAACTTCTAAAACCCAAACAAGTGTCACTATAAATTCACTTGACTTACACATGGCCTTATACATATTCTTGTCAAGCTTATTAAACAATGATTTTTTTTGGATTTCACTTTTGTTTTCTGATGTTTTGGGGTCACTGAATTACATTAGAACCATTTATGTTTTATTTATTTTAATCACCCATACTGCACTGCAGTCATAGACCATTTCAGTTTTTGTTGAAGCAGAGTAACACACTGTGGATCTCATGTGGAAGGCTTGTTGTATTTCTCTCCCTTCCCCTGGGTGTATTAAACACAGGTCTATCTGCAGCCCTCTGGTCATTCATCTTCTAGCTCGTTAAGCACTATTAATTGAACACACATGTACCACTGGGGTCTGTTTATTAATTAACATCCCATCACTAATACGAACTACCCAGTTTCTCAAGACAAATGGTCTTCAATTAGAAAGCACTCCCTGAGAGGCCAGAATAAAGCTGTGGTAATGGCCAACTTGTAACAGCATATTATTGTGTTTCATTTGGCATAGCATACTGTATAGCATACAGTACATATGCTAAGTTACAACCAGCATGTTTCATATTTGATTCATGTGTTGGAAGCATGTATTTTTACTCACCAACATTTTACAACATTTGTAGTAATCATTTGGTTACATACAAAAAAAAATTATGTTTTAATAATTATAAGTAAAGTTTAGTACATTTTATGTAATATTATAATAATATTTGTATTATTTACTACAATACCTTGCTTTACCTAGCTAATGTTAGCCATCATAAACTGTACAGTTGTCTGATGACATTCAAATATCTGGCTATTGTGCGGTATAAATGTAAGCCTGGAACACCTTCCAATCGAAGTTGGCCTTATGGGAAGGACTTTAATAACTTTTTTTTATCCGTTTTTTTACTTTAGTAAATAATTGTGAGGTGGGGCACCAAATGCTTTCCAAGTGACTTCCATCTGAGATAGAAACATCACCTATTTTCCAGCTACTTAATTAGAATTACATACTTGACAACTTAGTTAATGTCTTTGCAGAAAATAAACTTCCTTAATAAGTCTAGTAGATCTAGATCTAGTAAATCTAGTAGATCTTAGAAGTGCAACAAACATCTCTTTATTGGTAATATGTTGTTCAGATACAATTATACTAGGGCACTACACTCTAACGATCTTCCTAAATCAGTCTGCAAAACTGTTTACATGGTATAATCTAATAATTAGTACTTAAACCATTTGGCATTATTTACATTCCACCTGATTGTCCTTAGATGAAGTATAATGTTACCTGACTAAAGTAAGATTGCTGCGGTGTCTACCAATTTTGCGGTATTGCCAAATGTTGACCAATTTTGCAAGCTAATCACAACATTGTCACCTGTCTAAATTATTTTTAAACATGATGATGAAAGCAGCATACATTTTTAGTAAATATTTACCCACAATAATTGTATTTCCAAGCCCTAGTGCAATTGACATGCTTGAATAATTAGCCTGGGTTTGACATTTAGCCCTGTACAAGCAAGCAAGCAAGTTTATTTATATAGCCCAATTAATTCATAGAAGAAATTCAATGTGCTTTACAATGAAAAGAAAGAAAAGAAAAATATAAAAATGCAACAGAATAAAAAAAGTCAGATTGTTACAATTCTCGAACCACACTCCATGGGGACTCCACCCCGGTATCTCAATCCTTGCAGCACTAGGATGAACCTGTCAGTCCCTTTGTGAGATAATCTCTGCATCATTGTCTTACCTGGCTGTCTCCAGAGGGACATTTATGCCATGTCTGTAAATGCATTTAATATTTATTCTCAAATAATTACAGTTACCAGAACTGTTTACTGAATCACCCCGTTATCTCAATCCTCGCGTTCCAGCACTTCGATAGACTCGTCAGTCCTTTTGTGAGATAATACCCTACATCGATGTCTAAACAGCAGCACAAGAACTTACATTATACGTCATCAGCAGATTGTTACATTTACACAGAGGTTAATCCTCTGATAACTCCAGAACTTGAATTACAGAAAAATTGGTAAAAGATAGAAAAATAGAAATAGAATAACAACTAAATAATAATAAAACTTCAAATTGAGAGAAATATAAAAATAAATCATAATATTAAAACTTTGAATGAGAAAATTGAAATATTCCATGAGGAAGTTATAAAAGATGTAAGGCTAAACAGTGTTAAGTTTAAGCGCTCAGTCATAGGCACGTGCAAAGAGAAGTGTTTTTAACCTGGATTTAAAAATGTATATGTTTGGGGCACGTTTAAGATCTTCTGGTAGTTTATTTCAGTCTTGAGCAACATAGCTGTATAAATATATAATTGTGGTGTCCGGATTTCCAGAGCAATGTACAATGTGTCCCTGTTCAAATATTACTACTGAGAGGGAAGACATTTCATTTGATATTATGAATAGTTTGTTAATATAATGTTGTCAATAAATACACAAACACTACACAAGATACTGCAGCCTAGTTCTGCCCTGTAACTATATTCACCCATAGAAAAATTTGAATTAATATTAATTTAGTTTTATTTTCATTAACCTAATTACCCATTACCCTTACCTGTGCTCAAAAAAGTGGATTGACATCATAATACTGCTAGCAACATAAGCTAGTTAATGTAACTTCCTGCGTTGATAAGAAAACCAGAAACAAGCGCCTAGTGAAACAAGAGAAAATGCTAAATGCCAAGTGGCGTTTCCAGAAAATATTATATGGGGTGGCAGAAGTGTGGCAAGTTGAAATTCAAGGGTGGCATTATTACATAATAGCCTGATCACAATTAATTGAGCCAGATCGCAATAATTTTTAAGACACTTTTTTACACAATATTTTGATTCCAAAACCATTTGGGATTTTTATGCCAATGTTAGAAATGTCTCAAATACCATGCAGATTATGTCCATTCCCATCAGTTAGGATGTCTAGTGTATGGGAGAAGAAGAGCGTTTGACAGCTATGTCGGAAGTTATAGTTGCAAATCATTGCTTGGTAATTTCAATACGTTTAAACCTTATTTTGAAATGTTTTGCACCAATGCACCGTTATGTAATTTCAGAACATTATTATTTTATAGATTGGTCGCATTAACTCTGATCGACAAAAGAAAAAAAACACTCAAGCGTGTGTACAAAAGAAATGTAGGCCTACAATATTGTTTGTCTCACTATAATAGTGGCATTCAATTTACAATATAAACTACAGGTGCTGGTCATAAAATTACAATATCATCAAAAAGTTGATTTATTTCAGTAATTCCATTCAAAAAGTGAAACTTGTATATTATATTAATTCATTACACAACAGACTGATATATTTAAAATGTTTATTATTTTAATTGTGATGATTATAACTGACAACTAATGAAAATCACAAATTCAGTATCTCCGAAAATTTGAATATTACTTAAGACCAATACAAAAAATAGATTTCTAGAAATGTGGGCCAATTGAAAAGTATGAACATGACAAGTATGAGCATGTACAGCACTCAATACTTAGTTGGGGCTCCTTTTGCCTGAATTACTGCAGCAATGCGGCGTGGCATGGAGTCGATCAGTCTGTGGCACTGCTCAGGTGTTATTAGAGCCCAGGTTGCTCTGATAGTGGCCTTCAGCTTATCTGCATTATTGGGTCTGGCGTATCGCATCTTCCTCTTCACAACACCCCACAGATTTTCTATAGGGTTAAGGTCAGGCGAGTTTGCTGGCCAATTAAGAACAGGGATTCTATGGTCCTTAAACCAAGTACTGGTAGCTTTGGCACTGTGCAGGTGCCAAATCCTGTTGAAAAATGAAATCTGCATCTCCATAAAGTTGGTCAGCAGCAGGAAGCATGAAGTGCTCTAAAACTTCCTGGTAGACAGCTGCGTTGACCTTGGACCTCAGAAAACACAGTGGACCAACACCAGCAGATGACATGGCACCCCAAACCATCACTGACTGTGGAAACTTTACACTGGACTTCAAGCAACGTGGATTCTGTGCCTCTCCTCTCTTCCTCCAGTCTCTGGGGCCATGATTTCCAATGGAAATTCAAAATGTACTTTCACCAGAGAACATAACTCAGCAGTCCAGTCCTTTTTGTCTTTAGCCCAGGTGAGACACTTCTGACGGTGTGTCTTGTTCAAGAGTGGCTTGACACAAGGAATGGGACAGCTGAAACCCATGTCTTGCATACGTCTGTGCGTGGTGGTTCTTGAAGCACTGATTCCAGCTGCAGTCCACTCTTTGTGAATCTCCCCCACATTTTTGAATGGGTTTTGTTTCACATTCCTTTCCAGGGTGCGGTTATCCCTATTGCTTGTACACTTCTTTCTACCACATCTTTTCCTTCCCTTCGCCTCTCTATTAATGTGCTTGGACACAGAGCTCTGTGAACCGCCAGCCTCTTTAGCAATGACCTTTTGTTTCTTGCCCTCCTTGTGCAAGGTGTCAATGGTCGTCTTTTGGACAGCTGTCAAGTCAGCAGTCTTCCCCATGATTGTGTAGCCTACAGAACTAGATTGAGAGACCATTTAAAGGCCTTTGCAGGTGTTTTGGGTTAATTAGCTGATTAGAGTGTGGCACCAGGTGTCTTCAATATTGAACCTTTTCACAATATGAAAATTTTCTGAGATACTGAATTTGGGTTTTTCATTAGTTGTCAGTTATAATCATCAAAATCAAAAGAAATAAACACTTGAAAAATATCAGTCTGTGTGGAATGAATGTATACATTATACAAGTTTCACTTTTTTAATGGAATTACTGAAATAAATCAACTTTTTGATGATATTCAAATTATATGACTAGCACCTGTACACTTCTTTCTACACACTGATGTTTATGTGTTTAAAGAATTTCCAGTGTGCAAAATATCTGAGTGTTGGGAGTTCCCTAAGTATTTTATATGCAACTTAAGCAGTGAGGGAAATTATGCAGTATCTTATTTTGGGACAATGTTTATTAATCAACATTGTTCAATGCCCCTTAGTTAGCTAGCTACTTGGCAATGATGGCAGATAGCTAAAAGCTAATTCATCTGCAAATTTGCTAGCTAGCTAACTTTACCAATAATATTGACGATTGCATTACATTAGCTAGTAGACGATATCAGACATATCTTAACTATAATAAATGGCTGCTGCTAATGCAAGATTATAACATTTTGTAACGTAAATGTTGTGAACATGTGCAGCATTACCTTCTTTCATTACAGCTAGGGTAGTTGAGTGTGATCCTGACTGCTCCGTTGCTTATTTTCCTGATCATGAACCGATGCCTGGTGTTTTTACTAGAAGGGAGGGGAAGCAGCACTGTGACAGGAGCAGGCGGACTCCGGGACTCAACCATTTTACGGGGAAGAGGAGACTCTGTCAGGCTTCAAAGAATGAGGAGCAGGAAACGTGGAGTCATGTCTGTGAACGTCTTTAATTGCACACAAAGACCAGGGAAGCAGAGGGAACATATATACTGGGGGGAATGATTGTGAATGTGCACTAAACAAGACAACAGGTGAAATGTACTGATGAGATGAGCGGTGGTGTCAGAAGACTGGTGACGTCGACCGCTGGAGCCTGACCGCAGCAGGAGGAGGAGAGGCTGCAGAGGGCGCAGTTGTCACAGACTCAAAGGTATTGGATACGGTTACCATAGACATTAAGAGAGCTCATCACCTGAAGTGGAGCTGGAATGGTTGCTTGCTCAGTCTTTTAATTGAAAATGTTGCAGTATTTAGCTGTGTACTCGGCTAACTAGTTGACTGTTTTATCGTGTTTCTTCAGATTTCATTCATATATGCAAACTGCAGTGGCTGCAAATTAATTTCGCTTGTGATATGACGAGCTGTCATTTTCCAGCCAAGATTGGAGCTGTAATGTTGTGCTTTGCTGACGATGTCGTCACATGACCATGATGATATCCTGCATCTGCCGACACAATTTTGAGATGTGTGCCTTATGCTGACTATATGATCAAGTTAGTTGTGCCTACCTCGAATGATTGCTTGCTCAATCTTGCCCAAAAAGAGTCCCAGTGCTTCATTGAGCAAACTTAGATGTTCATAATTTTTTGTACCGATCAGCCATATATAAACAACCACAACTGCTAGCTGAAGTTAGTTTACTATCTGGTTAGTCTACCAGGCTATTACAGAAATTGTGTAGTGGCAAAGGGTTGCAACGCTTGCAAAGGGAGAGTAGGAGTAGGAAGAGGTTGATTTTTTAAGTGTCTACAAAATGGGAGAAAACTAATTATAAGTGTCAAATTAAAGATGATGATGTGCTCTTTAAAACAAAGTTAACTTGTAATTGTTATTTGTTCTTAGTTTTTGTGCTCAATCTGTTTGTTTGAAATGTGTAAAAAAAGTATGTTTGAGAATTCTCAGTAATCCACAGCAGCATTCCTATCGGGTCTAAAGGGTTAAGAAGTTATCACGACAGTGTTGAAGTGTATGAATGTATGCTTGTTTATGTTTAGATAACATAAGAATATCTGTTGATCTGTACACAGGAACTCACATTCATTCAAAGCGTGACAGTAAGTAGCCAATGGACTTACAATAATTTTATCCTGCGATGTCTAGAGGACAACCGGAAGTTCTTTGAGATGAGATTGAGTGAGATGAGCTCGAGTTTGTAAGTCTGTAACATCATGAACAATAGACTATCGAATGCTGTAATAAATAATTTAATTACTCTCTCCCTTGACAACCGGGTACACAATCATTATTTCAACCACTATACGAAACAGCTGATTTCTAACAAAAGGTTTTCTATTGCCGTCTCAAAAAAATTACCAACATTTCACAGCATCAAATATAGAGAATAACAAACATATATCCGCAGCGCATTTGTTACTCACAACGACATCATTATCGCTTTCAAAAAGTAAGGACGTTTCACAGCCTCTTCTAATGTAAAAAGTCGTGGCCACTTTGGTGCTAGCATTCTGAGTAAAGAATTTCTGAAAACTAAAAGAGTTTTGAGTGGGGGCCATATCAATGTGTGTGTGTTGATTTTGCTGCATCCACAAAAGATCTCACAAGCCTCTTGTCTGACTAAGGGACACCATTAATACTAGTGTCTTTGAGAGGAACATCGGTTTGATTTAATATTTAAAATACTCCTCTGTAAAACTCTGTAAAATGGGCACTGTGTCATTAGAAACGAACTACCCTACAAATATATATCCTTCCTAAAACATTGCCTGGAATGAAGTACACCAAAACCGTTTTTTATCTATCCTCTGATGGTTCCCCACTGGTTTTTAGCAACCAGAAAACAAAGATTTTACATTTGACCACAAATCAGTAAGCCATTATCACAACAGTGTTAAGATATTTTTTTTAAACACCATAATTCCACTATTTCCTGGCAATGTAGTATGGAAATGTTCAGCAATTACAATGCTGGATTCCAAAACAGACATTGCGTATCACCTTAACTGGGTTTACTCATCTCTTTTACTGTCTTAAATGTGGTAGTGATGTTTTGGTTGATTTTGCCTAAGATCTAATGCAAGCTATAGGGTAGCTATATACATATCTTTACGATAGGTGTCCAGTAAAAAACACTCTTTAATAACATACCAGCTAATAACAGTTCAAATCATGACTTGAATACTCACTGGCCACTGAGTGTTTTTGATGGATGAGTGTAAAGATGATCCTTACCACATATAGAACTAAAAATAATGCTTCATAACTTTTTCATTTGTTGAATAATTGAAGGAATCCTTAAAGCATTTTGAGTGGGGGCCATATCAATGTGTGTGTGTTGATTTTGCTGCATCCACAAAAGATCTCACAAGCCTCTTGTCTGACTAAGGGACACCATTAATACTAGTGTCTTTGAGAGGAACATCGGTTTGATTTAATATTTAAAATACTCCTCTGTAAAACTCTGTAAAATGGGCACTGTGTCATTAGAAACGAACTACCCTACAAATATATATCCTTCCTAAAACATTGCCTGGAATGAAGTACACCAAAACATGGGCAGGAAATGCTGTTCATTTTTTAGTAAGCTAATTAAACATTTAGGGCCACCGTAGTTGTAGTAATTTGTCTACATTATTATAAACAGTATATTGCTAGAAAAAGACTATCTAAAAATATTACTATTCAACAGTTAATAATTACGCTGGGTATGACTAATAAAAAGTGACAAAGTTTTCTAAATTGCTTTGTTACTAACAGTAATAAGAGTATATAAATATGATTTACTATCTGTAGGCTAAGTAAGTGGCATCTTTGTTGCAGAATCAGTTTAGAACATTCCGTGTCACAAGCAATGTCTATTTACATTCTGTTTTTACACATAATTGTTTCTGTTAACATTTGGAATTGTAATCCCTTCTAAATTTATCACAAAATGTGACCTTATTACATGCGATGGCCATTCTAGGCTTCATTACCGTTCTTCTAGCAGCAGGACATAGTGCTTGCAGCGCTAACTCAGATTTTCCTTTTCAAAATAAAAGCCCTCATTGAAATATTTAAGGCAATGTAGTTAACAATGTAGTCGGTACATTTAATTTTTAATGTCCGTTCCAATGTTGTTCTTGTCTGTTTCATTTTACAGACTACATTGTTAACTATATTGCCTTGTAAATGTCAATGATGGCTTTATTTATGAAAAATAAAATCTGAGTGCTGCCTGCCTAATATCCTGCTGCTAAAATAATGCTAACGAAGCTTAGTTTGGCCATCACTACATGCAACTATTAATTATTGACTCCACATGTAATACCAGGGTTAATAAATAAGCTAGGAACTAGTAACATCATATACAACAATGTCGGTATCATTAAATACCATCCATTTTAAATTACATTTCTGAATGTTATGGCCTGATTCATGGTTATACCAAGTAATCCAGTAATGTAAGAACAATTGTAGTTACATAGGTTATACTTGTAATTAAAAGTGTAAGCAATTAGTCAAAGTAACAGTATTTAACAACCAAAATTAACTACTCAGTATGAGCATAAACCTGTGATATGTACAGTAATCTTCTTTGCCACGCATTTTTTGTTGTTCTAACCACCGTCTTACAGTTATTTTTATTAATAGGCCTACATTAGTTTGTGAACCCGAAATATTCCCTAACAACAGAAGATTATTTTCGCCAACAAATCATCCATAGTCTCTATCTCATTGTCCTCTGGGTTAATTCTTTTTTTATTGTTCATCTTCCTCTCCTTCAAGCCCTACTCTGCACTATTCTTTCGCAGTGGGCTCGACGCATTTTCGTGTTTCTGGTTTATTTTCTAGTATCGTTTCCCCGACCCGCAAATGTTCTTTATTGGGTTGAGGCTATTACATTAGTTATAGAGCCATCACTGAATTGGGATGTTTTAACAATAGCCTATTCACTTTATCTCACTTTTAATAAATTGGGACGAGTGAGTGGCATGAACAGAACAATGTTTTGTATAGTTTGATTGACCGATTTGAGACATACAGCTGGACATTTGAATTGTAAACCTTTATTGTCTTAAAATAGCAAAAGGTAGAGGAATATTTGTTACTAATAATCTGTACTAAGAATTTGGAATTGCAATTTGAACATGCTTTTTATTTTATTTTTATGCTTAATCAAAATTATTATTTTTACTGGTGCAATATCATATTCGTATTTTTATACAATTTATTAGGGGTTGATTTTAGAATCATTTTGCCTACTTAAAAATAATAATTCTGATTATTAGTATAAAGGATGGAGTCTGGCAAGCGAATGGCACGATTTGCTTGCCACGATTAAGGCTTGCTGTTAAAAAGAGGAAGCATGAGATCAATGAGACAAGGAGATCATAGAAACATCTCTGGTGTAGCCTATACTGTATGCTCAGTTCACAAAGATTGTGAAGAGTTCATTCTGCTGATTAATTTTAATGTAAAAAAAAATGTGGATCATAGAATGTGTTTTATTGCTGTTTAAATGTAGGCTATTATACATTTTTAAAACATATGTTTGGGACCTATGCTATATGGCTGGAATTTGGGAATTTTAATGGCCATATTGGCTGATTTGATAATGAGTTAATGCAACAAATAAGCGACTGACGCATTTGTAAACTCTGACAGCCTATTTGCCAAAAGTCATAAGATGTGTTTTGCTACCATGCCTTACTTCAGAACTATGAGAGCAACAAATATTTAATGGATTTTATGATTTCTAAATATAATTCAAATGTTTAAACAAATGGTCTTTATTTGTGTGTAGGCTATTGGTGTATTTCTTTATTACAACAATTCGTAATTATGTCATTGATGAAGTTGCGACTAGAAACATTTCACTTTTAAATTCTTTATAACCTGTTATGTTAGGAGAACATTGTGAACATTGTGTGTACTGCTGTTTAGAAAACGATTTTCGAGAACTAATAGCATTTTCAGCTTTCTAGTTCCCCCATGTGTTTGGAATAGTGCAATCACAGTTTGATGCAATCTACCGCATGTTGACGCAATATACCTGATCTTATGACGGTAAGAAAACGCTGCAATTAAATGAGCAACATCTGTAGTCGCTATTACGTTGCTCCTTAATGTTTCATTAATGCTCCTTAATGTTGGTCCTTACCGTAATTGATTTGAGATTAAATATTCCCACCCACCATCCCCAACCACAATCCCCTAGCTGTATTTAACTAAGAATAAGTTCATAATTGCCCCTGGCGGCCGGTTTACAATGGTAGGTAAACCGCAGTTCTCATGTGTTGACACTGAACGTTACTGCGAGACATTCAGGACAAATAGCACTGGGCTACGTTCATATCAAACGTAATAGCACTGCTCATGTAATCATGTTTTCGAAAATAGTTACTAATGGTTATTGCATATAATTACATTTCTAACAAACATACGGTGCCCTATTGAGCTGGCCAACTTTGAAAGCTCTCAACACTCACTCTATTCTATCAAGAGTCTTAAAGCATGATAACTATATTAATATCCCCATTTTGAATGTGTGAAAAATACCTTAAATGTTACTCCTTTATTTTCAAAGGACCAGTCTTTAGGTAACTTGATATTTGGCATCTATTGATGAAGGAATTTAATTGTTGAATGAACCAAGCCAGCATGTCAAGAAACATGATCGCTATTAACCAATTAACTTTCAAGTGGGTGTGATTATTTACATATATGTATATAAATCAGACACCAATAATCAATAATAAAATAAAAAATAAAATACAAGTATTTGATACACTGCCGATCTTGCAGGTTTTCCCACTTACAAAGCATGTAGAAGTCTCTAATTTTTATCATAGGTACTCTTCAACTGTGAGTGACGGAATCTAAAACCAAAATCCAGAAAATCACATTTTATGATTTATAAGTAATTAATTAGCATTTTTATGCATGACATAAGTGTTTGATACATCAGAAAAGCAGAACTTAATATTTGGTACCGAAACCTTTGTTTGCAATTACAGAGATAATACGTTTCCTGTAGTTCTTGACCAGGTATGCACACACTGCAGCAGGGATTTTGACCCACCCCTCCATACAGACCTTCTCCAGATCCATCAGGCTGTCGCTGGGAAATACGGAGTTTCAGCTCCCTCCAAAGATTTTCTATTGGGTTCAGGTCTGGAGACTTGATATGCTTCTTACGGAGCCACTCCTTAGTTGCCCTGGCTGCGTGTTTCGGGTCGTTGTCATGCTGGAAGACCCAGCCACGACCCATCTTCAATGCTCTTACTGAGGGAAGGAGGTTGTTGACCAAGATCTCGCAATACATGGCCCCATCTATCCTCCCCTCAATACGGTGCAGTCCCCTTTGCAGAAAAGCATCGCCAAAGAATGATGTTTCCACCTCCATGCTTCACGGATGGGATGATGTTCTTGGGGTTGTACTCATCCTTCTTCTTCGTCCAAACATGGCGAGTGGAGTTTAGACCAAAAAGCTATATTTTTGTCTCATCAGACCTTCTCCCATTCCTCCTCTGGATCATCCAGATGGTCATTGGCAAACTTCAGACGGGCCTGGACATGCGCTGGCTTGAGCAGGGGGACCTTTGCGTGCGCTGCAGGATTTTAATCCATGACGGCGTAGTGTGTTACTAATGGTTTTCTTTGAGACTGTGGTCCCAGCTCTCTTCAGGTCATTGATCAGGTCCTGCCGTGTAGTTCTGGGCTGATCCCTCACCTTCCTCATGATCATTGATGCCCCAAGAGGTGAGATCTTGCATGGAGCCCCGGACCGAGGGAGATTGACCGTCATACTGAACATGTTCCATTTTCTAATAATTGCGCCAAAAGTTATTGCCTTCTCACCAAGCTGCTTGCCTATTGTCCTGTAGCCCATCCCAGCCTTGTGGAGGTCTACAATTTTATCCATGATGTCCTTACACAGCTCTCTGGTCTTGGCCATTGTGGAGAGGTTGGAGTCTGTTTGATTGAGTGTGTGGACAGGTGTCTTTTATACAGGTAACGAGTTCAAACAGGTGCTGTTAATACAGGTAATGAGTACAGGAGGGCTTCTTAAAGAAAAACTAACAGGTCTGTGAGAGCTGGAATTCTTATTGGTTGTAGGTGATCAAAAACTTATGTCATGCAATAAAATGCAAATTAATTACTTAAAAATAATACAATGTGATTTTCTGGATTTTTGTTTTAAATCCCGTCTCGCACAGTTGAAGTGCACCTGTGTTCTTCCCACTGTAGGTGCATACATCGATCAGCCATAACATTATGACCACCTGCCTAATATTGTGTAAGTCTCCCTTTTGCCGCCAACCATTGAGGCATGGACTCCACTAGACCTCTGAAGGTGTCCTGTGGTACGTGGCACCAAGATGTTAACAGGAGATCCTATAAGTCCTGTAAATTGCGAGGTGGGGCCTCCATGGATTGGACTTGTTCGTCCAGCCAATTCCACAGATGCTCGACTTGATTGAGATCTGAGGAATTTGGAGGCCAAGTCAACACCTTGGACTCATTGTTGTGTTCATCAAAGCATTCCTGAACCATTTTTGTTATGTTGCAGGGCACATTATCCTGCTGAAAGAGGCCAATGCCCTCAGGGAATACTGTTGCCATGAAAGGGTGCACCTGGTCTGCAACAATGCTTAGTTAGGTGGTACATTTCAAAGTAACATCCACATGAATAGCAGGACCCAAGGTTTTCCAGCAGAACATTGCCCGAAGCATCACACAGCCTCTGCCGGCTTGCCTCCTTCCCTTGTGTCATGTGTTCTCCATGTAAGCGATGCACACTCACCCAGCCATCCATGTGATGTGAAAGGAAATGTGAGTCATCAGACCAGGCCATCTTCTTCCATTGCTACGTGGTTCAGTTCTGATGCTCACATGCCCCCTGTAGGTGCTTTCAGCTGTGGACAGGGATCAGCATGGGCACCCTGAGTGGTCTGTGGCTACGCAGTCCCAAAAGCAGCAAATAGAAATGCACTGTGTGCTCTGACACCTTTCGATCAGTACCAGCATTAACATTTTCAGCAATTTGAGTTACAGTAGCTCATCTGTTGGATCGGACCACACAGGCCAGCCTTCACTCCCCACGTGCATCAATGAGCTTAAGCCCTGTCGTCAGTTATTTTCCTTGGACCACTTCTGATAGGTACTGACCACTGCAGACCGGGAACACCCTACAAGGGCTGCAGTTTTGGAGATGCTCTGACCCAGTCATCTAGCCATCACAATTTGGCCATTGTCAAAGTCAGATCTTTAGGCTTGCCCATTTTTCCTGCTTCTAACACATCACCTTCAAGGACAGAATGTTCACTTGCTGCCTAATATCCCACCCACTGACAAGTGCCATGATAACGAGATTATCAGTGTTATTCATTTCACCTGTCACTGGTCATAAGGTTATTGCTGATCGGTGTCTCTCAGCACAAAATTGGTCCAATAGTAACTGAATAGTGAAAACCACATAATGCTGATTGGAGTTTTAATTATAACTTTGTTAGGTTGTTAGGTACATAGTACAACCCCATTACCAGTTGTGACGCTGCATAAAATGTGAAGAAAAACAGAACGCAATGTGCAGATAATTTAAGCCCTATATTCAACAGAAAATTGTACAAAGACAACACATCAAATGTTGAAACTTAGAAATGATACTGTTTCTTGATATGCCCACATTAATTTGATACCAGCAAAAAGTTTCAAAAAGTTGGGATAAAGGCAACAAAAGACTGGAAAAGTTGTGTAATGCTAAAAATCTTAACATGGTGGAATATTACACAACTAATTAGGTCAATTTGCAACACATCAGTAACATGATTGGATATTTAAAGATCATTCCAGGCAGGATGGGTCTGTCAGAAGTGAGGAGGGGGAGGGGCTAGCCACTCTGTGAAAGACTGCGCTAAAGACTACGGTACATAATATCCTTAAACTGGCCTGCCTGCAATCCAGACCTTTCACCCATTGAAAACATTTGGCACATTATGAAACGAAAAATACATCATCATCACCATCTTCCGCTTATTCGGGGCCGGGTCGTGGGGGCAGCAGTCTAAGCAGAGATGCCCAGACTTCCCTCTCCCTAGACACTTCCTCCAGCTCTTCCGGGGGGACAATGAGGCGTTCCCAGGCCAGCCGGGAGACATAGTCCCTCCAGCGTGTCCTAGGTCTTCCCCGGGGTCTCCTCCCGGTGGGATGGGACCGGGACACCTTCCCAGGAAGGCGTTCCGGAGGCATCCAAAACAGATGCCCAAGCCACCTCAGCTGACCCCTCTCGATGTGGAGGAGCAGCGGCTCTACTCTGAGCTCCTCCCGGGTGACCGAGCTTCTCACCTCATCTCTAAGCCACCCTGTGGAGAAAGCTCATTTCGGCCGCCTGTATCCAGGATCTTGTCCTTTCAGTCATGACACAAAGCTCATGACCATAAGTGAGAGTAGGAACGTAGATTGACCAGGAAATCAAGAGCTTCGCCTTGCAGCTCAGCTCTTTCTTCACCACGACAGACCGATACATCGACCGCATTACTGCAGAAGCTGCATCGATCCATCTCTCAATCTCCCGTTCCATCCTTCCCTCGCTCGTGAACGAGACCCCTAGATACTTAAGGTCCTCCACTTGAGGCAGGCACTCTCCACAAACCTGAAGTGGGCAAGCCACCCTTTTCTGATTGAGGACCATGGCCTCGGATTTGGAGGTACTGATTTTCATCCCCACTGCTTCACACTCAGCTGCAAACCGTCCCAGTGCATGCTGAAGGTCCTGGTTTGAAGGGGCCAACACGACAACATCATCCGCAAAGAGCAGAGACGAAATTGTGTGGTCCCCAAACCTGACACCCTCCGGCCCCTGGCTGCACCTAGAAATGTTGTCCATAAAAATTACGAACAGAACCAGCGACAAAGGGCAGCCCTGCCGGAGTCCAACATGCACTGGGAACAAGTCTGACTTACTGCCGGTAATGCGGACCAAGCTCCTGCTTCGGTCGTACAGGGACCTGACAGCCCTTAGCAAAGGACCCAGGACCCCATATTCCCGAAGCACCCTCCACAGGATGCCACGAGGGACACAGTCAAATGCCTTCTCCAAATCCACAAAACACATGTGGATTGGTTGGGCAAATTCCCATGAACCCTCCAACACCCCGTAGAGGGTATAGAGCTGGTCCAGTGTTCCACGTCCCGGACGAAAACCACACTGTTCCTCCTGAATCTGAGGTTCTACTATTGACCATATTCTCCTCTCCAGAACCCTGGCATAGACTTTCCCGGGGAGGCTGAGAAGTGTGATCCCCCTATAGTTGGAACACACCCTCCGGTCCCCCTTCTTAAAAAGAGGGACCACGACATCCCCAGTTGAGGTCAACAGATGCCCACCTCTACTGTAAACAGCATTGGTAGGGCACTGTTTCCCTCTCCTGAGGTGCCGGACGGTTTGCCAGAATCTCTTCGAGGCCAGCCGATAGTCCTTCTCCATGGCCTCACCGAACTCCTCCCAGGCCTGAGTTTTTGCCTCCACAACCAGTCCGCTTGGCCTGCCGGTACCCGTCAGCTGCCTCAGGAGTCCCACAAGCCAACCAGGCCTGATAGGACTCCTTCTTCAGCTTGACGGCATCCCTTACTTCTGGTGTCCACCACCGGGTTCGGGGATTGCCACCTCGACAGGCACCAGAGACCTTACGGCCACAGCTCAGAGCGGCCGCTTCGACAATGGCGGTGGAGAACATGGTCCACTCGGACTCAATATCTCCAGCCTCCCTCGGGATCCAGTCGAAGCTCTGCCGGAGGTGGGAGTTAAAGATCTCTCTGACAGGAGACTCGGCCAGACGTTCCCAGCAGACCCTTACAGTACGCTTGGGCCTGCCGTGTCTGTCCAGCTTCCTCCCCCGCCATCGGATCCAACTCACCACCAGGTGGTGATCAGTTGACAGCTCCGCCCCTCTCTTCACCCGAGTGTCCAAGACATACGGCCGCAGGTCAGATGAAACGACAAAGTCGATCATCGACCTGCGGCCTAGGGTGTCCTGGTGCCACGTGCACTGATGGACACCCTTATGCTTGAACATGGTGTTCGTTATGGACAAACTGTGACTAGCACAGAAGATCAGGGGGGCCGTTCCTCCCAAAAACGACCCTCTCGTTCACCGGGGTAAACACCAACACATGGCGGCAGAGCTGGGGAGCTATAAGCAAACCCACACCAGCCCGCCGCCTCTCACCATGGGCAACTCCAGAGTGGTGAAGAGTCCATCCTCTCTCAAGGAGTGTGGTTCCAGAGCCCAAGCCGTGCGTAGAGGTGATCCCGACTACCTCTAGTTGGAAACTCTCAACCTCATGCACGATCTCAGGCTCTTTCCCTGCCAGCGAGGTGACGTTCCATGTCCCTAGAGCTAGTTTCCGTGTCCAGGGATCGGGTTGTCTAGGCCCCCGCCTTCGACTGCCGCCCGATCCTCTCCGCACCGGCCCCTTATGGTCCCTCCTGTGGGTGGTGAGCCCACTGGAAGGCGGCCCCACGTCGTTCCTTCAGGCTGAGCCCGGCCGGGCCCCATGGGGAAAGGCCCGGCCACCAGGCGCTTGCATACGAGCCCCAACCCCGGGCCTGGCTCCAGGGTGGTGCCCCGGCTGCCCCATACTGGGCGACGTCACGGACCTCAACATTTTTCTCATCATTAAGGGGTTTTGAACTGAAAAATACCATAATTGAAACCCCAAACTTTTGAACAGCTGCAATCCTTTATCAAGTAAGAATGGGAATACATTTCACTTGCAATTGGTCTCCTCAGTTCCCAAACGCTTACAGAGTATTGGTAAAAGAAGAGGAGATGCAACACAGTGGTAAACATGCCCCTGTCCCAACTTTTTTTAAACATATAGCCAGCATCAAATTCACAATGGGCATGTATTTTTACAAAAGCAATTACAAAACAATAACATTTCTTAGTTTCAACATGTTATATATTGTCTTTGTACTATTTTCAGTTAAATACAGGGATAAATGATTTGCACATCATTGCATTCTGTTTTTATTAGCATTTTACACAGTATCCCAACTTTTTTGGAAACAGGGTTGTATTTAGGGCAACTAAATATATGGATTTACCCAACTTTTCAGTCTATTATTGCAGGACGATTTTGATGAACCTATTATGGATTAGAGTAACATTATTTGAATTTGTTAAACTAGAGCACTTCAACAAAATAATTGCAAAGTTCATCAGAACTCATGTATTACATCAGTAGCCTGACAAACTGCATGCTAACTCAAATCCTACTAGCAGGACATATTGCATGACTCCAAGTTTATTTGCATATAATGGTTATTCTCTTCAATCAATATTTGCATATAAAGGAGATTCCAAAGTGATGAGATCCCACAAATAAACCAATTGTCCATAGACATTTATTAAATGTTCCCTAGATATTGTGGAATCTGGGTAATAATATAGTATTTTAAATGTACTATGAAGGTATGATTTATTGAAAGTTAAATGCACCGAGGTAAGGGAGCAATAGGAACATCTGTGTTTAGATTAACTTTTTCAGTAGGTTGTGCTCTGGTAACCTCAGGAATGTGGAATGTTTACATTGACCATTTGGCATGGGGGTTATGGTCTTGGAAACATGATCTTTGCTAGGTAGATGCCCTTCAATGTATATATCAGCTTGTGACCAGCTTTATAGTGAGAACATTTTGGAACATTCTTAGGACAACTCTGCTTTATTATCCCAATTAATACTGAATGTATTTTCTCCCTTGATTTGTGTGGTTTCTCTATTATTTAACCACTATATTTAACCGCTAAATTCTAACAATATCCAGTTTCCATCAGCCTGGTAATTCCTTTTCATACATCAGGTAATTAATCTGCATTAATTGGTTGGATAAAAATGTGGTTGGTGAAACACATGAATACATGAATACATATGAATATTAAAAGGGCTACAACCAAAAATTTCTCTACAGCAATCCTCCCTTGCCAATTTCACAGAGGAGTTAAGATAATGGCTTGGAGGGCTTCTGTTTTATTATTTGGTTTGTGCCACTTGTGAATCCACTGGCTCTGCATTTGTGCATTTGAAATGGGGATGTATTATGGGCATTTCTTCCCCTCTAGCCTGTCCAAGTCTCAATGGAAAGTGTTACCGCACAAACATCAGATTTTTCTGCACTATCATCCCAGCCACGTAAAAGTTAGCCCTGCCTGGAAATTCTTCGACAACCGACTTCTCCTGCCTGACGGTGCCAAACCAGCCATAAATGAGGTGGGATTAAGATGCAGGATTGTGATAGATTTCTGTTTTAGGTAACAGCTAACCTATTTTGATTGAAAACTGAGGATCCTTCTCACAAACACATTCATTGGGAAAGCCAAGGTTAATGACTGAAGAAGATTCAGTATAACATGTTCACTGAAGTTGTATCTCTCCACCTAAGGAACTGTCAAAGTCAAATTGGAAACAAACCCACAGAACCCAATAGAAACTGTCCCTCTGAGTGCTGTCATGCTCCAAGGTCACATAGTCCTCTCTCCACAGAACAGGTCAATAGCAAACAGCAATAGCCAAAGGATCAGCCAACAGCACCAAATCCCAACCACACCAGATAACAGACAAAAACATAGGACCACTCTCTTCAGTCCTCAGGTAAAAAGTAGTAAAAGGATCCCAAAAAGAGGCAACATCGGGAAATTATTCTTGGGTCACAACCCCAAATGTGTTTTTAATTGAACATTTGAAAGACTTCATTTTCAGAAATTTACTGCCATAAATTCCAGACATACAACAGCAAAAACAAAATCAAGACACAACAACAACAGCAAAAACAAAACCAAATGCAACTGCAACAACAGGCAGGACTAACCCTCTTGGCAGTGTGACAGCCCTCGCCCTGCAGTGTGATCAAAGCAGAACACAACAAATGCTGCTTGTCTGTAAAATGGGGAGTAGCTGTCTCATCTTGACAGTCGGGGCACCAGTATGAGTATTAGAACCACTACAGTGCATACTGAAGGCTAGGAAGCATCAATCTCTCCGTCAAGGCTATGGGCAAGGAAATCTGTCCGTCTTGTTCTCTTGTTGCAGATATGCAAAAATGTATATACTATTAGTATATTTCAACAATTGAAGAAGACTTTTCTCAAGTTACAGTCAAGGATTTTGTAACATGTGAATGGAAATGGTGCATTGCAGGTGTATAAGACATTTTGATTGTTGTGCAATCGTTTCCAAAACAGCTGTCACCTCCCACCGTTGCAGAGAAGACTCATTTGGGTTAAGGGTCAGGTGTATAACATCACAGATAAGCAGAGGTCACGCATGGTTGAAATCAGTGTCAGGTTTTTTACTGCTTCTCACAAGTTGGATGAGTCAACCACAAATAATCATCACCACAGGAAATCATTAGCATTTAATCTGTCATTGCATTCTTATATTTATTAACTGGGAACATCACCCAAAGGTATATCTATGTATGGACATTACATTATTAGCGTTTCAGAAACAACTTCCATCACTAATGCATCAAGTGGCAAAATTAAACATTGCAATAGCTAGCACTGGACGGTTGTGCATGACCCCACTTACATATTATATTTCCATTCAAATTAGTTACATTATTTCTGTGAAATATTTTTTTAACAGATTGACATCTAGACAGCCGTTTGATCTAGTTGGAGGTGGAATTGTATTAGAGCTGTGAAATCCACAAATGGCTAATTCCAAAACATTATCATTAGAAGAGATGGTGGACTGCAATGTGAAGTGGTGAATGTTGTTGCTATAAGCAGTTTTATAAGCGATGCAATATACTGTAGTATTCAGTTGCACTTGTATAATATGTCACCCTTCATAATGTAGCCAACACAGCACCATCTTGTGCTAAAAGGCAGATCAATCATCATTAGGGCCTTCATCTCCCTGTCATTGACAGGTCCTGTCAACCTTGCTTTGTGCAGGTGACGGCTGTTGTTGGGCAGGCATATGTATAGAAGACACGCAGAGTGAATCCCAAATTGCACCCTCTTCCCTCTGTGCCCTGGTTAAAGGAAGTGCACTGTACAGGGAATAGGATACTATTTGGGACCGAGCCCCAGGGAACCGTACAGTAAAGTTTAGGTTTGCTTGAGTTGCTGTTGTCCTTCAAAAATACATGACAGAGCACTTTATAAGGGAATGATGATTAGTGGATGATGCCAGATTGGCACTGGGCAAGATGGATGTGGTACATTGAGGCACCTCTCGTTACCCAGGCAAAGCAGGGCACAATAATGCTGCAGCAGCAAACAATACAACATGAATGAGCAACAACACACAAATACACACATGGTAAGTCAAGTGGTGTCTCTGTCTGCGTAAGGTCAGCTGGATCAAACTTTATGAATGCCACTGATTGCATTCTCTATCTATAATTTTAATACACATTACAAAGTTAACAAATACTCTTAATTTTCTTTTAAATAAACATGCTTGAAAAGAGAATGTGATGTAAGAATAATAGCAGGAGCCAGTGACAAGTTAATGTTGGCCATTCATCTTGTTATAGAGCTAAGCATTCATTTCCCTCCCATTTGTCAGCAGTGGAACAATATGGGGACAGTTAGAGGGGATATAATAGATGACATGTATCAATAGCAGTCTGCTGATCCGCGTGTCTAATTCATCTTGCTGTTCCTTCTGTGTGGACAAATGATCTTTCCTGGTGCCAAAAGCAGGATGGCATGATGCCCTGTTAAAGCTAAATCCAAAGTCAGACTGCCATTTTAAATCCCTGTGTTTGTTTTGTGATGTAGCATATCCAGCACTGAGACAACATGGACTCATTAGGATAGGTCAAACATAATGACATTCAGCAAATACATTTACACATACACACAATTTTACTGTGTGAAATGGGGCTGCTTGTGGTCATCTTTTTAAATGTAAGTTTAAGTTTTAAGTTTAAGTTACAGTTAATATGGGAATTAGAATATATTGGGAATGCCAAAGGATTCGGGCAGTAAATTTTTTTTTGGCTCTGACTTCCCAGAGTGATCAGTATATAGTCTTGATTCTAGGTGTTTTTCTGTCATCGTAAGGACCAAATAAGTGTATATGCAAGTCAACTAGCCATCATGGAGCAGCTAAAATGAGAATAAATTGATCACAAGACCCTGCAAAAACTTTTGCCATGTCAAGATCGTCTGTTTTGTAAATTTAGAAAAACTTACTGGTGCGCAAAACAATGGCAAATTAATATGTAGACCAAGGAAGATATTTACATGGGATTAACAAAAATTATAAATTAAAAAAAAAAATGAATCAGACAGATCAGGAACAGTCCGCAAAAAAGTACACCAGCCGAACTACAGAAGCTAGACTGCAAGGTGCAAAAACACTAGTAAGCTTCAAAAACAGGATGGCTTGAAAAGTACTCAAAAGAGCCTGGAGAGTTCTGGAAAAGATACTGTGGACAGATGAGACAAGGATGTACCAGAGGTATGGCAAGAAGAAAGTGTTTAGAGAACAGGCATACCAACTCCTGTGTAAAATTTACTGTAGTGGAGGGGGTGTCATTGTACATCTTCAAATTGAATGTGCTGAATTACAGAGCCAAAAAGAAAATGTGTCAGTCCAAATAGTTTTTTATTATTCTTATTCTTATTTCTGTCACTTCAGTGACATGGTCCAATATTTGAGTACAACAGACATGCTAGCAATCGTTGTGAAATAGAAATGGATTATACACCTAAATATACTAGCTTTGATCAAATTAAATATTGAGATTATGACTGGCTCAAAGTTCCTAGCCTGTATCAAACTGATTGAAATCAAACATTGTTTTATTTTGGAGGTGTGCAAAAAACCTTTCGGCGTACAAAACTACACCAATGTTGGCCAAAGGAAACAATCTGATTCACAAATTCTAACACAGGACAAAAGTTGTCTGAATGAACCTTCAACAACTGGTTGGTCACATAAATCAGTGTTAAACAAATCCCTTTCTTCTTTTTGTGGCTTTGATTGTCTTTATCTTTGAATTTGTTAAAGTGTTTTCGTGGAGTTAGCATTTGTTCGGTCTGTGATGGACCACCACCAGGTGGTGCCAGACTATACTCCTGCTGGCCAATAGCACAGTTTGCCTGAGACACTGGCCCTCGACTGTCCAAAGATAACGTCCTTTATAACTAAATCATAAGACATGTACGCACAGACACAGGAATGCATTAACACAGACGTTAACAGATAGATATGCTCAGAAAAATCTATACACAGACACACACTGTCTGTGCTGATCCAGCTGATGTAATGATGAGCCCCACTGGTGTACATTTAGGTCTAATTCAAAGAGATTTGAGTAATAACCAAGAGACGGATGGTCGGCGTCAGTGGAGAATTGAGATGTGCCTGATACAATGAGGAGGCTGTACATGACCCTCTCCAATCCCTGCTACAGTATATTGGAAAGGAGATGGATCATTAGACAGAGCTTTAGCTGGTTGCTGGTCGGATTGTCGAATTGAATTTCATTATATTTTCTCTTCGCTTAATTAGATTGTAGTCTCTATGAGACTAATGCCATTGAAATAATGAAGTGATGATGACAGGAAATTCGTTTTGGTTAATGCGCTTGTTTCAGAGATGGTAGGATGTTACCCACATCAAGGCTACATTCCAAATGGCATCTTATATAGCAGAGCTCAGATTAGCACTATAGGGAGGTGTTGTATTGTTTGTGTACTTCCATAGAGATTAGTGCTCTATGCATTGTGTATCAGGGAGAATGTCTCCATTAGCTCTATACTTTCATATCAATTTACCTGACCATGCTAGGCAAATATCAATTGAGAAATATACGTATATGATAATAATAGTGTAACAAATTTTTTTTTAAATTGTTTTATGCCAAAGAGGCACATTCTAGAATGAACAATGGTCAGAAAATAGCAGAAGAGATAGTTGGTTTATTTCACACAATGGCATAAACGACGGTTATGCAAGTTGTACTTTTTTGAAAAACATTCCCTATTCATCAAAACAAACTCAGAGTAGAGAGCCGTTGAGCGTATTTGAAAACTAGTTTCCTAGGAGCCCGTAATACATGTATGATTCACTATGTACAGTAATCATGCATTCATTTACTTTATCTGATTCCATTTCTTGCAGAGCCTACTGAACACCACTTTTGTAATGCAGAGTGTGTTACTATCCAACCTGCCAGACTGAGAATAATAGAGAGAGAAAGAAAGGAGGGAGGGTAAAGGCAATCTAAACCGGCAGTGTTAGAAATTGTTTCATGGACAATGAAGCAGCTTTAAATGATGGAGAGATTTAAGAAGTAACACAATCCTGGCACTGAAAAAACTCTGTGTACAAGTGGAATAAATCTAACCCTGGCTTGGGGCTTACTGGGCATGGTTAGTAAGGGTATGCATTTTTAGGGGGGATTGAATCCATAAAAGTAAATGTCAAAACATATATTCAGTTGCATGGTCATCACATGTACAATCTGGAATGCATAAAGAAGATATTTTAATGTGCACTACCCATAAACAAGTGATATTATAATTGGGGGGGCAACTTACTCACTTCTAATATTGGGGGAACATGTGCATGTAATCCTTTCATATAAAGCTTTATTTAAAAGCTTTATATCAGTATTTCTCTACCCTGCTCTTGGATGACCCCCTGTCCTGTTGATAATGAGCTGATCATTTGAATCAAGTGTGATAGAGCAGGGAAAGATCTAAAACATGCAGGGCAAGGGGGCGCCCTGTTGACTATTTTACTTCTTACTGTCCCATGGACTGCTGCAAAATTATTAATACTGTTATGATGCAAAGGTGAAATAGTCAATTGGAATGTCAATAGTCATTATTGGACACAGGTTTTGTCATTACACAGACTGAAAACAGCCCTACAAACCATTGCATCAAACAATTCATAGGCAATAGACCCACTGGCTGTTGGTGCCATTTCAAACACAGCCATGTTTTTTTGTGCTTTATTTAGTTCAGAAAATCAAATTGAGATATTTTATTTTGCACATTTTCCCTTTATACATAGTACATGTTTTCCAAAATAATATCACACACACCAACACAAAAACATTTCCACAAGTAGGCACACAGCCAAATTTGTCCTCAAGCAAAACCTCCAGCAATGCTTCATACTTGCAAGACACAAGGCATGCAAGCCTAAGCTAATTTTGCAGCTATTTTTTATTCATGATCAAGGTATGTGTGCTCTGATGCACATCTCAACCAAAGCCGTTTCGCTTGTTATCACACAGCTTGCTCAAGCAGGAAGTATTCACAGTTCATGCTCTATGCTCATGGAGGAGAGCGCAATCACCGTTGATCAATCACGGTTGAGCTTGCAGGCAACATACCACAAGGATTGCCTGTGTGACCCATCCACCACACAATGTTCACAACCCTTTTCAGGACATCAGGACACTGTTGGTATTATGGTATGCTGCGTTGCCACAGCTGCACTACGTGGTCGTAACTTAGACCTCTGGGTCACTTAAGGATTTATTTTTATCCGATTTACAGTGTTAAAAGTGATTATGTCTGCTTGAACATTGGGAGCATTAGCACTCGTATATGTTACAGTGACTTTTGTATTCAAACATACTGATTTTGATCATTTGGTTTCCAAATGAGAGATGAGAGAGTGAGAGAGGTTTCCAATTTAACAACAAAAAAAGTTAATACAAAGTCAAGTTCTCAGTTTTGTTAGAAGCCAAACTTGAAGATCTCTACACCACCAGGGGTTGGGGATAAAGAAACAAGGAGGCCTGATGTCTGTACTACGTCATCCTTCCCTGCAGGCTGGGACACCCGACAGTATAACAGGGATGTCTGCAGTCGGTGGAGCTAGTAGAATCCTACTGGATTTCTGATGGATGGATTAGAAAATAAATCATTGTCGTCATGATGATACATTTTCAACCTTGCCATTACAAACACAAAAAAAGGTTTTACATATTCATATGATGTACACGTTTAAATAATCAAAATATATGACAACAGTATGTATTTGCACAGTGTTATGTTTTACTTGTTGTAATGTGATGTTACTGGAGTGGAGGGTGGATGTGCCTTATAACATGTTATAGCACTAACAATTATTAATGGTACGGAATCAAGGCTGAAGGTTTAGCGTCTCGCTCTTTACTCAGACCCAGAACTCCCACCAGGCATAAAAAGTCCATCCATAAGCATCAAGAAATGTCTAATAATAAAAACAACAAAACACAGAGTGCTTATTCAAACACACCACACACGGTTTGATCGGTCACTTTTTCAATGTTGTCCGTTACAGTTTCCTGTCTAAAATTGTAATCAGTAACGTAACTTTTGGGTTACTCAAACCCAGTAATGGCATTTCTTTCAGTTACTTTGGGATTATTTTCGAATTAAGAGACATTAGAAGACAAATAGGAATACAACCATTTCAACAACACCTATTGCTGAATTAGTCAACTTTAGAGTTTACATACCTGGGAGTGTATTGATTTTTCATTTTACCTTGTAAGTTATGTACTGCATCTGTGAAAATTATTCAGACCTCTTGACTTTCTCTCCATTTCGTTGCATTTTGGACTTGGGTAATTAATTTCAAAGAAATAGAAACATTGTAAATAAAAAATTGCCTTGTATCTACACGCAATATCCCGAAATGCCAAATAAATTTGTGCGAATTTATATGAAAATAAAAAACTGTAAATAAGTGTTCAGACCCTTTGTTGTGTCACTTTAAACTGAGCTCAGATGAATCTTGTGTCCTTTTATTGTCTTTGAGATTTCTCTAGAACTTGATGTTATGTGTCTTTGCTGTTCTACCTGTGTGCCTGTGTCTGTGTTAATTGCCTACAGGTGCAGGAGGCTGATAGAACACCAGTTTTCTTGCCTGTTGTCCGGTCTGAGCCAATCAGATGTCATCTGCTTATTCTTAAGAGCTGTCCTTTCATTTCTCTGAAGTGTGTCTTTCTGTTTACTTTGCTCTCTGTGAAGCATTTGCATGTTGTTCACACTGTTTTATGCGTCCACAGAGTTGGTTGCAGCAGAGGAAATGGTGTTATGTGAGATGCCCATAGGTATACATACCTGCACGTAGTATATACCTTTGTACAGTCACACAAGACTAATAGCTTAGGGGCGGTTGTTACACTCCCTTGTATTAGTCAGGTTTTAGATGTGTAGTTAGGTAGGGTGACTAATCTAATTTAGGGAACAGTATTTTGGTTTAAAAGGTAGACTAGGTTGATGGTGCTACTTTTTTTTACAGTGGTAGGTGGCATCACCCAAGTTTTACCCCTGCTGTATGTTTTTATTGTATACAGTGCATTCTTCCTTCTGGATTAAAATCATTGATTGCACTGCAGTTCCAAGGTTGTGATTTTGTGGTTTCTATATATCTTGGGGTGTGGTGTATTTATAGTGTTGGGGTGTTGGTGTTATGTCCTTGCATTCCCTATGCTTATCGGTTGGGGAGCGTAACATATTTGGGGGCTCGTCTGAGATTTAAATTACGTTGATGTGGTGGACTGTGGTGTTGTGTCTTATGGTTGCCTTGGATATGGTAGGGATGCCTGGTTCTGTGTTGCACCAGTTTGTTGAGGCTCTGTCTTTTGACCGGCTCCATGTGTCCTGCAAGGTTGACTTATACGCAATCGCAGATCATTACTGTTTGTCAGTTCCAAAGAATGTGAATAAAGCAACGCTGTAGTCAACTGTTTGGTGAAGGGACAGGTGCTTGTTTTACTGATCCTGTTTCCATTGTGTCTGTTCCGGGTTCTCCTGTAGCGGGTACGCCGCCCACCTCACCCACTTGAAGGGAAAGGATAAGAGGTGACAAGGTTTCACCAGATGTTTAAGGGGGTGTTGTGGAGTTCCCAGTGACCTCAGTCTCCTGAGTTCAGCGTTCAAGCCAATAGCCGACTGAAGGTTCAGCTGGTGTAGCTTCAGTTTGAGTCCCAGGACAGGGAACGTGAGGCGGATCATCGTCTCCATTCGGAGATCAGCAGAATGGAACTAGGGGTTGAGAATAGGTGAGTATACGAAGGTTGGAGCTGGAGGTTCAGTCATCTTCCAGTGGCTCTAGTCTGTTCACCTCCTCTCAGGTGTTTTCTCTCCCAAGTTGTGTGATGTTAATAAACATATAGCCTTGGTTCCCCAGTTCCGGAAGACAGGAGTTGACTTGTATTTCGGAGCATTCAAGCGCTCCTATCTGCGATGGCCAAAAGATGAGTGGCCTCTTCTCCTACAATGCAAATGAACAGGTAAAGCTCAAGAGGTTGTCTGCGCTTTCACTAGAAGACAATTTGTGTTATGATATTGTGAAAACTATTGGGCTTCATGCGTATGAGTTGGTCCCTGAGGCTTACATACAAAAATGTAGGAATAACACTAAGGGTGGGTTCAACCAACATAGATTAACTTTTAAACAGGGTTAAATCAAGGTTTATCTATAAATCTTGTTGCACCAAATGTAAAGGCTCCTAACCGCACAAAGTAGATTTTTCCTGGGAAACAGAAAATGTATTTGATAGATGGTGTGCTGCAAGTCAAGCTACTAATGTGGCCTCGCTACGTGAGTTAGTCTTATTGGAAGATTTTATCTGAGATTTTTGGAAGATTTTTATCTGGTGATCCAAAAGATTAGTGGATAGTCTGTTCACATATTGGGGGACACCGGGGCTGCACAGTTTTATATCTTAGTTGATACAGTACCTGACAAATTCTCTAGTGGTTCAAGTGTATTGGTGCAGGGAATTGAGATGGATTTTGTTCTGTTCCTTTACATAATGTCCATCTGATATCTGACTTATCTTATTTATCTTGGGAAATGATATTGCTGGGGGTAAGGTGTTGCCTAGTTTGGAGGTATTGGATTTCCCCAATGCTCTGTCAGATGTCCTTGGTCAGAGCTTCCCAGAAGCGTTTCCTGCGTGTGTAATTATGCACTCTCAGTCCAAAAAGTGCTTGACTTGTGCGACTCTGTTCTTGCACCAGCATTTGCCAATGATGGCTGGGTACCTCCCGTATGTCCAGATAAGCCGTCTTACATTGCTGAAAGGTTAGCCCAGACAGAAGCAGGTTTAGAAGCCATACCACTGACAGTCATCCGTGAACAACTTAAAATTAATCAGCATGCTGGCCCCAGCCTTGCTAAATGCTTTTCTGTGGTGGTTGTTCCTGAGACGGTTGACCAACATAATGTTAATTTTTGTGACAATGGACTTCTCTTGCGTAAATAGAGTCTGCATCCAGAATGTGATTGGAGTGCTGTTTATCAGATCGTTGTTCCAACTGCCCGAGTGCTTAGGCATTTCTTTTGGCCAGGTGTTGCTGCTTTTTGTCGTACATGTCACATTTGTCAAATTACAGGTAAACCTAAGCAAGTGATTCCACCTTCTCCTCTTTGTACTGTACCTGTAATGGGGGAGCCATTTGAACATGTACTTGTAGATTGTGTAGGACCTTTACCAAGTCCAAAACTGGTAATCAGTTCTTGCTCACAATAATGTGTGTAGCTACTCATTATCTGGATGCTACACCTCTACACAAAATTACTCCCCAGTCTGTTGTGTAATGGTAATTCCATCGATAGGAACTCTTAATGGAAGTAAGTACAGAGACAAAATTCTCTTGGCACAACAGTTTATTTTATATTTGCAAATAGAGATGCATCCTAAGCCTATCATAACATGCCTGTGAGGAATCTCTGAGGAAATACAGAACAGTAAAAGTTCTTATTACAATTGAAAAGGGGTGTGGTAAGATACTGCCCTGCTGTCTTACATCACATACGTTTTACCCAAAGTGCAGGCTGTCCCCCCACCTTATCCTTCCTGCCCTAGGTGTTTACCGTCAAGGGTGTGGGGGAACATCATAAAAAGCAGTCAACCACATTCCTGAAAAACAAAGGACAGATACCCTTTATTGGTTTGGGAAGATTAACAGATGGTCAGAGGTCATAATGATCCACTGCAGACAGAAACAAATATCAGAGTTACACACCAGGTAATAGTAAAGCAGACATTTACACACCAGGTAATAGTAAAGCAGACATTTACACACTAGGTAACAGTAAAGCAGACATTTACACACCAGGTAACAGTAAAGCAGACATTTACACACCAGGTAACAGTAAAGCAGACATTTACACACCAGGTAACAGTAAAGCAGATATTTACACACTAGGTAATAGTAAAGCAGACATTTACACACTAGGTAATAGTAAAGCAGACATTCACACTCTATGTAACAGTAAAGCAGACATTTACACACCAGGTAATAGTAAAGCAGACATTTACACACCAGGTAATAGCAAAGCAGACATTTCTCAAATGTACATTAGTTCAAGAATTTCCATAACAGTAGTGGAAGTTCTGATTACGTTTTTTTCTACCTTGGGTCTTCCTAAAATTCTTCAGATGGATCTAGGCACAAACTTCTTCTTGAAGCTCTTTAAGCAGGTGTTAGCGTCCCTAGCTGTGGAACACGGTTTCTAGTGCGTATCATCCTGAGTCAAAAGACTCAATGCTGGCATCAGACTCTAAAATCAGTGTTGCACAAGTTTTGTTTTGAGTGAGGAAATGTGTGTTACGCTTGCCTTGTTCGCAATCCATGAGACAGTACAAGAGACTCTGGGTTTTAGCCCGGAAGGATTCCCAGTTGTATCAGCCACCTTGTTTAATTCAGCTCATAATACCAATGTTCAGGATGAGGATGGATTGGTCTTGCACAATACTGCTCAGCAGTGTGCAAGACTGTTTATTTCAGAGATGATGCAGTTGTTGCTGTCACAGCTGGAATATTTACACCTGAGCCAACATTGTGACATTAGTGTGGGATTAATTAATGATTATGCCTTGGAGTTCACCTTGCATTCTTGTTCCAAAACCTGACAGTACAGTTAGATGATGTACTGATTACAGAAGGGGGAATGCGGTGACTGTACCAGATTCTTTTCCGTTACCTAGGCTGGACAACTGTATTGACAAGGTTGGCTCGGCCATCTATGTCCGCAAACCTGACCTTCTTAAGGGTTACTGGCGAGTTCCATTGACGGATTATGCTTCTGAAATCTCTGCTTTCATTACACCAGACAGTTTCTTGCAGTATTTAGTTATGCCTCGCAATGCTTTTGCTACATTCCAACGATTAGTAAATATGTTCTGAATTGTGAAGCTTACTTGGATGATGTGGTTGTGTATTCCCGACTGGGAATCTCACATGAACTTTGACCACTGTGTTTGACCATTTAGCCAGGGCTTCATTCACCCTGAATCTGGTTAAATGCAAGTTTGGTGAGGTCACGGTTTCTTACCTTGGGATGGGGGTGGGGCACGATCTGGTCTACGGCCAACTGAGACCCACAACTTTTGGGTTTGAAAAGCATTGAATAAAATGATTTTAAGATAATAAAAAAAGAAACAAATTGCAATGACTCCTAATTATTTAGTGCACTTATTCTTTTAATTTAAAGGTTATCCAGGAAGTAATTATAATTTTTTCATGTAAGTATATGTAATCCCATTATATTTTTTGTAATCCATTACATGTGGGATGAGATGCTCTCACTCCTTCTTCCTGATGTCCTCTGTGATCCAACATATGAGATTGGTAACTACAAACTTATATCAGATAAAAAACACTGTTCTGGTTAAATAAAGATTTCATGAACACAAAAAAATCTGCAATTGCACTGGGGGTTCCGATACTTTCAGGTAGCACTTTAGTATGCAATGTTTATTGTGATTACTTTTCCATTGTTGACTATTCAATTTATGTTATGTTTTGAACCAAGATATCTATCAGTACTGTAAGTTCTAAATGTGTCTTTAATGGGCAATTAGTCCAGCCCAGCACTCCAATTAACCATGAAATCCATATTGCAAGTCAAATTTGTTAAAAGTGTATTTTCATTGGTATTAGTAGTTGTAATTTTATATAAAACTCTTCGTCTCCAACCTATTACCCAACACAAAGAACATTTTCATAAATTCCTCTTTTTCAAACTACCTCTTTCTTTTAGCTAGAGTGCAGCAAGGGGGGGCAACATGTACCACAAATGCACTGTAATTGATTATAAGCCAAACAAGGAACAACCAGATGTTCAACATCCAGTCCACATCATTACCCTAATATCAAACATTAGCATGAAGAATTATAACCTGTCTTTAATTGAAGTGAAGAGCAAAACACAATAAATCACTGCTGATTACTTGTTTTGGGGGACGTGCCAGTAAATGGCAACAACGCTTGTACAACGACGCTGAAAGAAGTGCAGGTACAGTTGTGCACGAAGGTTTGTATACCCTTGGAGAATTGTTAATATATGTACAATTTGTAAAGAAAACATGAGTGAGCAGGCAAAACACATTCACATTCAACTATAGGTCATAACAGAATGGCACAATCATAAAACAAAACATGGCAAAAAAGAAAATAATAAACTGACCCCTGTTCAAACATCTGCATACCCTTAGTTCTAAATACTGTATATTGCCCCCTTTTGCATTAAAAACAGCGTGCAGTGTTTTGGAATAGTTGTCTATGAGGCCCGAATTCTTGCATGTGGTATAGCCTCCTGGGACCCAGGATTTTTTTTTTCTTTCAATTTGGATATTTTTGAGATAAATTAAGTGTTGTGATGGTAAAGAACACATTGCAAAGAATATTTTTTGGAAAAACAATTGTATTCAAATTTTACAACATGTCCACTGTAGTAGACAACAGGACTTCATAGTTTTCATTCGTGAAACATTTAAAAGCTGAGAAAGAACATGGAGAGACCCACAGTAAACATCCAGTAACATACAATACCACACACACTAAACAAAAAGCAAATGTAGATGCTCCATTCTTATGTGTTATCTTAACACAATTTTATCTGAACCACTTGTAATTTCATCATTAGATGTTTAACTGTAGATGGTATTTCATGAAGCATTCTGACTTTTTGGAGACACAGAGGAACATGTTGCACTTTATGCATCTCACAAAGGTTCTGCTTTTGCATCCAGACATCCTGCATGTGGAAGCATTTTGAATGTTGAGCATTTGGACCAAATGGATTGCACCATATTTCCTTATGTTCTCATCTGGGTGGGGCTTCCCTTTCTTTATTTCCAGAGAGTATTCTTCATCACTTGAGTTGGTGTCATCTTGTTGACAAGCCTGTGCCTGGGATACCAGTTCCTCAGCCAAGAGGAGTTTGAACTCCAGGTATTGGGAGGTTTTCTTTGCAGGTTGTTGCAAGGCCTGGCTGTCTTGTCGGCACAGAATCCATGAGTTGGTGATTGCCAAATCAGTGAAGTGAAGCGTAGTACGAACATTCCACTTCTTGGTGCGGCTGGACATTCTGTAGACACTGAACAAGTACTTTAATGAACAATAGGACTTAATAGAGTGACATGTATAGTATGAGAGATATGACTACAGTGGACAAAAATGTATTGCTGTGTCTCAGAATGATAGGGTCATTGTTGTGCTGGAAAGTCCAAGAGCGTCCCATGCGCAGCTTTCATGCAGAAGATTGCAAATTGTCTGCCAGTATGCTGCATTCATGCTGCATTCATTTTGCCATCAATTTTCACAGAATTCCCCATGAATTTAGAGTTCACACACCTCCAAAACATCAATGAGCCACCACATGCTTCACAGTGGGGATGGTATTCTGTTCACTATAGGCCTTGTTGACCCCACTCCAAATATAGCGCTTATGGTTGTCACCATAAAGCTATATTTTGGTCTCGCCACTCCAAATTACAGTGTGCCAGAGGCTGTGAGGTGTGTCAAGGTGTTGTCGGGCAGATTGTAACCAGGCTTTTTTGTGGCAACTCGACCATGCAGCTCATTTTCGTTGAAGTATCGTCGTATTGTGCTCCTTGAGACAACTACACAATCTTTTTCCAGAGCAGCTTGAATTTCTCCTGAGGTTACCTGTGGGTTGGTCTTTGTATCCCGAACAATTCTTCTGGCAGTTTTGGCTGAAATCTTTCTTGGTCAACCGGACCTTGGCTTGGTGTCAAGAGATCCCCGAATTTTCAGGTATTGACAAGTACTGACTAGCATCTGCAAGGCTTTGGCTTTTTATATCCTTTTCCATCTTGATAAAGTTCCATTACCTTGTTACGCAGGTCTTTCGACAGTTCTTTTCTGCTCCCCATAGCTCCGTATCTAGCCTGCTCAGTGCATCCTCATGAGAGCTAACAAACAAATTGACTATTTGTACACATACACTAATTGCAATTTAAAAAGCCACAGGTGTGGGAAATTCACCTTTAATTGCCATTTTCACCTGTGTGTGTCACCTTGTGTGTCTGTAACAAGGCCAAACATTCAAGGTATGTAAACTTTTGATCAGGGCCAATTGGGTGATTTCTGTTATCATTATGATTTAAAAAGGAATCAAACAATTATGATAATAATCCTTAAATAAAAATCATATCCTTAAATAAAAGACAGATGTTTTGTATGATCAGTAAAATTTTCAAAATCAATGCCAAAATGTCAGAATTTCTGCATGGGTATGCAAACCTCTGAGCACAACTGTAAATAAGGAATAAACACAATTGCATTCCTGTTCAAATCCAGGCCTCTGGTGCCATGCCTGTCTGAGGTGGAATGCCTCCCAGTCCATATCTAATCATTAATGGGAAACATCCTTCTGATTGCATTGGATTGGCTTAAAAATGTTTTTATCCTATGAATTTGGCTCAAACATCTGAACAGTTGGAGCTATTAGTTCGAATTACTCTTTTTGTTAAAGGTAGGACTCTCAGGAACAATTATTTGCTTGTATTCCTCTAAAGGCCATAGTTTCTTGGGACCCTCTTGTTGCAATCTCTAGTTATCACGCTGCAATAATTTGTACTGGAGGATTAGGTTTAGTCTAAATTTGATGCTGAAGTATTCTTTTGAATCTGCGGAATGTTCTCTCTACAATGAATCTTCGACATAGTCTGAAATGTGTCTTTTTCTAAATCATGTCAAATACATGTAATTTACCACACTGGGACTCTAGTCAATTTCTAAATGCATGTCAAGGATGATCAAAGGACGCATCTGAGTGCAATTTGAAATGTAAGGGTCTGTATACTTACGCGTATTGAGATATTTCAGTTTTTAATTTTCAATTAATTGGCACACATTTGTAAAAATATGTTTTTGCTTTGTCCTTAGGGGGTATTGTGGCAAACATACATTTTCAATCATTTAAAAATGTAGTTCATAGCACTAACAAATCATTAGGACTACAAGACTTGAAAAATATTAGCTGTCCCTGCATAATGTTCTCCTGGTCTAGTCTCTGCCTGATGAGTCCTGCTGTCATTGGTCACAGCACACCTGGTCATCCATATCCTTATCCACCTGGATGTTAGGATGATCTGGATTCTGTCTAAAGACTCTGGACACAGACCATCACCTGTGCCATAAAAGGACACCGTTATCATATTCACCTGGCAAACCAAGAAGATCACTGGCTACCCCCCACAGTCTGGTTCCTCTCTAGCTTTCTTTCTAGTTTCTGACCCCACTAGGGAGTTTTTCCATGTCACTGTGCATCTATACTTGCTGTTACTTACTCTTTGGGGTTTTATGCTCTGTGTATGTATAAGCTCTTAGTGACAAATGCTGATGTAAAAAGGGCTTTAGAAAATACTTTTGATTCATTTTTTGATTGATCCAACTGAAAGCAATGCATGTCTTCATTTCTACACTCTAAATTATTAATTGTTGATCTTCCCTGATGTTTTCAAAGATTTCCCAATAGTTTCTGTTTAGATCTGTTTAGATTTCAATTTGGTTTATTTGATTGGTCAACTTTCTGTGTGTTACTTAGTTGTTTTAGATCATGGTAATAATGCTACATTCTAAAGGTTCATAGTATAATTGTTTATGATACCCACAATATACCATAAATTAGATAATGGAATTGCTTGATGGACCATGTTATTACTAGTGCTCACATGCTTTCCCCTCTCTTTCCAAGATTCTCGTTTGTGAAGTAGAAAGGCCATTCATTTTCCCCATACACATTTCGCTAACATTGCTGGCTATAGTGCTCACAAACATTGAAAAGGTAGAAAAATGTCTGTGGTGAAACATTCATTCAAAAGATATCGCTTTATAAAAAGGCATGAAATATTGACAATTGTTTTGTAACCTTACATTTCCTCCGTATGATAAAAAATATATGAAAAAATTCTAATCTTTTAAATAAATGGTTCAGCACAAATATTTAAAATTATTTTGTTTTATTTTCCAATTCATTGAGGGAGCAGAGAATGTGAAAACATACATTTGCTAAAACAAATGTGTTTAGAGTTTTCCCAAAAAATTGCAATCTTTTAATCCAAGTGGGCCCTAAAGAAAGTTGATGTCACAAGTTTTGAGAAGGGCTGGCCTACACTATGTCAAAGCCCTACACTCAGACAGACAAGTATTATTTTCAGATCATTCCAGGATTACTTTGTCATCTTTTAAGTATACATCAAACATTGTGATCATAATGTTGAGGCATAATGGGATGGCAGGGAAGCCTGGTGATCAGAAGCGTTTAGACAGTAAACAGAAGGTCACTGTTTCTAATCCTCAAGCTGACATGGTGAAAAATCGAAACACTTCTGTGCCTGAACAAAGCAGTTAACCCTATCTGCTTCCAGGTCTTTGCAAGCAAATGAGGTTAACTGTGTTTTTAGTCCCATTTACCTTGGAAAACAATGTTAAAATAATACAATAACAATAATTTGACACTGCATTCACATGAGTTTTAATACATTTGGAAATGTTAACCAGTCATTTGTATGGATATTTGGCTTGTTTGCATGTCCTCAGTGCTGTAGTTATGATAATCCTCAACATCTCATCTTTCAGAAATAAATTCAGTCCTCTTATTTGTCAGTATTTCCCTCATTTTGGACTACAAATTTGCAAATGATGCCCAATTAGTAGGAGTGATGGGGGCACTTTGTTGTTGCATGCAATATTCAAGTTCAGTATTGCTGTCCGTCAAAACCAATACAGCGCAAGAGCCCAAGCTCTGATGTCATGTATAGCCCACCCTGCATTCCAATTAAGACGCTTGACAAGAAGTAATCTCCAAACACTGACACTGTCTCTGGCTCCAATAGCCAGCTGTGCAGTCATTTGTTTGGTATTTCTGTTTCTCTGTGTTTCTCATGTATAATGTTATTTGCTCAGAATTCCTCGAGTGACAGGTGTTACTGTGGACAGGCTCAAAATCTTCAAGTTACTGGGCTTGCACATCCCTGAAGCCCTAAAATGGTCCTACCACACTGACACTGTGGCAAAGAAGGTGCAATAGTGCCTCTTTAATCTCAGGCAGCTGAAACAATGTGGCATGTCCCTGAGGACTACCAAGACAGCATGACTGAAAAAAGCAACAGCCCACAGGCCATTACACTATTAAACCAACTGCCTATATTCCTTGCATTGTAGAGTCCTTTGCTCACTCAAAAACAAACACCCTACCACACACGCTCTTGTCACTAATACATTCTCACTCAAAGTACACAGACACATACGGTACACATTCACTCACTCACGCACACTTTCGCTTCATGCTGCTTTGCCATGTACATACTGTAAAATACTCAATTTTGTTTTAAATGTCTTACTTGATTTTTATTATCTTGAACTGCATTTATTGTACTTTTTAAGCTTCTCCTTAGAGTAATATTATTTAACTGATGTAACTTAATAAACATAATTTAACTTGCACTTTAAACATCACACGCTAGCTTGCCTAGTTTGAACATATTTCATATCCAGTCTTTAAGTCTGTAATTTGGAATTTTGAAGTGTTTTCAAGTAAATGGGAAGTATAAGTATACCGTAGTGCTGTCAAACAATTAAAAAAATGTATTGGGATTAATCGCATAACCGTTAGTAGTTCATCGCGATTATTTTAATTTAATTTACATTTTTATTTTTAAATGTGTTCAGATTTGGCCCTAAATAAACCATCGCTTTCCTGAGGGATGGTTCGCTACTACCCAATTCTTGTGTTTTTATTAAATTATTCTTCAATTAATTTAATTGCGGACCAAATGCATACAGTAGTAAACTTTGAATAATAGTCAAGGCATATGGTAGGCAATTTGCTAGGTGGATGTGTACTAACACCCTATTAGACAGGATTCTCACTGGTGAGTAAACACAATTCACAACATGAAAGCTTCCTTTATAGCTTAGTGCAATTGAAGAAATCGGGACAGTTCCAGTAGTCAATTGCACAAAAATCAAGCGCTCCAGACAGTCAAATATTTAATATGGACAGGTTTGGGGCTGAAAAAATAAATATGTTAAGGGTGACAAATAAATACATGCATTAAACATATTTAAATCGACTCCAATCGAATTCTAAAACACTGCTGTAAATTATTGAGAATACTCAATAATCATAGCACATAGCAGAGGAATCATAGCACATAAACTAAGAACATGTAACAATTACAAATGTACTTTATCTAAACTTAGAGATCATACTCTTATTTTAATTGACACCACATTCATGTAAAAGCAACAAATTATTGAGAATGTAGGTGCTCTCCCTCTTCCTACCTGTCCCTTTCCCTCCAACTCTCCCATTTTTCTCCTTCTCACCCTCTAAATCCTCTTCCACATCTGCAATCTCCACGCACTCTGCAAGCACAGCACATATTTGCTACCACACAACTTCTGTAAGTTGCCTGACAGACAAACCAGATAGTTAGCTAGCTACAGCAAGCGTTGTTTCTACACGATCAACATTGGTACAAACAAGAACAAACATCTAACTAGTTTGCTGATTACATAAAAACTTAACACAGCCACTCTTTTCATGACAAAATTGAGCAAGCAACCATTTGAGGTCCACAGCAAATGTGATCATAACAAAGTAACCATAAAGCACCAAAATCAAGACATGAGTGAAAGTATGTGGTACATCTTTCAGCAGATTTAGAACATGATGATGAATTGACAGCGTCCTCAAAAAAGCATTAATGGTTAGTTAACGACAGCTTGTCAGTTCTCAAGCAAAGCACACAGTTCGGACCACACAACTTTTCTAGATAGTTAGAGAGAAGAACCGGAAAGAAAGCTGGCAAGTTAGCTATAGTAAGCAACTGGAGCATGAAATCAGAAGAAACACAAGAAAACATCCAAATAGTTAGACGACAATACCGCTAATCACTTCAGTCCTTTCCATTATGAGACTGAGCAAGCCATCATTCGAGCTCCACAGCTGATGTGGTCAACTACCAAGAGATCACGGCAGGGATGCCATTGCCAGCTAAATGATATTACCAGCGTTTGACATCATCAAACATGGACAACATCAAACATAAATCTGCTGTTTATTTATGTTACCTCAATATTATTAACATTTCCAAATCTGTAACACCAAACAACATAAAAACAGTCTCTTCAAACATTAAAAGTCATGGTTGCTTTGACACTGTCATTTTGAGTAATGAAATTATTAAAACGTCAAAAAGCTAAATGACAGCATTCTAGTTTCTTGTTAATGACATCATCCGTGTGAATATAGTAACAGGTTTTATCACTTTTAACTAATTGGCAGCCTTTCTTTGAAACACTCTGAATAGGTTTAGGAGATCAACTACAAGCACAAAAAGAGGGACAGTAAGATCACATAAAGAAATGGATGTCCTTCCCCTTTAAAAGTAATTTGTTAAAGTAGTTTGGTGAAGTACCTTCCTCAACACCAGCATCTTGGCAGGGGCCTTCTGTTTTTTACAATGTGTTTCTCTCTGACAATAAACAGATAGCACAAAGCAACCCACACAGAGACTAAACAAACCACCCAATTGAAGCTGACTGGTGCTACACTACGCTGTGTCGAGTTGGTGTAAAGTTCACATGGCGCTAGCTTCTCTCTCCACAGGCTGCTGTGCGTCCTTGTCTTTCAAGGGTAGAGAAGAGTACTACTACTGCTCCTTTTCACTAGTCCTTTCGCTCTATCCTTTTTATCTTCTCTCTCCCAAATGAATTTTCATGTAAAGGTGAGGAGTAGGCAACTATGGCACCTGTTCCTTTCCTGTTCTTCTCTCATCATCCCTAATTTCTCTTTAGGCTCCCTACTGCGTTTGTTCGGTGTTTGTTAGTCTACCAAGAAAAGGATCATGTTCCATTTGTTTGTGTTTGAAGTTGTTGACAACTCACTGCTATTTATGATCACGGCAGGGGTTGTTCATCCGTTGGTTCTGTTCTGTGTTGTTGTTTTTGTTGTTTTTGGCTACAACATGTTGCATAGAGCATGATGATAATTAATTGCTTGGTTTTGTCTTAGCAAAGAGGAATTCTCTCCAGATCCTGCTGTAGCAACATGAAAACAATAAATGGCCAGATTGTGAAATACAGACGTTAAAGAAAGACCCACTCACTCAACATAATATAATTTTTGCATGAGGTCAGTATAAACATCATTGGTCATAACAGTATTATGAAGACATGAAGAAATTGCCCAAATTTTTTCTATGTTGTATGCTACTATGAGCCATGGTGGATGATGTCAAAATAATATATAGTAAAATGCTAAAGCAACCCTGCCCCCTGGTGGTAACTCTGACACTTTCTCACTTTAAAATCATTACCCCTGTGACATTGGTAATTACTTAAACACCCTTTATTAGTGTTGACTCATCCTTTTTAAAGCAAAATGTAAGAACCTGTTTATGAGAAGATGTGTGTGCATTTGCATGTTGCAAACCGTGTCATGTGCTGCTTTGACATTGTCTCTGTCAGACAGAACCTTCCTTATAAGGCCTAATAATTGTCAGGTGGGGTGACGTTGTCTCCATGGAAACATGTGTTCCTAGCTGAAAAGTTTCTAAGGAGCCATGCTGTAGGCATTCTAGATTTCAAGCACATTAAAATACAATAGTTGTTCATTGTTAGGCTCTTAGTCAACTAATATTCTCTCTATCACTTTTGTTGCAATTACTGTTACCATAGGAAGGTGTTGTATGTCCCTTACCCAAGCCTAATTACTGCATTTCTAATAATGCATTCTGATACATTTACTACCCTTTCATTCCCTTGTGTAATTTATCCTTGGTGTGTAATTTGGTGTCAGTGTTGGCAACAAGGCTATAACCTGCTAATGTTTGTTGGTGCTGTCTGTTCATGGTTCTTAGCCATGTAACTATGTGGGTTGCATACTAGAACCAGTGAGATGGTGAAAACAGTCATTAATTAACCCCACCCCCCCCTCCGCCCCCGCCCACACTCACACACACACACCTCTGGAGCTCCAGTGGATGCTGTATTAGTGATATATGGCACCCACTTCCAAAGACAATATCCATGATCAAGGGAAAAATCCCACAGGGAATGGATTCAAGGTGACATGGTAGAGAGTGACAGGAAGACTGTCATCATAGTAGAATAAATATTCTGTTCAGTAAATTTATTTCCACAGGAATTTCTAGCAAAAGTAATTATGTCGCTATGGCCAACCCTCGCACAACCTATCTTCAAACATTGTGTAAACATAATTTGTCAGACTGGATGACATAGGGGTGTGTTATTAGGGCATAGCAAGCAAGCAGCCCTGGTGCAGAAGATGTGTACCACAGAAATGTTGATGGCTGGAGGGCTACTTGGACAAAGAATAAAACCACACTTTGTCACTGTGAATCAAGTCCTCTTCTCCAACACCAAAGCTGAGTACCCTACAGTCCTTTCTGAATGCTTACTACTGCTGGGCTTTCTTTGGGAAAAGGAAAGAGATAAAACTAAAATGTCACTATTACTTCACTAACTGAATGTTTTATTCCATACTGTCTGTCATGAATACTGCTTTCACAGATGACAACACTGGTCTCCTTATTTCCCTTCCTGTCTCTCTATTTTCTATTTAAACTTTTTTCCATGTCTCCCAGCTGACATCATCTCAGTTTGGATATTATGCGATGGCAGACTATATTTCATTATACAAGACATAATACAGCTAGCAGATATTGATGGCGGTTCTCTAACATAATTCCTAAACAACATGAACTATTACGGCACCGTAACTTCTCTGAAACATCTCCAGAATGTAGGCTGCACTTTAACTCATGGTGGTCAATGAGACACGCTACACCATAAGCTTAAGGGTCACATCTGTAAAGCAGGAAGGCAAGGAATGGACTGTGGGAGATTATGGGCATGAAAAGCTTAACACAACGCATGGAAGTGCTAACTGAAGACCGAAGAAAGGACAATATCTAGGACATGCGAGTCCCATTACTGATGGGCCTCAAACATCCTGTCCATACATCCTGTCCATAACTCCTGTCCATACCTCCTGTCCATACATCCTGTCCATACCTCCTGTCCATACCTTCTGTCCATACATCCTGTACATACCTCCTGTCCATACATCCTGTCCATACATCCTGTACATACATCCTGTCCATACATCCTGTACATACCTCCTGTCCATACCTCCTGTCCATACATCCTGTACATACATCCTGTCCATACATCCTGTCCATATATCTTGCTAGGAACTGTGCATGTGACTGTCATGGGACACAGGAATAGACCCATGGACACTATACAAGACCATATGGGAGGTTGGAACATAGGATGCAAGTATATGATCGGAGGATTATGGACTGTTTAGTGGTCTAAGGACCAGTGGTTGGCTATATGATCATTGACTGCTTCATATGTGTTCTGGCATAAAAGTCTGTGTTAAACTTTTTATTATTTCGAGAACATGTAAGACTTAAGAAGATCAACATCTTCGACCTGTTCAAATAAAGTCTTTCTCCCCTGACTTTCCGGTTTTATTATATTTTTCATGGATCAAAAGTGGGCCGAATCTAGCTTCTTTATCATCATGTGTTTTGAGGAAACAATACAGAGATCCTGAAATAATCTAAAAATTAAATAACAATTTTAATAATGCTGAAATTGTGTTGAATATTTGGTAAAATATACTCTGCAGACATTGAAAGATTTGTCATTGAATGTTAAGCGCCTAGAGTTCAAATACATTTCTGCCATAATATATGAACTTTTCCATTGCTGAAGTGAAGAATATATGAATCCTTGCTTACCATAAATTGACAAAATTGTTGATTCTAGTTGACGGTTTCACACAGCTGGTTGACATCAAAGTTATCTGTTTCATCTCTGCTTCTAGCAAAGCAAAGCAGTTTTCCATGCAACATTACTGAGTCAATCTGTAAAATACAGAAGTAAAATATTGCATAGTTAAGTCGGCTGCATTATTAACTTCTGCATCCAAATGTGTTGGATACTGAGATTTCTGTTTAGAGGAGATTCCACCCTTCACAGAAAGGAAACTCCCAGACCAAAGCACTAATGGACAATTCTTCCTCCAGGGTGATAATTCCTCAAGATCCAGACAAGACATTAATCAACTGCCTTTCCCCAATCAGCTGCCTTTCCACAACTCTTGGGGCATCTTTAACCTAGGCCTACTCCTAATGGTGTGGTGTTTGCACTCCAGATCCATGTTTTCAGATAAACTGTTATGTAATAAATTATGCTGTACTGGCTAGATATGTTTATGTCTATGTCTGTGCCAGATCTTGTCATCCCAGCCCCAGCATCTATGTCTACAAGACAGAGTGTGAAGACACTACAGGAATATAAAACTGTGTATAGACGATGAAGATTAGAGCCCTGATTGAGTCTAACTGGCTGAAAACATGAAAGAAAAAGGTCACTCTGTGTGTTCTTTTCACAAAATTCAGTTTACGAAGCAATTAAGACTCTTCTATTGAAACACTACAGAAGAAAATACATTTTGGCATGCTTACATACAGGCAAAAGCTGACAGTCTGTTATGTATGGAAATAGAAAGTGGGGAAATCAATGATGTTAGTTTCCAGCCTAATTTCAATAAACAAGGATCAGATGTTTTCTGAAGGAATTGTTGTTATTAAGCATGTACAGTCAGGGAAAATGTCCAGAGATTGATAATGAGAATGATAATGAGAATGGTGAGGAATCAGCACAGAACTACACAGGAGGATCGTGTCAATGATCTCAAGGCAGCTAGGACCTCAAGAACACTATCCTGTATGACCCCAAGAACACCATCCCCACCATCAAACATGGAGGTGGAAACATTATGCTTTGGGGATGTTTTTCTGCTAAGGGGACAGGATAACTTCACCACATCAAAGGGATGTTTTTCAAAAAAATTTTGTTGTTATTCTGTCTCTCACTGTTCAAATAAACCTACCATTAAAATTATAAACCGATCATTTCTTTGTCAGTGGGCAAATGTACAAAATCAGCAGGGGATCAAATTATGTTTCCCCTCACTGTAGAAATGAGACGGACAAAGAAGAGGATACTATGATTTTCAGGACTCAAGCTACGTAGATGCTCCAAATTTGGTTCAGAGTGTATTTCAAAATCCTTTTTGTGTGACCTTTTGTGTTCTTACACCAGTCTTGTCTTCCACAGGGGATTTTTAGATCCACTTAATATAAGGTCTTTGTTACATTTAGGGTTAGACCACTTCGCTGTAATGATAACTGTGTAAATAAATACAGTGGGGAGAACAAGTACTTGATACACTGCAGATTTTGCAGGTTTTCCTACTTACAAAGCTTGTAGAAGTCTGTAATTTTTATCATAGGTATTCTTCAACTGTGAGAGACAGACTCTAAAACAAAAATCCAGAAAATCACATTGTATGATTTTTAAATAATTAATTAGCATTTTATTGCATGACATAAGTATTTGATCAACCAGTAAGAATTCTGGCTCTCACAGACCTGATAGTTTTTCTTTAAGAAGCCCTCCTGTTCTCCACTCATTACTTGTATTAACTGCACCTGTTTGAACTTGTTACCTGTATAAAAGACACCTGTCCACACACTCAATCAAACAGACACCAACCTCTCCACAATGGCCAAGACCAGAGAGCTGTGTAAGGACATCAGGGATACAATTGTAGACCTGCACAAGGCTGGGATGGGCTACAGGACAATAGGCAAGCAGCTAGGTGAGAAGGCAACAACTGCTGGTGCAATTATTAGAAAATGGAAGAAGTTCAAGATGACGGTCAATCTAACTCGGTCTGGGGCTCCATTCAAGATCTCACCTCGTGGGGCATCAGTGATCATGAGGAAGGTGAGGGATCAGCCCAGAACTACACGGCAGGACCTGGTCAATGACTACATCGTCATGGATTAAAATCCTGCATCGCACGCAAGGTCCCCCTGCTCAAGCCAGCGCATGTCCAGGCCCATCTGAAGTTTGCCAATGACCTTCTGGGTGATCCAGAGGAGGAATGGGATAAGATCATGTGGTCTGATGAGACAAAAATAGAGCTTTTTGGTCTAAACTCCACTCGCTGTGTTTTGAGGAAGAAGAAGGATGAGTACAACCCCAAGAACACCATCCCAACCGTGAAGCATGGAGGTGGAAACATCATTCTTTGGGGATGCTTTTCTGCAAAGGGGACAGGAAGACTGCACCGTATTGAGGGGAGGATGGATGGGGCCATGTATCGCAAGATCTTGGCCAACAACCTCCTTCCCTCAGTAAGAGCATTGAAGATGGGTCGTGGCAGCATGACAACAACCCAAAACACACAGCCAGGGCAACTAAGAAGTGGCTCCATAAGAAGCATCTCAAGGTCCTGGAGTGGCCTAGCCAGTTTTCAGACCTGAACCCAATAGAAAATCTTTGGAGGGAGCTGAAAGTCCGTATTGCCTAGCGACAGCCCCGAAACCTGAAGGATCTGGAGAAGGTCTGTATAGAGGAGTGGGCCAAAATCCCTGCTGCAGTGTGTGCAAACCTGGTCAAGAACTACAGGAAACGTATGATCTCTGTAATTGCAAACAAAGGTTTCTGTACCAAATATTAAGTTCTGCTTTTCTGATGTATCAAATACTTAAAATAAAATGCAAATTAATTACTTAAAAATCAGACATTGTGGTTTTCTGGATATTTTTTTTAGATTCCGTCACTCACAGTTGAGGAGTACCTATGATAAAAATGACAGACTTCTACATGCTTTGTAAGGGGGAAAACCTGCAAAATCGGCAGTGTATCAAATACTTATTCTCCCCACTGTATAAGACAGGGTGACTTTGATCAATATTGGCTAAATACAGACTACTTTTTGTACAGGTAAAGTTTAGCCAGAGGCGGTCACTACCATTGGACTAGGTGGCCCCAGAAGACCTAGGGCCTTGTGAAAACTCAAACTGAAATAAAATGTGAAAAATATAATAGTACATTGTTTTTTATATTTATTCTGGATTGTCTTAAGATCTGATCATGTTACTCAAAATGATACTGAACTTAAATCATACCGTCTAAAACTTTATTCATGTTTGAGACCGTACTCCCCTCTCTTACACAAATGGTCTTACTCAAATGGTCTGTCTCATATTGTTTCTCTAGGCAGCAGCAGCCCAAAAGATATTAGATAGTTTATACATTCAGCCTGAGCCTACTACTCTACACAGGAGATGGAAAGCAACATTTGTACACTCGTATGTGAGTGGGGCAGAAAAAAGAAGGAGGAAAATAGCGTGTCCACAACAGTTGTAGCCTAGCGGCTGTGGCTACTATTTGTGAATAGGTTATTGGCTACGGCTATTTCTGAATGTGATGGTTTGACCGTCACATGAGAAAGCGCTTTCCCTGACCTGGACCATCACGAACGGATTAAGGTTGAGGAGACATTGATTCAATTCCATCATGTTGTTCTTCTAAGATCACACATTTCAATTATAATGACGCTAGTGTTGATTATGATGGTGATAGCGACAGTGCTACTGATCTCAAATTAGCAATGTTGACGTTTACCCTCTCCTGGCACTATAAGAAACCTCTGACAGTGTGGTGGCACAAAATATAACATCTGATCCCGGTATTTGTGGCCCTTCCAGCTGACAGATAAGGAAAGGTACAGTATAGTGAGAAGAGGAAGTTATGTGAATGCACTTGATTGTATTTGAAGTGCTTTGTGCTTCGCTGTAATCATAGCTTATTAGGCAGTATGTACCCTTCAGATAATTATTTTTAAACAAATTGATTTACTCTACTGAAAGGGGCAGCAATGCAAGTGTCTTTGGCAGTGGCAGTTCCATTCAACGAAAAAGAAAGAAGGTATTTCAAAAAAGCTGCCGGTGTGGCTTTGATAAGGACCATAAGGTAAAAAAAAATTATGATGTTGGGGCCTCAACCAGTCTCTGCCTTGGGCCCCCAAATCACAAAAACTGCCACTGATTGAAGCAAATATGTTGACCTTCCTTTGACGGTGTTTATCAAAACGCAGAGCAGCGGTAAGCCTGAACAAAACAAATTTTGTCACTTGGTTTTATGGAGATTATCAAACGTCAACCAGTTCAGGCTATATGAAGTACAGAGAAAGAGTGGATAAGCACAAATCACCTTTTATTAAAGATCAACTAATGAGTTCATGTTCAGGTTGGAGATGGGACCAGGACAGTGGAAGAAGACAGGGCCAGGGAGAGCCAGGATACTGAATGTGATCTGGTGAGAAACTACTCCTTAGATGAGGTAAACAGGACATATTGTATTTTTCTTTTAATGTTCCTGGTTCACAGGGTGAAGTGATTTCAGCTACTTTCCTGTGTGGCTTAGCAATTAGCACTGTTTACTACTCTGACAGAGTGAAGCCATCCAGTCCTCTCGGAGCAGCCACACAGTGTTCCATGTCTCAGTTAGTATTCCAGCAATTACACCATAATTATGGCAAGCTTAATCATGATGGAAGCTAGGTAGCGTTGTGGGGCTGTTGCTGGTGGATAAGTGCGTCGGGCTTTGGGGAGTGGTGGGATGGTTTGGGTCAAGGTCCAGGGCTGTTCTTTCCCAGTACATCCCAGAGTGCGTCCATGGTTAATTAGCAGCAAAATGAGTCAAGTTTGACTAAAATGGTCTTAGTGATATCAGCAAAATGAATGGGGTATGGTTATGTAGGAAGAGAATGGTGTGAATGTGGTTGCAGGAATGTGGTGGGCCATATCATGTGTGTAGTTAGCCACTCATTATAATTTGTAGGCATCTTTTGGTGCCTACAATTGCAAGGCATTTGATTGGGTTGACGTGTTGTGAAGCATCACTGATTTATACTGACATTCCACCCCTTTTAAACACATTTGTTCAGTGCGGGGCAGATCATTATTTATTGGGGTCGGGGGCCAGTCAAACTTTAAAATGCACTTCCATCCTCAACATAAGAAATATTTCCGCTTGACTCTGCCACCCCCTCTAAATAAAAATTATGGCCACATAAAACTGAAAACAATTGTATTCATCAAGTGCTTTGTTAGTAGACAATGTATGCACTATGGTAATGAAATCCACTTCATTTGGTTTAGCACAGTGGTTCATTTAGCACAGTGGTTTTCAAACCATTTTTCAAGAACTTTACAACCCAAATGACCAAACAAAAAGAGCGATCTGAAAATGGACATTATTCCTAGTATTATTTGTGTTGGTATAAATAAGCACTGTACCAAATCTTCATCAGAGTGCACTGAGGAGGCATTATTCCTTAAACCAACATTCGAAATACTAGAATGGATGGCTGCGTTGCACAATGTTCTTTAAAGATGTTTGTAGGAATGTCAAGGAGAGAGAAGATGTCATTCCTATTTACCTTGTTGGAAAGGCATGGTTGTGCACAGCGCATATTATTCCAATCTCTCTAATATATGAAGTACTAAAAACGAAAACGGAACTGAAGGATGGATTCAATTAAATGCAATTGCAAAAACAATTTTTACTAATTACAATGTTCTGTGGCCCTGTGCGCTCCCTAGAGATACAATTTTTGACTAGCTCCCCTGACTAATACATATCCATCTGTCCCCAAGTTTCTAGGCCTAGCGTGGCATGGCTTGGTCTAAGTGGTTAGGTCTCCGGTGACCCAGAAGAGATATTCTCCTATCTGTTGTGTGCTATGCTGGTAATACTACATACTGACAAAAATTTGATAAACTGCAAGATAGCCCAGCTTCCAGACATAGACTAGGCACACTGGATTCTGGGTCTAGCTGCATATTTAACCACCCATGGTAATTAGGCCAAGTGAAATCCAACACAGAAAAGGCCAGAAATGTCATACTTAGATAGATTAACTGCGCAAGTGTAAGATGCTTACAAGATAACGTGGAAAGAGAAGGAAAGTAATTGCTTTACATTACCATTAGGATGTACCATTTCTATGCATACTTGTTTGCAATTTTTCCTCTGCATGCATGCTATATGAATATGATTTATGGCCTTTGTGTGCGGCTTTGGAGGTAGGGATTCTCATGACATCAGTAAGATTTTAGTATGATTTACGAAACACAACACATGTAGCTTTCAAATGATGTCACTAGTTCCATATACATATTTCAGATATGTTTTGTGTTGGGGGGCAGTGTCGTCATTAGGCTTGGGTGTCCGGGTCTATAGCCCCGGATCTTTTGTGAATAGCCCCGGATCTCAAATTGACCAAACCATTTTTAAAATAAAAAATAGCCCCTGATCTATTCATCTATGATTCCGATCGTGCATCATGACAATGTAGACGCGTAGGCGTCTAACGTGTGGATCGCCATTTTCCGTGTGTACATTCAAACCCTGTACTTTCTGTTCTGGGCGGGGCAGGGGGTGGGCTAAGCCCTGAATGTGCTGTGATCCAGGCGACGCCTCTGGTTGGGGGTAACTCTCTTAACAAATGTAACTTTTAACAAATGCAATACATAGATGTGATTCTATAACTCCTAGGAAAAGGAAAGATCTGCAGTACACTTCAACCCCAGGCCTAGGAGCACTATGCTCCTCCAGGCCTCTCTCCCGGAGGCTGGCGCATCACATCAGCCACCCTTCTATTATGTCATGGTTTGGGCTGCAGGGTAGCTATGGCTTCCCTAATTGGCCTCTCCACCTCTTTTCCTCTCATCTCTGCAGACATAGATTGCATTGCCCGGTCACTCCCCTCTCCTTAACCCAACCCCCTTCCTCTTCTGTACAGCCACCCCGCGCGCACTTTCTTGTCGTGTCGGGAAGACACTGTAGGTGGCCTTAGACAAGACGAGGGAAGATAAGGGTGTGGGCTGCTGCCTGGCCATCCTAGAGTGATGCACTGACACACACACACACACCATCTCCGAGGTCAGAGAGGCTAATTGGTTTGTGCGCGTCTGTGACGGATCGTTAGTTGTCGCCACGGTAACATTGAAGCAATTCGTCTCTCTGTGACCAAAGGAAAGTGAGACTGGCGCTGTAAGAAATCATAATGTTTCAGGCAATTTATATAATTTGGTTGAAGATAAATTTATCATCAATTTTCCAGTTGATGATAAATGTATATATTTATTCTGATTAAGGTCGGAAAAGGGTCACTGCTATGCAAACAGTCAGAGATTTTTTTTTTATGAAATCACACGGTATAGCCAATAAAGCATTTACAGAAAGTTACAGAAGGAATAGACAGGAAAAGGTGTTGTTCTCCTTGCCGGGTACATCAAAGAAACACAAAGATGGATCCAAGGTCAAATTAATTAAAGTGATAAACAACAAATGTGTCTTCTTGCTGGCTCCAGTGCTTAGTCACAGACTAATCTAGAGTGTTGTCAGTGTCAGTTCCATGGTAACTGTTGCATCTGAATTAGTAAGCGTTCGCAACCGAGCGTGGGATTGGTGTATGTTCGTCTGTGTGTTTCGTGTGCTTGGTCGTGTTTGCGCGTGACGCGTCAGGTTTTGTATTTGCTGCTCATTACAGCACAATTAGTGTAAGATGATTGAACAGAGGGGCACACACGACAGCAACAGCCATCATCATCTACAGTCTCCTGCTCATTCACCTCAGCCACTGGGGAGCTGCAGCTAAATGAAGGACACTATTATGGGAAATCAGGTACCATTTGGGAAACAAATCTAGTCTCTAGGAGAGAGACATAGTGGAACCAAACACCTTGATGGAGACAGTAAGACTGCACCTGACAGTGTGGCTGAGTGCCCCTTAAAAAGGTGGTGTCGGGAAAGGACATGGAGAGAGAGGAGTTGTTGTGTTAACACTGTAACATGCTATATTTGTCAGCTAACAGAAACAAGGTTACGGTTGACGGGGTGGGAACAAAAGTAGTGCTGATGTAGAATCCCTTGCATCCACAGTATGTCCACTAGGAAAGGTTGCAGATCAACATGCGTCTATAGTCACAGACAGAATGAAATGAATCAATCGTGAACTTGCACAATTACATGTCAAGTGTGCAGAGAAATCACTGAGATGCTATGAGATAATTTAGAGAGAGAGAGAGAGAGTACCAGTCACCTGGCAATGACCTAGAGATACTAAATCCACTACTACTTCAGAGATGTAATAAACTCCAGTCTGTCTGGGCTGCAACCAAAGCAGCACCCTATTCCCTACATACTGCTATAAAGGGAAAAGGTTGCCATTTGGGACATAGTCCTGATGTTCAGACAGACCTTGGACAGGCCGAGGGGAACTCATTGAAGGTATTCATTCAAATCAGAGAGGTGAACCAGCGCAAAACGTTTTCAACTTCTTGATTAAAGCAATTTTTCAGGGACATCGTTCTGCTTACAAATGCATTCATTAACATCATCCACTTGAATACTGGCCTTTGTTTCTACCCAGACTGCTATATTCACCTACCTGCCTGGCTGGCATGTATATTATACGTGATTATTCACCTTTCTCCTTTCTTGTACAGTACAGATATGAATGTGATTTTTTTCTTCTTCTAGAGTAGATATGAATGTTATTACCAGAACAGAGAAGGCATCAATCCAAGAACAGTTGGAGTGAAAAATCAAAAAGTAGCTTTATCACCCACAATCGGTAGCTTCAGAAGTGTGATTATCAGTGTGGTATACTACTTACTGGATCACGCAGGTGTTGCTGTGGCAACATTTGAAAGAATGGCAATGAAATGTAAAAATAAAGATACTGTGTGGACACTAAATAATGAATACTGGAAATATATTCCACTAAACTACAGTATAGGATTAGTACTAAATCGAAACTTTGTAATTGGCATTTCAAGCTTGACCTTGACACCTCGTTGACGTCACTCCTATTTCTGGGTAGTCTCCTTTACCTCAGAAAGCAGTCCAGGATGCGACACATGGTCCTCCTCTGTATCGTTTTAAAGACTTGTACACCTTTCATTTCTTAGTTTGGAATTATTGGTCAAATGCAAGCAATAGTAAAATGTGTTTTTCTTTTTCTTTGTCAGGACACTAGAAAAGGGTATAATCATTTTCCATATTCTTTTAAAGAATAAAAGTGCAACAACTAAGGGATAAGCAGATAGAAACTTTATGCTCAGTATGCATTTTGAATAGTCCTCTCCCATGAGACTCTGGTCATCCCCAGCTTGGTCCCACAGAAGGTCATCTGAAGGAAGCACACACCCGCTGCCAGGTGACCTACCAGCCTAAACACAACAGTCAGCCAGGAATATGTGGATACAGACACAAAGCCAAACAGATGTTTGTTCCCACAGATCACACGAGGCAGAGGTTACACTGGCTCCAGCAAGTAGTCTGTCATAAAACTACTTCCATTGCCTATAAAGTAAATTTACACATGATGTAAAATTGTTTTCCCTCAGTGCACTAGCCACCTTCCAAAGTGCTCCATTCCCAGCATTCCTAGTAAAATAATTCACTATTAAAAAGAGAATGATCCTTTCATTTCAAATACTACTTGACACTAACTGTTCTCTAAGTCTGTTGCATATGGGAGACCACTTTTCTATATTGTATTTTTAAGCACCGTTATTAAATCAAATGTTATTTGACAAATGCTTTTTAAACAACTGGTGTAGAATACCACAGCAAACTCGTACCAGAGCAAACAAGAGTGATAATGTTCTATGTTAGGAGACCCTGTTAAGCCCATGGTGCTGTTGGTTGTCATTTGGAACGGGATTGGTTGTCACAGTATTTGTCATTTTTTTTTAAGTGACAGTTTTTGCATGCGTGTGTTTGCTTAAATTAACTATATTTTGGGGAGCAAAGATTCACCCAAAGCTAGAAAAACAAGGATTATTTAAAAAACACACACTGTCCCAGTGACAAAAAATGAACATTTTAGGTTTAAGGGCAAAGTTTTAATTAAAGGTTTTGATTAAAACTGATTTAGGTTTAGAGTCAAATCTAAAATCTATGGAGGGAGACATTCAGTAGGAAGGTAGAATCCTTACAGTCAGAGGTGTGAGTGCCCCACTATGAGGCCCAGTGTTGCTGAGTTGGTCTGAGGTGTAGCTGGTGCACACTGCAAACCATATCACAAAAAAGCACAGATGTGTCACCCTGACAGCGCATGTTAGTGGCATCACTTTCATCTATGCCTGTGCTACCTCAATGTCACTGTGGTGGGTTACTGACTGTTAAAATCTTCAATATTCACATGCCAGATAAAAAAATTGTGAAACCTGAGTTGACTGATGAATCTTCCTTTTCTTAGCTATACTTTATTATTCAGTGTCTTCCAGGGTTTTAAGAGCTAATATCTCCCAGTCTGGTGTGAACTCTGGCCTCCCTCATCGCAACGGTTTCCAGGGGAGAGATGGAGAAATCCTCCTCCACACATCTGATTTAAATCTGTTATTCAGTAAGACTCTGTAAAATGTTGTCAAAGAAGGAAATATAGGCAGAAAACACTGACCTTTAACCTGGCCAAGAGCAGAGGTTCTCAAACCTCTCCACCAGGGCCCTGAGGTATTTTAAAATGTTGTTGTAGCTCTGAATTAGCTCATCTTATTCACCTATTAAAGCTGTTGATGATTAGGTAATGTTGTGATTAGCTGAATTGGGTGTTTTAGCTTTGGAATATGTAAAATACATAGAACAGCTGTGGTCACAGAAGAACCATATGAAAACACTAGCTATGGTCTTGTAATGATTAGTTTGTAGATCATGGCAATTGTAATGCCATAATTGTAGGTAAGATCTGGAGCAGCATGTAGTTAATTGTGAAGAAATTAAGTCGCTCTGGAGAAGAGTGTCTGCTAAATATTCTTTTTTTAATGTTTAGCAATCTGCCGCTTCCTCTGGAACACTTAGCAAAGACAGAAAACTGTAAAGAAGCTGGACTGCCTTTGTTCTAAGACTAAGCCTCTAGAACACAGGTGTCAAACCGATTCCATGGAGGGCCAAGTGTATGCTGGTTTTTGTTTGTTCCTTTAAATAGGTGCACAGTTCAGACCTAAACAACCAGGTGAGGGTGGATCCTAACTAGTTAGTGACCTTTCCGGTCAAATGAGCACAAGGTAATCAGTGGGTTCCATGGAACCGGTGGGAGACTTGTGCTCTAGAACCACTGTAATCAGGCATTACCTGATAACATGTGTACCTAAATGCAGCCTTACTGGCCTCTAAAATATAAGCATGAGAATTAAAATTGCATTTGAAAATGAGAAAAAGAAAAAGTCACATTAGTATAACACTGATTCAAGCAATGAGGCAAAATGTTCTCATGTACTGCTCTGTTAGTGATCTAATGTTAGACTTAAATCTAACAATACACACATAAATGAGGTCAAAATGGGATCCTCATACAAGAAACATTCCCAAAACAGTATCACATTAGAAAGTGTGGTTGGTGTTGTGCTACTGCTTGGGTTTATCATGCTTTCATGGTTTACACAGTCTGGCATTAGGCAACTGTTAGAAGTGCATTGTTGATTCAAAACCAAGAGATGATAGGTACCCGAAACTCTACCTGTAAATCCAAACAATACTTTAATTTAAATATATTTCTGCAAACAATGTTTTCAATAATTAATTTGACTCCGTCAGACAAACATGACCATCTGAATTGTTACAAATACGTTAAGATTGTTTACTGAGAGTTAGTCAACACAATGAAAATGATTAGACTGATCACTTATTCTACCTTAGTTTTTGTGTCAGAACTACTGTATTCCTTGTTCAGCTTAGTCCCAGTGATGTGGAGCAGTGTATGTGAATTGCAGTGAATTAAATTGATTCGAGTTGAGATATTTTAAACCAGGTTTAATTCAGAGATCATGTAAGAGATTGAAATGTATCCAAGACACCTGACAGTCTAAACCTCAGCCCAGAAACGCTTGTAGTCTCCATACTGTAGGTATCCTAACAAAGGTTCCATCATTTGACTCACTTCACTGAAAATACTTCATCCTAACCAGTACAAGGGTGTAAAACAAGAGATCCAGAACTGGGGTCTGCAGGACAGCTGGGGGTCCTGGGCAAAATAAAAATTGCAATATCTTAAATATTTTTAATATTAACAACAGTGATCTAATTTGGTCCATATGATTTGTAGTTTATAGGATGTAGCATGCAATGTTATGAAATATGGAGAGTCACATGGATGATTGTATAACCCCCAATCAGGGGTGTTGTTAGGTCTGGGCATCCGGGTCTTTTTGGAAACTTTTGTCGGTCTGATGAGTTTGCATAACCATGTGCAAAACATGCGCAGAGATGTCTGCTTGCTTTGCAAGCTGACATTAACACAGCTGGGATGCTGTTTAAGGACTCACTGATGGATGGCATTGATGTAGTACTTTTGAGTAATTGTTCTTTTTTATTTATTGTGATTCTAATTTTTGGTTCGGTCCAAAAGACATGTTCCTTTTTTACAGTCAAGAAGACCATGGACTGTGCTGTTCATATTGCTGACAGAAAAATAATATTATGTAAAGAAAACTACACCATATACTTGTCTGCTTGTTTCATTTTCCCTGCTGTCCACCTTGAGTTTTGTGTGCATTCAACCTCAACCATTCAAAGAATCAAATTGTAAATCATTTTGAATTCCTTATCAAGAATACCACAGAGCATTTCAGGAGTTGAACTCTCAAAGCTCAGTGATTTGCACTGAAGCATTTGTAAGTATAAAAAAAAAAGTTTAAAACAAACGTTACATAGGTATTACTTCAAAGTATTTTTATTTGGTTATTTTACACCACTTTGGGTGTCATGAGTGCTTCTGTTACTTGCCTTCGACAGGCGGTCAGGCTTGAAAGGGTGACTTGAAGTCACAGAAGTACAGGCACATCTGCTCTCTTCTTAGTGTTCACAGTGCTAGCGAATGCAGCGCATCTGTGTGCCCCAGATAGGGCTACCATAATTTTTTTGCAGATTAGATTAAACAACATGACATAGTAGTTGCTGTATTATATAAGTACTAAGAATCTTGGAGGGGCCTTTTTCACTGACATCAGGAGGATCCAGGTCTGGGTGATGGTATAGGCTTTGTAGACCATGGCCTTAAATCCTGGAGGATCAACAGAGCAAAATGAGGAAACAGGACACCCAAAGGTTATAAGCAGATCAGGGGGGAATTCAAACAATTAATCAATGTCTCATAATATGATGGCAGAATCCATATGGGGATGAAAAAGCAAGCATGAACTGTTTGATTTTCAACAAGATTGGCCTAGTTTAGTCAAAAGCCCTCTGAAGTGAAGGTGCATACAAACAGAAGTTATTACATATATTTGTTAATGAGCCCAGTTTTATTGAGGCCCTTAACCCCCTACCCTATCAGTTCAATGTTTGAACAGATGGGATTTGAATAGATACAGTGGCTTTCAAAAGTATTCCCCCATTTTATTGTGGTACAACATGAAATCAAAATGGGTGCAACATCGTTGTATAGAGACAGGCTACAGGTACAGTGATTCTTAAACAAAATGGTTCTTTAATCCAAAGATATGATATGAATCAGAGGCATTACATGAAACGACAGACAAAAAACACTAGGAACTTAAAAGGGAATAAACTAAGGACAGGTGAAGGCTAAACTAGACAGGTGAATCCAATCAAATAACATAAAAACAGAACCAAAAGACAGTGACACACTGTGATATTACTTGACGTCTGGTCTGGCGTGCAAGTCGAATTTCACGAAATGCAACTTGTCTAAACAATTTCCATACATTACATTTTTAAGATATCCAAAAAAAAAATCACCTCCATACATTTCTATTAAAAAATGGTGGGCTAGCTGAAAGAGTATATTGATTAGCAAAAAGTACCATTGCTTTCCAGTGCTATTACATTTTGAACTTGAGGGGATTTACTTCTCCGACCACTAGAAATGTTAGCTACTATTTACAGAAAACAACTGGCTTCAGATGAGCGAGTTACGTTCAAAGCATCAAACGCAACCGAACATGCTGCCAAATGAACACGATTCTATGCATTTTCAACACAGTTTGTAGGGAGTTTGTTCACAATGTGTACAAGTCTGTATTTTAAAGAGTTCAGTGGTCAGGACAGGTTGGTATTTCATTAACAAGATGTGATTAGTACTACTAGATCATGATAGTCGCACCCACTTTACATTGGACTGTATGTAAACCTTCATCCAGAATCTGAGTGGTACACGTGCTATATCTTTCGACTCCTCCTTGTTGGGATGCTCTGGCGATGTTAAAACTCCACTGAATACCTTTTTCAAGTAAAACATCTTGAATCTTTCCATCCAAATCAAAGGGCTTCTCTCAATTCTCTCTGAACCAACAAAATGTCTTCCATTGTCAGAACGCAAGTGCTTCACTTGTCCTCTTCTGCCATCAAATCTTCTCAAAGCATTTATATAGGAATCTGTATTGAGGGAGTAGGCTCTCTCAGTGTGAAGTAATCTACCCAACATGCAAGGAAATACCACTTTACTTCCTTTTTTGGTCTCAACTGTACTAAAGTAGTCCACTCCAACATATGTAAAACGCACCATATCAGCTATAAGCCTTTCCAGGGGCAAATCTGTCATTCTTTGTTCTCCAATCTTTCCTCTTATCTGCATACAATACATTCAGAAATGATTTTCCTTGCAGCAGAATTGGCTATAAGTATCCAATATAATGGTTCCTTCCACCTTAGGATGAGTGTAGATACATTCAAGTCCTTGGAGAGAATGACAAGATGTTTAATGCTTTCAGGAATGGCCACCCCACAGGTTTTCCTCCTACTCTCATTACACCATTTTGGAGCACTGGAGAAAGCATGCAAAGACAGCTGTTTCTTTTCACCTGTAACCTTTCTTTAGAGCTACCAGTTCATCTGGAAACATTCTGCTCTTACAAAAACATACTTCACTGAACAAAATTATAAACGCAACACTATGGTTTTTGCCCCCATTTATCATGAGCTGAATTCAAAGATCTTAGACATTCTTTATGTACACAAAAGGCCTATTTCTCCCAAATATTGTTCACAAATCTGGTCTATAGGATTGAGGTCAGGGCTTTGTGATGACCACTCCAATACCTTGACTTTGTTGTCCTTAAACTTTGGAAGTATGCTTTCAGTCATTATCCATTTGGATAACCCATTTGCGACCAAGCTTAAGGACCCCCACCGCATGATGCTGCCACCCCCACTGCCACCTAACAAAGAGTTCAACGTTTCCTCAGACCAGAGGACATTTCTCCAAAAAGTACATTCTTTGTCCCTATGTGCAGTTGCAAACCGTAGTCAGGCTTTTTTATGGCAGTTTTGGAGCAGTGGCTTTTTCCTTGCTGACCAGTCTTTCAGGTTATGTTAATATAGGACTTGTTTTACTATGAATATACAGCTCTGGAAAAAATTCATAGACCTCTGCACCTTTTTTCAACTTAAAAAAGTTGAAAAGGAAAGTTTTGAGTGAGGAACAGAAGAGTTCAACTTGCAGTAGTCACTTAATTTTAACCCTTCTGTTCCTCCCTCAAAACCTTCCTTTTCGACTTTTTGGAAAGGAAAGAAAAAGGTGCAGTGGTCTCTTAATTATTTTGTACCTGTTTTCACCAGAATCTTCACAAGGTCCTTTGCTGTTCTGGGATTGATTTGCACTTTTCATACCACAGTACATTCAACTCTAGGAGAAAGAACGCATCTCCTTCCTGAGCGGTCTGATGGCTTTGTGGTCCCATGGTGTATTTACTATTGTTTGTACAGATAAACATGGTACCTTCAGGCATTTGGAAATTGCTCACAAGGATGAACCAGACATGTGGAGGTCTACAAATTCTTCTCTGATTTCTTTTGATTTTCCCATGATATCAAGCAAAGGGCCACTGAGGTTGAAGGTAGGCCTTGGAATACATCAACAGGTACACCTCCAATTACTCCAAGTATTTACATAATTATGTCAATTAGAATTTTCTGTGCAGTAACTGAACTCCAAAAGTAGAATAGCAACAGGCTTTAATTATGCAACCAATGCCTTAGTTGGGACAGGGTTGTTGCCTCATGCAGGACTCATGTAGATTCATACGAATGAAACTGACATACACACACGCTCCATGCAAGAGGTGGAGCTTAAATTGAGCACGGTACCCATGGCAGCCAATCACAGGGGCCCACAAGAAGTTTATCTTATGGTTGAAAATTTTTTAACAAGCAGAATTAAATTATATTATGATTAATTTGCTAGATACTATTTAGTTGAATTGATAAACATTTTTAATTAGTTTGTAATTCCATAATGCATTTGAATGATTGACCAATATGTGACCGTGGGGGTGTAACCCAATGTTGCCAGATGTGGAGATTTGGATATAGGGTTGTATAGAAGAAATAGTGTTTGCACTGTTTTCCTGTGGAGTTTGTGGGTGATTGGGCAGTATATTGCCAGTGAATTTGGCAACCCTGGGTGTAACGTCGGACCTTGTCAGCTCATTTTCTAAGGATTTGAACTGTGGAGCACAGCTAACAGAAGTAACAAAACATAAAAATGGAACGCAGATATATCTGCCACTCAGATGGAAGAAGAGCAATACATTATAAAAATATAATATAATGATGTGTGCCCTTGAGAAAAATCTTTATTAAAGTTGTTGAGCAGCAGAACAATTAGAAGATGGATAGATCTGACATTACAATGACAGGAGCAGCATCGCAGCTTCAAGTGAAGGGGTAATGCAGTTATGATCCAGGTCCAACAGCAGCTGACAGCGAAGTTGTGTAATTGCAGGTCGTTTTATATCAAGCTTATATCAAGTTTGTTCATCATGGTACATGACACTTTTTTTTTTTTTATCTTTTAGTCAGGAAATCAGGTTGCAATATTAAGATCTTAGTGGCTAGGTTTCACAACCATGGGCGAGAAAGCTAAGCTACGCCCCTTCTCCATGCACAAAACATGAGCAGCTGTCCGAGAATATAGACCATTCAGAAAGCTCAGTGTTCAAAACAAGGTGGTATTCAAAGGTCAGAAGGTGGTTGTTTCCATGTCCCTGCATACTGAGATTCTGGTGCAAGTGGAAATAATATTGGGGGTAAGAACTCAGTTTGACAGTTATGAGCTACAAACATTTGAGGCAGATTTTAAGCCTTGCCACAACATCCAAAGTCTAATGGGAATACGGTCAGCCGTGATTTAAAAATACAAACAAGAAAGCACTTCAAAGAGGGCAAGGATACCTGGCAAGCAATTCAGTGGCATAATACCCCTACAGAATGCATTGATGTTACCACAGCACAGCGCTTCACTGGACAGCGCTTGAAAGCAGCCCTGCCACTGACCCCAGAACACCTTGTCTTCAGGCTTGCTGGAGAAACTTCATCTATGACAAGTCAGCAAAGAATTTACCAGTGCTAACAGTAGGTGAGGCTGTGTGAATGAAGCCGCTCCCAGGGGACGCGCCAGGCTTCTGGAGCAACCCACCTTGGCTCCTATGCGGAGAAATTTGTGCTACACTCTTTCTGGTTCGAAGTGAATCGTTCCCTGTAATATCGTAAAAGGGTAAATCTCAGGGTTTATGAGCCAGCACCTGTGTAGAACCTCAACCATCGCAAGAGGTGCATTACAACGGGCATAAGCCAAATTGGACACATGGGACATAACACACTGAAGGAAGAGATGGGATCTCATGGATGTACACTCCAATGCTAAGCACTCTTTCAGACATCCTGGTAATATACCTAGCATACTAAAGATTTATATTTTGTCATGTGCACAAGCCATATACTCCAGTCGCCGAACGTAGCAAAGTAAATGCGAGAAACTGTTAATCTACACAACAAACTCATGTCTTTGAGGTCTATAAAGGCATGCCTATGAAAAAACACTGCTATTTCCAGTAACACAATCATAAATGTGTATCCCTCAAGCATTGTTTACTTTCTGCTTCACCCTAGTCTCAGAACCGATTTCTGTATTTGAGCACTGGTAGTCCTGTGTAGCCACGTACATCTCCAAAATTCCACACAGCCTGGTTCTCAAAGCTAATACAATGTTGACACAACTTTCTAGTCATACAACCGCTTAATCCGTATTTCAGTATGTGCAGCCACGCAGCCTGTGTGCACAAGCAGATTACATGCCTACACCATTTCGTTAGTAAGGGGAACAACATTGTATGTATCACGGCTAAAATAATGAACTAATCTGGCTACTTAAAAGCACAACTAATGTATGAGGTCCCCTGAATACATTTTTATCTTTAGAATTGTATGTGTAAATGTTCAGAATGCTGTTTGGGGTAAATCTGACCACTGCAGGATATGGATTGGCAGGACAGACAGCATAATAAAACTCAGAAATGGAACTTTGACCAAAACAACTTTGTGGATGATGTATCAACACTAACAGTGGAAAATGAGATCTAACATTCTTAAAATGTAGGATTCCATTGATGAACAAAGATAGGTGGCTGAGATAAATGACAAAGCACTGATTGTTGTTGATTTATTCTTTGTCTAAAAATAATTTGTACATGACTTAAGTGTTCATGCTGTGTAGTATTCTAAGACCTGTGTTGTTAGGGAATTGACAGTGCTTATCCCAATGTTATAAAAAGAGAGATCTAGATGTAAGATGGTACGTTGGTGCCATCTGGTGGTAAACACTAAGTTCCACAACACCACGGTTCTTGACCTACTGAATTGTATGGTGAAATGCCAAAGACGACTGACTTGTTGCATCAGAATCTGATGATTTCATCATCAAAAACAGTGATTCCCTTTGACCCTCTTCTGCAACTGGTCCTGAGACATTAGTGTGTGCAAGTTCACCTACGTGTTGCGCCCATAGACTGTAAAAATAATGGACGACGCCCTTTCGCTCTTTTCCATTGGTGAAAAATGAAGCCACCAGTGTCCTGATACGGCGCTGACATCTTGGACTTGCGTCTGCGCAGATAGTGATCTTGGGACCAGTTCTGCGCAGTAGTTATGCGCAGTAGCGAGAAGGAAGTAAAGCCGTAAAGCCGCGAAATCAACGGCCCCACCCCTGTGCCCCACCCTCACTCTCCCTCGCAGAATGCGCATACCGTAATCAATCGCAAGTCCAAGTACAGTACAACCTTTGCTTGTTAAACCTAGACGATATGTTATAGCCTAACTTACATCATGTTTAACCTTAATTTAGAATAGGCCTAATACAAAAATAATTGGTAACTTCTAGCTAACGATCACCTGCTAGCTATTAACATGGCTATTAACGAGGCTTGTTGTCTTTTAGCTAACGTTAGCTAGCCCATTACATTTATTTACTAATTAAATAGCTTATAAATTTAACTTCAAATTCAAAGATCGATTGGAAATGCCAGATCGGTTAGCACAATGTACTTTAGAACAACCCATTATGTCCGTGTGAAATTATATCAATTATAGAAATTTAGAGATTAAATGTAAAGTTCCAATCTCCTCAGTCCTCCGAAGATTCAGTGGCTCCTCGGCTCAGATAGCTGTCAATCACAGCTGTGAATCACGACGTCACACCACCGTTTTTAGAGCATTAAATAACTAACTAAAAACAAACTTATTTTAAAAACAAACTCTTGAATTTACATTAGCGTGATACAAACTACAGTAAATGACAGAAACCAGCTTCGGAAAAAAGATATTTGAAGGGTAATTTAATTGTTTAGTTGGTCTCGCGTCCCATTGAATAACATGGGGAGGGTGGGGTTTATGACCTATACTGGGACCACTCACCAGGGGGCGATCGAGACGGGCTTGTGCGGCACGCTTGGTTGCGCCGCAAGTGTGCATGAAGATTTCTATCAAATAGTTGTAAAATGGTAAGCAGCGAGCCTTGATCTGGTGGTCCTCCATCCATACCTTGATTGACCTGGCTGTGTGGCAAGGAGCATTGTCCTGCTTCTTAGAGTTGGGGGACATTGTCAGACCAGAAGGAAGCAGGTGTTCTTCCAGGATAACCTTGTACTTGGCTTGATTAATGCGTCCTTCACAAAGACAAATCTCCCAGATTCCAGCCTTGCTGAAGCATCCCCAGATCACCACAGATCCTCCACCAAGTTTCTCAGTGGGCCCGAGACACTGGCTTGTAGGCCTCTCCAGGTCTCTGTCTAACCATTAGACGACAGGTGTTGGGCAAAGCTGAAAATTTGACTAATCAGAAATGACCTTACTCCATTCCTCTACGATCAAATACTTATGGTCTTTTGCAAACTTCAGCCTGACTCTTCTTTGCTTCTCATTGATGAAGGGCTTTTTTCTAGCTTTGCATGACTTCAGCCCGGCCCTTAGGAGCCTGTTTCAAACCGTCCTCGCCGTGCACTTCACCACAGCTGCTGTATGCCATTCTTTTTGTAGGTCACTTGATGTCATCCTTTGGTTTTTGAGTGACATTCAAATGAGATGACGGTCATCTCGGTCAGTGGACAGTTGTTTTTCGGCCTCTGCATGTTTGTAGCTTTGTTGTCCCCAATGTCTGTTGCTTGACCTTGTTCTTATAAACCGCCGTCTTTGAAACTTTCAGGATGGAAGCAACCTGAAGCTCACTGTATCCCTCTGCCAGTAAAGCCAGAATTGAACCCTTCTTTTCCTCACTCAAAGCTTTTCTTTTCAACTATTTTGTCATGCTGAATAGTATTTTTTTTTAATTCAAATTATCTTTGAGGTACTACTTGCACTGTTTTTGCCATCCAGCTGGTCCTATTGCAAGAGGATAGCGATGACCACAGCAGTGGTTTTTATATAGATTCCGGCGGTCCATTTATTCGGTCCACGAGACGCACGTCATTATAGCTGACAGCCACGCGTCTCCCATGCATTCGATTTCCGTTATATTCCCCCACATGATCAACCATTTTCAACACCCCTTGATGAAAACATTTCCGCGGCCATGTTTCACCTAACTATGGTTAGATTAGGGAATGTAAACCACAGCTTTAAACTTTTGGAAAGTAAGTCCTTACTGGCATAAGATGCCAGAATAGCTAGTGATATAAACATTAAGACGATGAATACCTTTGTAAATTCTCAAACAATTCTCAAAATTATTAACAAGATAATTCTCTTGTATTGTCTATGTTATTTTCTACTTAACCTTCAGTGGCTATGATTGTCAGAGGGTCCTGACAGAAGGGCCTCACAAAATATATCTAGGCAATGGGAATTACAGCACTACTACATTGCAATAGTTCATATTACAGTTAACAAACCATTGTGCTGGGATCGCAAGAAAGGTTTCTTAGCTCCAACAGTGAGGGGTTTTTTCTATGCATCTTGCAAGATACAGTATATGACCTAGAAGGAAAGAGCCTGACATATTAAAACCATGTTCTAACCATGCTCTAACCAAAAGATCAGCTGATCAGGTGCAACAACGGCCTTTGTTGGACAACTGAGGACAAACACCAGACTGAAAATGCCACTCAAGTCAGGTCTTTATTTTTCAACATAAGTGATGGTGCTGTTTGGTGCAGACAATCTTGTGACTAGTCAGAGAAATTATCAACAATGCATTGTTATATACCACAACATACTCATATTTGAAGTAGAGTATTAAAGATCACATGTTAAATATTGGGTGGAGACAGCCTTACAGATGTGTTCAGAATGTTTCTGTCTTCAGAGTTTCAGCAGAGGGTCTGTTTGACTTCCAGAGCAGATACGTCACAGTGATGACTGTGAGGGCACCAGCGATGGAGAGAGCAAAGACGCTGTAGAGGGCTATCTCAGCATCTTCCGATGACAGCTCCATATCCAGGAAGCTCATGCTTTGAATGGGTAAGATAGCGGAGGTAGTGGTGGGTGCGTTCGTTCCTAGGGGAAAATAATAAACTAATGGTCATTAACATGTTCAAATGTATCACTTCAGCTGGAAAATAAATCGTTTAAAAGGAGGGGTCACATATATATATATATACATAGTTTTCATACACTGTAAACGATCTATGGTTTGACAGTGATCCACACTTTCATTTAACACTTTAGCGACTGTGGCATAAACCCCATCCAAGTAATGGTGCCAATATAACATTTATTATAAAATATTAGAATTTTATTCGGGAATCACGTTTAACTTTATAATTAGTTTGAAAGTATCAAACTAATTATAAAGCTCAACAAAGTCATTGCCTTTATACTGCGTTACAATACATTTTAGATACTTCATAACAAAATTAACATGTTAATATTGCTACTATCATAAAAAGGTCATTGACTGCTTGCACAGTAAAAGAGAACAATGTGCAAATGTGTAATTTGGGCGAACCCTCCCTTTAAATACTTTCCAGTTGTTGTCACTTGAAGACTGAACATGCATTTGTGGAGACAGCATCACTACAGGTTCATCCCATAAAAATAAATGCACATATTTGAGGGAAAATGTATGCGTAATTCAAATATCACACATAGAAGTGGCAGTTTCACCTAATAATGATGCCAGCTTTAAACTGGTGTATGCATTTATAAGTCTCACAAAAATGGGAATAGCAAGGCAAATTCTTTGGATGTAGTTTCAAAGGTTTTCTGACCACAGGAACAAAACATTATGTTTGCAACAACTGTGAAGTTCATCAGGGGCAAACTCCCCATTAACATTAATAGATTATACATCTCTTTTCCTCATTTTTTATTAATTTTGTTTGAACTTAGAAAATTCCCGTGTGATATAATCTGTGTGCGTGCGTGCGTGTGTATGTAAAACAGTTTTTTCCAATAAGAAAATACTGTGTGGAAGTGTTGCATCCACTAGAACAAGCAGTTTCCACATACCTTCAGGTTCAGGATTCAAACAGTCGTGAGGCCCCATGGCAGGGTCTGGGAATCCATTACATCTGATGATGGTGGCATAGCGAGCAGCAGAGTTCTTGGCTTTCCGTGGAAGGTTGGGGTCAGTGCGGTTGACATAGAACAGGCCAAATCTCTCTGAAAAGCCAGTCGCCCACTCTAGATTGTCCATAAGAGACCAAGCTGTGTAGCCTCGAATATCTACTCCATCAAGCAGATATGCTGGAAAGAAACAAAAAATTTATTACACTGACCCAGAAAATTTGTTTGGTAAAATGTCTAATTTTATTAGGTTGTAGTTATGGTGCCAAAATGCCAACCATGGTGTTTACTTCATGCATGTGTGAAAACATTTCAAATGATCAGTTTAAGATCACCGTATTGTTAGCGTGGCCTGGTAGCTACCTTTCAGGACCTGGTTGATGTAACTTTCAAAATAGTGGATCCTGTGAACATCGTTGAGATCCACTGGCCCTCTCTCCGAAATACCGTTTTCCGTGATGATTATGGGTGGGTTGCCGTACTCGTCCTTAATAAAGTTCAAAATCTTTCTGAATCCAAATGGCGACACCTTCAGCCAACTGGAGCCAGAGTCTAGCCAGGTTCGATCAGCTATCGTCCCAGCACCCCTTATTCACACAGTAACATTTCAGAATAAGGGTGTTTGACTTTACATTAATATCGATTCGGAAACAGGACATTAATATGTAAGAATGACCTACAGCTGAACTTTAATATATTGAGAAACTAACATACTGATTCAATTCCTTTCTAGTTGACATTGAATCATATGTTTTTCCTTGTTTAGGATTTTATGACTGATGCCTCACCTGTCGGCATCATAGTGCTGTAGGTTCCCATAAGCAACAGGGAAGGCCAGTACAGTGGTGTAGTGGTTAAACCCAAAGAAATCATAAGTGCCCTTGATCCTCTGGATCTCTGCAGGGGTAAACTCAGGAAGCCTTTAAAAAGGTTCATAGTCATGGATGAAAAGGCCATTTGAGTTTTATAGGAATTAATTAAATACATTTTTTATCCCCTGCTGATTTTGTACATTTGCCCACTGACAAAGAAATTATCAGTCTACAATTTTAATGGTAGGTTTATTTGAACAGTGAGAGAGAGAATAACAACAACAAAATCCAGAAAACGCATGTCAAATAATGTTATAAATTGATTAGAATTTTAATAAGTATTCGACCCCTTGGCAAAACATAGTACTTGGTGGCAAAACACTTGTTGGCAGTTACAGAGGTCAGACGTTTCTTGTAGTTGGCCACTAGGTTTGCACACATCTCAGGAGGGATTTGTCCCACTCCTCTTTGCAGATCTTCTCTGTTAGTTCAAGGGCATGTTAGGATGTACCGGGACGCATTCAAACATGAGGATTTTTTTTTGTTTACAAAAAAACATGTTTTTGGTCTGTTTTATCTTCTGACTAATCTACTGTGTTATACTTTCCTGCATGAATTTATAATTCTCCTTTCAAAAGGTAGCAAACATGTTTCTACTATATTCAGGTCATGAGCTACTAGCATTTAGATTTGGGTACATCATTTTAGGCGGAAATTGACTTTTTGCCACTTAACTATTAAGGTCTCGAGGCTGACGTTTGGCAACTGGAACCTTCAGCTCCCTCCACCGGGATTAAGGTCTGGAGACTGGCCAGGCCACTCCAGGACATGAATGTGCTTCTTCTTGAGCCACTCCGTGTTTTGGGTCATTGTCATGCTGGAATACCCATCCACAACCCATTTTCAATGCCCTGGCTGAGGGAAGGAGGTTCTCATCCAAGATTTGACAGTACATGGCCCCGTCCATCTTCCATTTGACGCGATTAAGTTGTCCTGTCCCCTTAGCAGAAAAACATTCCCAAAGTAAAATATTTCCATCTCCATGTTTGATGGGGTTCTTGGGGTCATAGGTAGCATTCCTCCTCAAAACACAGCAAGTTGAGTTGATGCCAAAGAGCTCGATGCCTTGAGATCATTGACAAGATCCTTTCGTGTAGTCCTGGGCTGATTCCTCACCTTTCTCATGATCATTGCAACTCCACAAGGTGAGATCTTGCATGGAGCCCCAGACCGAGGGAAACTGACAGTTCTTTTGTGTTTCTTCCATTTGCGAATAATGTCACCAACTGTTGTCACCTTCTCACCAAGCTGCTTTGCGATGTCTTATAGCCCATTCCAGCCTTGTGTAGGTCTACAATCTTAACTCTGACATCCTTGGACAGCTCTTTGGTCTTGGCCATGGTGGATAGTTTGGAATCTGATTGATTAATTGCTTCTGTGGACAGGTGTCTTTTATACAGGTAACAAGCTGAGATTAGGAGCACTCCCTTTAAGACTGTGCTCCTAATCTCAGCTCATTACCTGTATAAAAAACACATGCGAGTCAGAAATCTTTCCGATTGAGAGGGGATCAAAACTCATTTCACTCATTAAAATGCAAATCAATTTAGATATATATATATATATATATATATATATATATATATATATATATATATATATATATTTTGTTATTCTGTCTCTCAGATTATTGGGGATCAAATAATTTTTTCCCTCACTGTATGCATTTAGATTTATGGTTTGTATGTGAATTCTTCAGTACTTTCAAAAAATATATCGTTAGTTGTAAATCAATACTTACCGGGATTTAGATAGGCCTGCTGCCAGACTCCTCTCTCGAATAATTGTCTTCATTGTGTCACTGTAGTCTCCATTGAATATAGGGTGGGCAAACCAGCCAATGTAGAACTGTAAGAGGAGAAAACAATGCATTCACTTTAATCTAACTATGTAGTATTCTATTGGTTTGGACCTTTATTAATATTTTTTGTACACTTGGCAAACACTATGGGAAATGGGGTAGATGCTATATAGAAACTCCAGTTGATTAGCATTTACAGAGAACAATCCACTCTAGTTTTATGGATGTTGTAAAATGTTACTATCTGATGCAATTTGGCCTTTACCTGAAGAACACGTCGGGCTGCTTCTATGTCCTCCTGCTTGTAAGGGTTCCGTGGCTCTGACCAGTCGGAGTTGATGGTGATGGAAATATTGCCACGCTGCTTGGCGCGATAGTTATCATTGTACAGATGCCAGGCCTCGGCATGGGCTTTAATGAGGTTATGGCCCACGATGTAGGGAAGAGTGCCAGGCCTGAAGCTGATACCTGGTAATAGAAGTGTTGTGGTTTTAACAGTCTCTTGAAGGCACTTCTGAAGGAATCTCTTTCTACAGTTATTTCTTCGTGTCTAGACAATTTTAAAAAAACATTTAAAATATATATTTAAAGGTATTTAGAAGATGTTTATAATATCAAGGAGCGGAAATATTTTTGGATCAATAGATTGAAGATATTTTTAAAGTATAATTTGGTTCTGCACAGAACAATTTTGAATAGTGATACAATATCATCTGCTTTCACAGATCCATCAGTGATAAAGAAGTATAATTTAACTTCCTGAAAAGCTAGCTCCCCTTCCAGCTGTTAGTACACACATACAGTCAACTTATGTACCAGAAATGCGGAATATTAAATAGTTTTTTCTGGCAAAAACTATTTTACCTGGAGCAGCGGCTCCATAGCCATGACCAATATTGGCTACATTGTAAGGCTCGTTGATGGTGATCCACAATTTTACTTTGTCTCCAAGGCGATTAAATATAAAATCAGCATATTCTCTGAATCTATCAACAATATTGTCATTCTCCCAGCCACCTACATCCTGCAGAGCCTGAGGGAGGTCCCAATGGTAGAGGGTAATCTGGAGAGAGGAACAAAGGGCAATATTCATTAAGAGAGCAGAGGATTATTAAGGTGGAGATGTCATTTCAGGGGTTTATAAGTGTTTTCATGTGTCATTAACTCCCTTTGATGTAATAGGGGTATTTGACATAATAGCCCAATCATAAGCATTCCATTGTAAAATGTTATCCACACTGACATCTAGTGCATTTCTCTTTAAATAGCTAGAAGGGACTACCACCCATTTGATAAAATACCGATCAATGAAAGTGCTGGCCCAAATACTCACATGGGGCTGGATATTAGCAGCAAGCAGTGCGTCAATCAGTCTGTGGTAATAGTTGAGGCCAGCCTCGTTGATGTTTTTAGTGGTGCCATCGGGAAGCACCCTGGACCAGGATATGGAGAAGCGGTAGTGTGTCACCTTCAGCCTCTTCAGCATAGCCACATCCTCATCAACCTTATTATAACTATCACAGGCAATATCTCCTGTGTCGTCATTGGACACTCTAAGAGGAGTGTGGGCAAACTTATCCCATATACTGAGGCCCTTCCCATCTGCTCTCCAGCCCCCTTCAATCTGGAAAAGGGATACAAAATAACAAGGTGAACATTATGGCACGTACATTGGTGCTTGTGCTCTCCGAATAGTTTTCAAAGAGCTGTTACCTGGTAAGATGCTGTCGCTGCGCTCCAAATGAAGTCTTTGCAGAAGGTTCCATAAATGGGTGAGCCATCCTCCGACTGAGGAAAACCATTATCCCTCATGATTTGATAGTAGTAGTGTGCTGAACGTTTGGGCGTCCTGGGTCGGCTTGGGTCAGTAAAGTCCACATGGTGGAGACCAAATCCCACCGTGTACCCATTGAGCCATTCAAAGGAGTCCATTAGAGATGAGGCACTGTAACCCCTCACCTTTACACCATCCAGGTTATGGGCTAAGCAGACATGAGAGAACATCTACTTTTGGACGATCACATTGTCTGCAGTAAATGTTGGAAATTCCCAATAAAGCAAGTGGTTTTTGCATGCACCTTGGTGTTTTGTTCATATAATGTGTCATTAAATCTTACCTTTCAGAGCCTCATCAATGTATGTTTTGTAGTAGAATATTCTGTCATTGTCATCCACAGTGGTCTTTGAAGCTGTAGCTACTCCATTCTCTGTGACATAAATCTCAGGATCACCATACTCCTCCTTGATCCAGTTCAGAAGCCTCCGTAAGCCCCATGCTACAGCCCTCTGACCTTTGATGGCGGTTGTGGGGTTCTCACGGTCTTCCTCTTCACCCACATCCTGATCATATTCGTAGGACTGAGGAGTAAGCCTATCAGTCACGTGACGTACCACCTTAGTGGTATAAGCGTTAATACAGAAGACATCAGCAGTACCTCTGATATAATCCCTTTCAACATTGGTGAATGAGGGGAGCCTAGATGCCAGCAGGCCTTGTAGCTCACTCTTGTTGCCCACCTGCCACTTCATGGCGTCAGGATAATCACCGGTTTTGAAGATGGGGTGAGCGAACCAGCCAAGCTGAAACTGTAAAGCACGGTCTGCAGCCACAATTTCGCGGGGGTTCTGAAGATCTTTGGGCTCCGTCCAGTCTGCGTTGAGGGCGATGGAGACCAGACCACCCTGGGATTTGCGGTACTTCTCGTCATATGTGTGATAAACCTTGGCATGAGCTTTTAGAAGGTTGTGAGCGACTCTGTAAGGTGCATCCCCAGGCTTCCTGATGTTTGGTGGGATCTGCCCTAGACCATATCCTGACCATGCAAGTGTATAGGGTTGGTTAAAAGTTAACCAAAACTTCACTCTGTCCCCAAAGCTTGTGAAGCAAAAATCGCTAAAGTCATTGAAGATGTCAATCATCTGGATGTTGTCCCAGCCACCAAGGTCCTGTAGGGCCTGGGGGAGGTCCCAGTGGTGCAGCGTCACCATGGGGGTGATGTTATAAGCCAACAGGCCATTGATAAGCCTGTGGTAGTAGTCAACACCCTTATGGTTTAGGGAAGCTCTGTGACCATCTGGAAAGATCCTGGACCAGGATAGGGAGAACCGGTAGGTCTTAATTCTCATAGCCCTAAGCATGTAGAGATCTTCTTCAAGACGGTTGTAACTGTCACAGGCTATGGCACCGTTGGCATTTCCGGGAATACTGCCAGGTTTCTGCGTGAAGGTGTCCCATACACTTGCCCCCTTCCCATCCACATTCCAGGCACCTTCTATTTGATAGGCAGAGGATGTCACACCCCAATGGAAACCTTTTGGAAAGGTGCCATAGTGGTAGAGTTTCCTTTCAAAATTGGACTGATTGGAGAACTTCTCCCAGACAACCTTGGATCTGGAAGGAACCTCGGATGGGGGCAAAGTGGGTTGTCGTAAAATAGTTTCAAACTTCAGCTCTAGTGGTGAATTTCTGTCTTGTGTGTTGGCAAATCCATTTCTCCTAATAACATCTGAGTAAAAATATGCAGACTGCTTTGGGGTTCTGGGCCTGTCAGGAAGATCAAAGTTGACATAGTGCAAACCAAACCTTTGGTTGTAGCCCTGTGGCCCTTCAAAACCGTCCATCAGTGACTGCACAGTAAACCGCTGCAGGTTCACTCCATCCAGATGGATTGCTGTTAAAATACAACCAAATTGATCCTTTTCAGTAGTCATAAATAGTCATTCTTGCAAACAGTCTCAAAAGACTTGTCTAGAAGGCTTAGTGACCCCCGATCTAGCAAGTTCCAGATACTTACCTTTCAGTGCTTCGTTGATGTAAGCCCTCAAGTACCCTATGCGCTCTGTGTCATTGATAGTGTCCCCAGTGTACCCTGTGGGAACCCCATTCCCAGTTACGTAGACGGGCACTTTAGTGACATTCAGATACTCTGCAGACACAAAGTTGAGCAGCCTACGGAGACCCCATGGTGCAGAGTGGATCCAGTCAGACGTTGTAGTCGGCCAGACAGGGTCCACGTAAGCTGTGAAGTCTCCTACCCCTTCTGGTCCTGGAACGCAGCCCCCATTACTGGCATTGACCAGACGAGTGGTGAAGTGGTTCAGTCCCAAGAAATCTGCCGTTCCATGAATACGCTGACTCTCTGCTGCAGTAAAGACAGGAAGTATGGCAGGCACAGAGGGAAAACAGTTTCGTACTTTCTGCTCGATCTGAGACTTAAGCATGGCCGGGTACTGCCCATTCACGAAAATGGGATGGGCGAACCATCCCAGCATGAACTGCAGGTAGCGCTCTGCAGCTGCTACATCTTCAGGCTTGGATGAGGAGCTTGGAGGCTCAGCCCAATGAGAGTCCAGGGCGATGCCCACTTTACCTCCTTGGTCCTTCCGATACTTGTCATTATAAACATGCCAGGCTTCAGCATGGGACTTAAGCATGTTGTGAGTCACCTTTTGTGGGGTGGGAGCAAAGGATAACATTATTATTTTTTTATTATTAAGTGGCCTAAAGTGGTCCAGCGGTCCAAGCTGCACAAGCGAAGGAAAGGGATACCATTTCTCTTACCTGGTAGGAGGCCACCACATAGTCCTTTCTTCCAGGGGGATGCTGACCTGTACCATACCCAGCATGGCTCACCACCCATGGGCTACTGAAGGTGTTCCAAGTCCTCACCCTATCTCCAAACCTAGAAAAGCAAAAGTCTGCATACTCTGTAAAGGCGTTTACCATAGAAACATTGGTCCAGCCTCCATAGTCCTGGAGTGCCTGGGGAAGATCCCAGTGGTGCAGGGTCACAGCTGGTTCAATACCAGTCTCTATTAGAGCGTCGATCAGGTGGTCATAGTAAAGTGCTCCCTCCTCGGAGTAGCTTCCCCGGTGGCCGGAGGGGAAAATGCGGGCCCAGGAGATGGAAAACTGATAGGTATTGACAAGGAGACCTCTCAGGAGGTAGACGTCATAGTCCACTTTGTGGTAGCTGTCACAAGCCAGGTCTGCAGTCTGATTTTCAAAGGCTTGGTGCTCATGGCCATACCGGTCCCAAATGGTCTCACCCTTTCCATGCTCAGACCAGCCACCCTCAATCTTGAAGGACTCACTGGATGCGGCCCACTGGAAGCCATCCGGAAAAGACTCATTCAGGAAGATGTCACGGTCCAAAGAGGACTGAGTTCCAAACTTATCCCACAAACTCTGGTAGTTTACTGATGGTACATCTGCAAAGTGGTCTGCAAAACTAAGTAAGCGATAGAGGTAAAGCACAATGTTCAGCATACACGATTGAACATACAAAAGATATACATACACTAAAAGCAAAATACAGTTAATTCAAATTATTTTTATATCTGCTAATATGAGTTTTTTTTGCCTGTTGCTACATTTCCAAATGCATGTAACCAAACAAGTACTTTTACCGTTTTGGAGTGTCCACCAAATCCAGCTCCCCAAACATGTCAGCCATGTCACATCCCAGAATATACACATCCCCTTTTATTAGAACTGTAATGATTTCAGATGACACACAAAGGATGGTTCTTACATCACTGTATATGATATATTACAATTAAGCAGTATGGGTATAATCCCATGGAAATATGCTAAGATCACATTCTTATTTACAGAAACAACCTGGGAGCAATTAGGGTTAAGTCTTTTATGAATCATTATTTTGTTATATTTTATCACCTATCAGCTCAGTGATTACACCCAGTGACCTTTTTGTTTACTGGCCCAACACTCACCACTAGACTACCCCTGCCATACTTCCATCAAAAGATTGATGTATGGCCATTCACACAAGTGCACCTTCACAGCCCATTCTTAAATCATTTTAAATCAGGTTATTCAGCTAATCTGGACAAAAGCTTTTGCTTTCTCTGTTGCAAATTTGGAAGTAAAAATGATAGAGGTGTAATTTTTCAAAAAGAGGGTTTACAAATTGGAAATATGCACCAGATAAGGATAGGAATTTAGTTTTAAGGCAAATAGTGTATGTTTAGGAATGAGAATCACTAAGGAGAATCACAAAGAAAAAAGTTTGAACGTGAATATATAAATACAAGAAAGATATTTCCTAATAGGGGTGGTAGCAGGTAGAAATATTGAAAAGGTTCTAACATTTATTAAAACATTGTCCAAATTGTCAAATATACAAAGCATTTAAGATCGGTGTTAATAGTAATAATGTCCTAAAAGAGGGGGTGGAGGTGGGTAAAAAATATGTATTTGTAATAAACAGTTCAAATATCCTTTCATTCTTTTAATGATTTGAAAATATAAAATGTCCTTTTAGGATAGATCACAGTGTGAAATTAGGTATAATTGAATAGGGAGAACCAGTAGGTTTTTGGGGAAAGCTGCTAATAGCCCTACATTATACATCACAATACTATGGGTAGAAATATTCTTGTGCTTATCTTTCTCCAGAACAATTTCTCTGATTTTTACCAAACAAATTGAATACTGGATCGTATTAGATAATTGTAATGAAAGATACACACTTTGCAGTGTACTCTGTACCATGATTACATAAAGTCAATATATCATAATGCTTTTACAATCAAATTGGTTCATGTTTTATATTGGTTTAATCTTTATGGAGATAACATCAATAAAATTGTCTTTATTTTTCACTGCAACTACTACCAATCACTGTCTTGATTTTGAGTGGGTTTGATTTGCCATTCTTACAATGTATATTTATTGTAGACAATGTGACACTGTACATGAGAACAGGTGATATTTGTAAAGAAACAACTGAAATTGTGCTAAGGCGGAATGGTATAACCATACAAAATAACAGTGCTTATTAGTATGACGGTCTTCAAAGCATGGGTGTGTGTTTACATTTATGCTGCTTCATGTGATTTACCTTGTAGGAGGTTACCGAGTGGCTGAAATGGACTGAAGGAACAGCCCTTGATATTCATCTTGTAAATCACAACAGGAATGTGCCCACTGGCACTCTGAAAATTGGAAAGGATCCATTTATTGCTTGCATTTAATGAAACTTAGGATTATTTCAGCAGAACAACATAGTGGTCATTTAGCAAAAGCTTTGCCTGGAGTGATTTACAGGTATTGCATTCATCTTAAGATAGATAGGTGGGACCACCACACAACCCAGTAGTAGTAAGTGCATCAATGAAGTAGTTGTTTGTAAAGTCGGTGCTTTATACAAAACCCTAAATAAATTGAAGTCAGTAAATAAAACACTTGTTTACCAAAATAAGGGCAATATAATTAGAACATTATTTCAACAGTTTTTTTTATTGTTTATTGAGTGTTACCTTGAAATAATACTCTAATTACATTCACCAAGACACATTAATGAGTAGGTTACCTGTAATCTTTTCAGCTCCTCTGACAGTTCTGTTGTAGAGGTACAGTGGTATTCAATGTGCACTGAGAGGAAATCTAAGGCCTCCTGAATGAGAAATACACATTCACTATTACAGCAATAATACGGTGCCTTGAAAACATTTTAACACTCTGCAGTGTTTTTATTGCTTTTGATCCCGACATTGACACTTATACAACTCAATGTTTCCACAAAGGTCTGGTATCCATACCTTAACAGTAGACTCACTTTCGTAAAGGATGGGGACATCGCTGGCGCTTACCCCAACTGAAACACGACCGCCTTGAAGAAAGCATAGAATGGAGTGGTCGGTGATATATAAGTGTCTAGTTTATGTTCACATTTTAAAAGAAATTAGTAAAAGTTAAATCTGAACACTACACGTTTCTCTTTCACATATCCTAAGCTTTGCTATAAGGTTCAAAACACTAGGCTGCAAATGGCCAAATAATCTCTTCTGATAAGGAAAACATTATGCATGCAATCTTGAATATGATACTTTATATCAACATTCAAGGAGACATATTTGAGGCACAGTCACTGACCTCTGTTTAAGTTTTATTTTGTGATTTCCTTTTCTTCAAATCAAACTACAAAAACCTTTTGAAAACAAGCAAATCAACACCTTGTTGCATGAAGTTCATTGCAATAATGCTCTTACTGTAAATCTAAAGACTACAGGTTCATTACAGAGATACTTAAGTCTTCACCCAAACAATGTGTTTTTTTCTTAACCAGAAAGTAAGCTGGCTTTTGAAGTCACATTATGTCAGTTCACTGACCCCTCCAGTACATGTGCAACAGAGGCAGCAGCTAAGACTACTGTACCAGCCTAGGCCACCAACAGTTTGTTAAATTCCCTGTGAATAATGTTTAAAAAAGTTGAGGTTTTACCTTGACCATGAAAAAGTTGATGGTAGAGGTGGTACACACTGGTATGGGCATGAACGGCATGTTTTAGCTGAAGCCGGCCCACATCCCTAATCTCTTCAAGGTGGCTTAGTGTAACCCAGGAGTGTGCCAGTTCCCCGTATGCCATGAAAACAAATTCAGCATATTTCTTAAATATATTTGGCAGCTTTGGGTTTTCCCAGCCACCATATCTGGACTGAAGGGCATCTGGTAAAGAAGTAGAGCGATGCAAGATCACAAGCGGTTTAAGCCCTTCTTCAACTAACAGCTCCAAGAGGGTTCGGTAGCAGGACACTGCTGGCTGATGAGGCTGGCTGGGTTCACCTGTGGGCAACAGTTGAGCCCAGGAAAGGGGCACCTTGAAGTGAGTTACTCCCCTACTCAGAAGGTACTGAAAGTAGTCCCTGGAAATCACAGGAATGGGATTTGTGCAGTCAAAGGCATCCGTTGGTTTGGTGCTCAAGTCCATCTTCAAAGTGTTGGTCAGAGGGCCTGCTAGTAGCATGAAGTCTTGTGGGTCTTCCTTCTGACACAAACAGCCATAGAGACAGAACAAGTACAAAGCAAGTACCTGCATCAGGTTCTTCATTTTGGAGCTTGAGGGTAAACTGCACAGCACATGGACAGTGAGCTTCTTATAATAACACTGTTTAACAGCTTGAACTCTAGAACATCATTTATGCAATAGTGCTAGATAACATACGTGTTATATTGCAGTTGTGGTGATAATGGTCCATAAACACTAGACATTGGACTTAATGAAAGGGAGTCTGATAATTTTTTTACTGTTGCTTGGGTTTAATTGCTAAACATTTTGTATCACTTTTTTTCTAATGTCTATTTCATCTGAACTGTTTGATAAGGTTTCCAAATTCTTTTCAGGCCCCCATAAACATTTCTAATGTTTGGTTAAACCCTGAACTGGCACACTTGATTTAATTAGTCAACTAATCATTTTTTTGACTAATTAAAAACAGGTGTGTCCGTTCAGGGTTATAACTAAAATGTAAAACATCTAAGGAGACCCAAGGAGAGATTTGGCAAAGCCTGCTACTAAAAAGTCCAGATCCTTCTTTTATAACTGATAAATACTTGCACGGGGAAGGAGGGGGGGGCTTAACTTTCTCTCCCATTGGTGCGAACCATAGCTGCGGACGCCCCCACCCAACCCTTCGCCGCTAAATTCTTAATATTGCTACCTGATTTCCCAACTGAAAGATACAGGCAGATCAATTTAATATTTAATAGCCTACTCCCCAAAAATGCATACGTTTCATGTACCGTGATGAACAGACGCTTGTTATTAGACTACAACAATACCTACCTACAGTTACAAAACTTCGCGGCTAGCTGCTGTTGGACCTGGATCATATAACTGTATACCTAGGGTGACCCAATTTCAAAAACCCAAACCGGGGCCCTAGTGTTCGTGCACGCGCACATGTAAGCACGCGTGTTGGTCATCGTGCGTGTTTGTGGTTGTTGGAGCAGCGGAGCTGGCCCAGTTTGTTTCTTTCACTGTCGTGTTTTTTCCGCTCCTTGAGCTTTAATTAGAATTGTTGTTAAGCTATGTTGCTTTGTTTGTTTGGCTCCGACTCGCATGTGGAAAAATTCTAATTCTTATTTTGATGAAAACCGGGATTTGGTAGTGAATGTCGAAAACCGGGACATTTTAGTGTTTTACAGGTATTTGTCGGGACCCGGGACACCTTGCTAGAAACCGGGACAATCCCGGGCAAACCGGAACGTCTGGTCACCCTATGTATATCCCATTCGCTTGAATGGGATATACATTGCCGCGCACCCTCTTAAACTCCGCCTCTGACTGGCACCCACCTAATTCTGATCCTGATGTATGCAGGGCTGGGTAGGTTATTTGTAAATGTGTTCCGGATTACACTTTTGGATTGCTTTCATATTAGGAGACATTAGAAGACAGGTATGAATATAATCAATTGAACAACTATCGCAGTATCAAAAAAATACAAAGCAAAATGAGAAATATGTGCTAATTTATATGAAAATGAAAAACTGTACATAAGAATTCAGACCCTTTGCCGTGACAGTCCAAACTGAGCTCAGGTGAATCCTGTATCCTTTTTTGTCCTTGGAATTTTTCAAAAACTCCAGAGTCCACCAAAAGGCAAAGTAAATGTTAATTTATGAAAGATTTTATTCACATCATTGTATAAAATACCAAGATATCTGTAGCTTTTCAAGCGTAAATTTGCAGTTACCTAATGTTCAGCCCACCACCACCAACACTGTAAAAAGATTGCAGATATACCAGAGATCTACATGTGCAAAAGTAAACCCGGGCACACAAACACATTTACCATGAGCAGAACCTGCAATTTATTGGAGCCAACAGCAATTTTCAAGATGCAATACTCATCAGTATACTGGGATTAAAGTCAACAATGGGTTGAAATGAAGGAACTGCCCAGGCCACTCAAGGAAACTGAAATGATTAATCAGTTGAGGCAATGTTAATCCGCTCGTTCTTTGAGCAGAAGCTTTTAGTGATTTGGCAGAAGCTCTTTTAGCAACTTTTTTGTGTTGTTTTAATTCACTTTTAGTTTACCATGTAAGCCAATTGATACACATTTGTCATTTGCATTGATGACCTAGCCAAAGGCAATACAGTGCAAGTCAACATAAATTTACAGAGTACTCAAAATGACCTACATTGCACAACAACAAAAAAATGAAGGAAACACATAGTCATCACAGTATAACACCAAGTCAATTAACCTTCAGGGATGTCTAACTGTCCAGAAGCATAAGTGAGGGTGAATCAGTGTCACCTGTTTTGGTGCAAATGAAAACGACAACAGGTGTACAGGAGAGGCAACAGTAAGACAACCCCCAAAAAGGGTATGGTTTTGCAGGTGGTGGCCACAGACAATTGCTCTCTTCTTATCCTTCCTTATTTTGCATTTTACTAGTGTCCTTGTCACTACTGGTAGCATGAGGTGGTACCTCCAGCCCATTCAATTTGCACAAGTAGTTCAGCTCCTCCTGGATCGCACTTCCATATACGTTCTGTCGCAAGATTTGCTGTGTCTTCGAGTACAGTCTCATGAGACGGGCTGTTACACAAGGAGAGCTGGACAGGGTCATAGAAGGGCATCAACCCAGCAGCAGAACCGGTATCTCCTTCTTTGTGTGAGGATGAAGAGGAGGAGCACTGCCAGAGCCCTACAAAATGATCTCCAGCGGGCTCCTGGTGTGCATGTTTCTGACCAAACTGTCAGAAACAGACTCCATGAGGGTGGCATGAGGGCCCGACGTCCTCTAGTGGGACCTGTGCACACAGCCCAGCACCGTGCTGCTCGACTGGCATTTGCTGGAGAATACCAGAATTAGCAGGTCCACCATTGGCGCCCCGTTTTCTTCACAGGTGAGAACGGGTTCCCACTGAGCATGTGACAGATGTGAAAGTCTGGAGATGCCATTGTGAGCATTATGCTGCCTGCAACATCATCCAACATGACTGGTTTGGCGGTGGGTCAGTGACAGTCTGGGGAGGGTCACACAGACCTCATGTGCTAGCCAACAGTACCCTGACTGCTGTTAGGTACCAGGATGAAATCCTCAGATTCCTCTTGGTGCAGGACAATACCCAGCCTCATGTGGCCAGTGTGTAGGCAGTTCCTGGATGATGAAGGCATTGAATCCATTGACTGGCCATCACGTTCCCCAGACCTGAATCCAATTGAGAACCTCTGGGACGTTATGTATCGTGCATCTGACGCCACTAATTAGCGCCAAAACTATCCAGGAGCTCACTGATGCCCTAATCCAGGTCTGGGAGGAGATCCCCCAGGATGCTATCTGCCGCCTCATCAGGAGCATGCCCAGACATTGTTGGGAGTGCATACAGGCACATGGGGGCCATACCCACTATTGAGTTACACTGAGTTGCTGTGATCAAATTCACACAAGTTGAAACAGTCTGTAATCTCAATTGTTTACTTAGATTTTTGGTGAACTTGAATCCAGCCCTCAATCGTTTGGTGATTTTGGTTTCCATTGACCATCGTACATTTTTGATCTTTAATATATTACGTCCATCGACACCTGATGTGTGATTTAAGTGTTCCCTTATTTTTTTGAGCAGTGTATATAGTTACATGAATTTGCACTGACAGAAGTGTTTTTTGTTTACACTTACTTGGCCATATGGATATTTCAGCAAAATAAAACTAGCCAATTATTGATCAATGGTACTAGCACAATTATTGCCTCTCCACAACAATAAGATACTGGAATGGCTTACCTGGCACTGTCAATCATGCTCAAGTATGTTGCATAAAAAATCTTGCCCCTTACATCCAAACAGTAACCGAATGCCTCAATGCCCGCTTCATAGATAATGAAGCGGGCATCACATAACATAGATAATGAAAGGACACCGAATTTATTTGAAAAAGTGTATTTATGAAACTGAACAGAAAAATACAATTCATACAAAAGTACAATAAAAAAAGGTATACAAAAATTGTTTGAGATGACACGAGCACTGCTGTTATGATGAGTGCACTGATGGAATCATAAGGGCACTTTGAAGGCATTGGGTCACATCAACTTCCAAAACAGAAACATTTACATTACATGTCCAACCGTTACTGTCTGCATTATTAACGTTTGAAGGCTTTTGAATTAAACATTGCATCAGTACCTAAATGATCACTGAACAGAGCACTGACTTTGAATTGCATAGACAAATCAAGAGCCACAAACACCCAGTTCCACATTTCTGGGGAAATCCCACTGAAGAAAATTACTTAGAACAGAGTTGTATGGAATATCTGAAAATGCCATTCAACAAATGTAATGCTGTAATATTATTATAAATTCCCCCAAAAAAGGTATACTGAAACGTCAGAGGTAAAACAATTATATATTCAATTAACCACATTTGAATAATTTTTTTAAATATAATTTCAGCATGTGCTCATCCTACTCATTGTTTTGTTACAACCTGCACACTTTCCAAGATGTATGACATTATTAATCCAATTTCAACACATCATACAAATTTGGTATGTTTAAGAATCCTCCACGCATCTTTAGTGTTTCTATTTCTGAGGTTTAACATGTTACACATTGCCATACTGAACATGACCCAGAGTTTACCTGCTGTATAAACTAGTTCAAATGGTGTTCATCTTCAATGTGTAAGAAACTTTTAATGAGTCCTTCAGTAAATGCAGACAACAGAAAAAACAACAAAGAAATCCTTAGATGCACTGTCAGACACATGTTTTTTTTTTACAGTTTGGCCATTATAAAGGCTTATTCTTGCACTTTTAAGTGTCAGATATTCTCCAAACACCTTCCATAAAACATACAAAGTAGAAAAAAATCGTATCAAAAGCATGTTTCAAATCTTCCAGGCGAGATTACAATGTAAATGATTTCAAGCATTATCCAGGTTTTTGATCCTTTGGACAAAAGGTCCCAAAATAGGCTTCCAGTTCCCATATTGGCAACAATCAGATTTAGGCAAGGGGTTGTCATGATCCAAGTAGGCACCCTGTCCGCAAACTATGCATTTTTGTGCTACAACTCAAATTAAACTTGTTTCTGGTGGTTGACCAAAAAAGATGAACATGTGTTAATTATAAGCTATTGCACATTGAAGAGTTTTTCACCCAGTAATCAGTCCTTACACACCCAACTCTAATTCCACCATTTAGTACCATTTCCTACGCTCTATACCAGAGCGCCCCTGTCCATAACCACACCAGTTCACAGCTCCACAGACAGACTCACCCCTATTCCTCACAAAAAACACCAACGTTGACATGGTTTTGCAATCCACTTGACCTGGCCTTACCTTTTTTGGAATGGCTAAAATGTAAACTCCAGTTTAAGGTTGAAGGCAAACTTGATATATGCTCCAGTATAGAGGACAAACGAGAATGGAAAAAAAATCTACAGTATTCCCGAAAATGTAAAAAGAAAAAAAATATATATATAAAAATGGAAAATACTTCACAAAACAGCACAGCTGCCCTGAGAAACTGATAGGAATGTTCTGAAAACAGTTTGAGGACACTTTGGATCTTCAGACATGCTCAAGTATAGTTGGAAGGAATGCTGCTCATTAGGTTTGGCATGGTTTCCTTAGATGTTCAGTGGCCTTCACTGGAAGGCAGATGGATTAATTCGATGATTCTCTCACACACACACACACACACACATACAGACACAGACCACCTGTCCCCAAACAATCCCCCTGTTGTTCCCCCTCTGTTCCAGATGCAATAATCTATCCCGAGAGGGTTTGTTGGGCCAGTGAGGAAGTTAAGCTCGTAAACCTAAAAGCAAAGGGAGGAACGTCAGGTTTAATTATACAACAGTTTTATTCTATTCACAACACTGTTTCCACATATTAAAACCGCATTTCCCACTTGGTCCTTGAGTACCACCAATAGTAGATATTTTTATTGTAGCCCAGACATGCACACTTGAATCAGCTAATTATCAGGCTCTAGATAAGTGACATTGGGTATGTATGTTTTGGAATACGACTTAAAGGCATGCTGTTGGGAATAACGGCACTATAACATGAAACATACTGTTCAAAAAACTACTGCTAAAGTATTAGCTACTATCTAGAAAAATGGCAGGAAAGAAAAGTTGTACTTCTTGTGGTACATTGGCAAGTCTGGCTACTTACTTTTCTCACCGCTGCTTTGCTTCTCCTGGGCGAAGTTGAGGCGGTTCTGCTCCACTGCGGTCCCGTTGGACTCAGGGCTGCTGCTCCGCGACGGGCTGCTGTTATCCTCGTTCTGGTAGGCCAGGTCCAGGTGCTGCTGGGCTAGCTTCAGGTGCCTCCTCAGGCGCTCCATGTCTCGTAGCGACGCCTCGTCGCCGAACGCCTCGGGACCCGAGCCGCCCAGGTTGTAGTCCACTCGCGCACCCTTGGGGTCCTTCTTCAGCACCGTGCTGTAGCCCGGGGGAGCCGTGGGCACCTGGCGTCCAGAGAGAATGGGCCGTGGGGCGGCCAGCAGGCGGGCTGGCGTTCGGGGCCTAGGTTGGCAGAAACAGTCCCGGATGCCGCTATAGCCCAGGTGGAGGATCTCCAGAGTGGTGAAGAGGAGACAGAGGGCGCTCACGGCGTACATGATGAGCAGGAAGATGGTCTTCTCGGTGGGACGCGACACGAAGCAGTCCACCGTGTGCGGGCAGGGCGAGCGTGTGCACACGTACGACGAGGCCACCTCCAGGCCGTAGAGGACGTACTGGCCAAACAGAAAGGAGACCTCGAATGCGGCGCGCGAAATCAGCTGGAAGACGTACACCTTCATGAGGCCGTCGCGCTTGATCCGCCGACGCCCGTCGTGCTTCTTGGACTGCTTCTCATCCTTCTTCTTTTCCTTCTCTGGCTCGATCTCCTCGGAGATCATGGGGTCCTCCTCGCCGTTGTCCTCCGCCTCCTCGTAGCTGCGGTTGGTCCCCAGGCTCACCATGGGCATCCTCCTCCCGGGGGGCCTGTACTCGTCGTCATCCATGCGGGCGATCTTGTGCATGGCAAAGCCCAGGTACATGATGGTGGGAGTGGTGATCATGATGACCTGGAAGACCCAGAAGCGAATGTGCGAGAGCGGTGCGAAGGCGTCGTAGCACACGTTCTCGCAACCGGGCTGCTGCGTGTTGCACACAAACTTACTCTGTTCATCGTAGTAGATGGACTCGCCTCCCACCGCGGTCAGCACGATGCGGAAGACAATCAGCAGCGTTAGCCAGATCTTGCCCACAAAGGTGGAGTGGTTAGAGATCTCATCCAGGAGACGCGTCAGAAAACTCCAGCTCATGATGCGTCCAGAGTGGGGGACTCTAAGATCTAAACGGGTGGAATAAAGAAGTGAAATTAGCAAATCAGACAAGGTATACAAAAGACAGAGAAAACATACGATTGATGGGGTTGAATGAGTGGTAAGAGAAAGCACCAAAGATCGGTGTGCCGTCTGTAAAGCACAATTTATTTTAAAAAGAGATAAATAGAAATATTTAAAATATTGTTCATTATCTTTTTGCTGATTTTAAAAGGTTGTTTTATAAGATTTAAGGGAAGAACAAAAAACTCATGTTTATTCTACGAGTCGGACAGTACCTATGTACTGTAACCAAAATATCTGGATTTCTCAAGAATTGTCTGGTGTCTCAACTGCCAGAAGCTTGCAGCTCAATTCTGAACCATGATGAAAGAGGATTCCTCCGAAAGCGAGGGCTTGCAACAACAATTCCTATTGACATTCCAACTTTAATGCAATAATTTCCAGAGAAAGTTAAAGACAAATCAAATACAAGCAAATAGTTAGAGAGAATTGTTAGGGAGAATTGAGAGTAGTCTGTGATAAATTCCCTTGTGAACATTTGTAGTGGAGAGGAGAGATGCTTGTAATCTAATCTCTGAAGGCCAATAACATAGCCTATACAGGGGTTTTCTGTTTACTATCACCTGGACCTTCAAAAACATACAATATAAACGAGAGATCTATGCTGAACAAAAAACTATAAGACTGGGTGATGTAGCTAGGATCAAGTATATTACTCTCCAGGCCTCATCTAGCTATATCTTGCTAGTTAGGTAATCAATGGATAACCAAATGTACATCATAACACTATAATAAAATATAATACATGTGCCGTAGCAACCGCATCTCACTGCTGTATTGCCTCATGAAGACCCCATCACATTATCGTAAAAGTAGGTGTTATCCCAGTCTGTCCAACATTTCTAATTTGGCCTTCCTATCATCATGACCCCTAATCATCCCCAGGTTCCATCTGTCTCATTCATTCCCTACAACGAAAACATTTAATCGTGAAGCACATCAGATTAAACCTCTAAGTGGTTATTTATCTGAATATGTTTTTTCTTCTTTTTGTCTCTCTCGATGCTACTGAACATTTTGTTACCACGAATGTCCACCAGGTGGCATTAATAACAATGTGTCTCACAAAGGCTGCACTCATGATTTCGGTTGGTATGGATAATGTCATTCCTGTCGGCCTTTCCCTCTTGATGGCACATACTTGCTCAAGGATCTCATGCAAGAAGGCCTATTTATTTCACTAGGCGCCAACTGGAATGTTTTATCTCAGAAAAAAAGCCTTTTATAAAACAGCTGTAAGATAGATGTACCAGGTTAAACGTAAAGCTTGGTCTAGCTCGTCTGAGGAAAATCCTCTATACCAGAGGTTCCGAACCTTTTGTTTCACCAGAGGCCGCCGGAGCAGAAAGAAAATATTTTTGTGGCCCGGCACCGGTGTACGAAAAAGTGAATGTACTGGTATTTTAGACCACACTAAATCTGGCCAACGAATCGAATTCATAATAGACGGGCGTCACTTCAGACAACGCTGAAATAGATTTCAAACTACTATTCTCGGGTCCATGCATGAGCAATTCTTGATAGTTGCAGACTAAATAAACGACGGATTATTGCCTACAGTGGTTTAGTGGTCTAAACTTGTTTGAATCCAAGTGGCTGCTCTTTTAGCAACTCTCACCAGTCTTCTTCCATCGGTATTTATAATACAGTATAAAAAGGCTTTTAAAAAATATAGATCCAAATAATATACTATAACAGCGATCTCAGTGAATTGGTTGCTACCTCCCTTTTATAAGTAGCTCGCAAAACAATGGCACATGTACGTTCTGTAGTGGTCAAATCGCCAAGACCGCAGCCTCCGTCCGACCCATCTAATCAACACAACATAGACATCAGCTATAACCCGTATAACCATTAGATTTAAAAAGCGTAATCTATTTGGCAGTTCATTTCCAGCATGGTACCATGTCTGTGTGTTTCGCTTGTCTACTTCTGTCCGGCTTACAAAACTCTAAGTCCCCCCAGTCAAATCTGAATTTCAACTATAAAAACGAAAGCATTTTTAAGTCTCAAGTTTCTAAGATGTGACTTCTGAACTAGTTTCAAAACAGGAGAGAAACCACTCCAGAATGGCTTGAGGCCAATCGCTATATAAAATCAGCATGAATTCAATTGTAGTCAATGGCGATAATTGACGATGGACCAACCATATTGAGACCACCGCAATGACCCAAACAAAAATCTAATTTAAATCATTTTAAATCCCTGTAGTGCAACATTTTAAAAAGGCAGCGTATTAATCAAGAAGGTCCAATAACCACAACATATTTAAAATATTGTTTAAACTCCGTTTGTTTAGCGTTTTGGATACGACATAAAACATGCTACTTGTCGCACGTTTGTGTAGAATGGCTTACGTGTTTATGGCGATTCCTCTAACTACTGTATTCCTTATTGATTTTACATAAATCCAAACTGGGTTTTTAAAGGGGTTCACATGGTAACCAAACAACCGGATGAACGATGAATTACCCTGAAAAGAAAACCACAAGACAATCTCATCAGGCTAGTTCCATCGGACTACGCAACCATAAAAAATAAGTGCTAAATAACTCATACATTTGCACAATTGCCAATTTCAAGTATTTTGCCTTCAATAAATCGGTAGTTCTAATGTTCCATGTACACGTTTCCAAAAAGTTGGTCAAGGATCCATTATACAGCAGCAGAAAGTGGGATCAGGCAAGGTGATGAAGTCCACGCGCCCTCGTGCTGCATTAAATCGCGTTCATCCCCGCGAACAACGAAGGATCACAATCGAAAAATATATATTATTTACTGAATGCTATCTAACCATCGCTTAACTACAGTATTATTTCGTTAACTAGATAGGCTAGCTGATTTGTTTTTATCTAATAGAGACCGTAGTTCTTTATGGGGAAACAATCGCTTTAAGCAGACAGCAAACAAAAGCTAACGTTATCTAAGGCATCGCCTTAGATAACGTTATTCAGAAGTAAAAAGTAGACGTTCATGGGCTACTCGATATTGTTGCAGGATAATCGTGCTGTTATTTACCCTACCTTGAAGCCTACACCGTTTCTTGATTCTTCGTATTCAGCATATAGGTTATGTTAAAAGGCTAAATTTTCTGTGCACTTTTCCCTATTTCTCTACACAACAGACCAAAGCGTCACTCTTCACTTCTCTATTCGATTGGATAGAGTATGTTACATTTACCCCTATTCTTTCTTGTTGGGGTTCCAGAAAAAAAACGCAGGCGGGACAAAGAACCTCCCCAAACGCCTCCTCCCCTCCGCGCTCCTGCACACCACCCTCTTTTCAGGACTTCCCATTCTGAGAGGATATAGCCTATCTACGTCACCACTTCATTCCTAATGCAATACTTCTAGAACTGGAATTATATTTATAATACATGACGTGCCTTTTCCAAGTTCTAGGCAAATGCCTGAAAGTAAAGCAATGCATTTGAACCATTTATAACAAAAACAAATATCACAATAATCTATATAATGTTACATTTGTAAACACATCATAATCAAATGTATGCTTCCCTAGGTATCACATATAATTGAAAATAAAATAAAGAGACATGCTGCAACAGCTAGTAATACTATTATTCATTCCATATTATAACAGCTAGGGTTTCCTTGAATTCTGGGAATGTGGGCATTTAAAACGAACTAAAACAGTCTATGGCTGAAATAAGGCATTGCACCTATTTTTTATCACAGTAACAATTTCATACATAAATACGAATAGATACGAATAAATCGTATCTAAAATGTTGAATTTGCAAATTTGAATTATGTAAGTTTAGTTAGAAATTCTGCAACAGCTGCCTACTCAAGCTATGATACACTGCTTATGATTAATGCTGAGATTTGCCTGTATTTGGGGTTTTTGGGCATTCAAACCTTTCTACAATCCTCATTGTTTTTAAAAGTAAAAAAAGAACCCCCCATTTATGTGACATAGGTTGATCCCCTCTTCCTTTTGGAGCAGCAATCGGAAGTTGTTGTTATCTATGACATTTCCTTCTTCACACTTTTTCTTTGGCAAGATCTTCCTCCTGAAAATTAGGACAATTTTTTTTAATAACCAATGAAATTATTCCATCAATCTGAAAAATCTATATTTATTTTCAGTCCCTGGGCAAGACAGTCAACCCTGTTTGCTTTCAGGACGTTGCTGAAAATAATGTGTTCTTAAGTTCATTATGTAACAGTAACAAAAAGTTATGAACCTGCTGGGCAGAGTATTGTGCCAAACTGGTCTGTATGTGTTGTTTTCAATCAATTCCTTTCAAATAGACTTCATGATTGTGGGTGACAGTGTTGTTATGTCTGGTCAAGACAGCTTTTCATTTCAAAGCCCCCCCATACTTGTATTACTTTTTTATATGTGCTGCCAACAGGACAGAGATGGAATTTCTTGCCCATCCCCCTTCTTGGGGAGATTAAGCAGCAAGCATGCTTTCCTTCATGGACTTCCTTACCTAGACTTGCAAACCCCCTTTTCACCACAGTGGCAGTAACTCTGGACAGCAGGAACCCAGTACTGATTAAAACAGGCTGACTGTGGTGTTCTGTTAAGGTTTCCTTGTGCCCCAGAGTGTAGCTTCCTTTGTGTGTTTTTTTTTTGGCAACGTTTCTTCAGTTTGGAGTGTCAATTGTGCTGCAAATGTTGGCACAATATTACTGATGTATATCAACAGGTTATATTGATTTGACCAACAGTTGCTTGTTCCATATGTGCCACTTTGCACAGCCTGTCTGAACTTTAGTCATTTAGCAGACACCTCTTACAGTAATGAATGCATCCATTTTCATAATGGTCCCATGTGGCAATCAAATCCACATTTGATTGCCACATGGGCTAGTGGTTGAATCATTGTCTTGTGAAATCTGTCTTTCTCAATGCCACATACACTCTGCTTAAATTTGTGAAACAATACTGACCTATGCCTGAAATACTTGCGCATGTTTTGCATGTTTCCCCATTAGCTGTAGACAGCTCTTTTGTTAGTGTAATAGGATGGAATGAGGAGTGAGTGGCAGAGAAAATAATACATTTGTGTGACAGTTCTACATGACTCTTCGGAGTGCAGTTATTTTCCCAGAAAAGCTTCACTCAGTTACATTTGCTTGTAGTTTTTTGCATTCATGGGATACAACTTGTTTGTCCCCTACAATGAAATCAGCGGAGACCGTGGATCAGCCACTGTACTGTAGGTCTTTCAAGCAGACACTATATCTCAGACAGCACTGACACAATTTTGACTTAACTTGGTGAATGAGACATTCACAATCATATATATCTAGCATTAACAAAGTGACACTGATGGGCCCAGGTGCACAGTTCATCATTCGTGGAGGAGGTGTTTACTATTGCCTTGAGAAAGAAAGTGTTTGTTATCTATAATGGTATGTTTTATTTTGTACTTTTTGGTTAGCTGTTTGTGTATCAGAACTTTTTATTGTGGCATGGCGAAAATAGGAAATCCTTCAACATGCATTTAGGTGTGTAAGTGTATGTATATACTAGGGGTTAGAACGGTCAAATTGTCAACATTTAATGTCATTTTTGAAAGTAAAAAAAAAAAAATTGTACTACAAATTGACTCACTTGGTGGCAGTAATAACGGGTTATTTCTTATAGACTAAACAAATCTGTCTAACAGCCAAATACAGGAAATTATCATGGCTAGCGAAAGCAGACCTGTGCATCCCGAAAATATCTTTACCGGCGGAAAGAGTTTTCTAAAACTGCGGGCCTGACATTGCCTAATGATTCATTACATTTTTGTTAAGATCTTGCATCTATGAACGCGCTAGCTATATATATGATTCCTTCCAAGGATATTATTATATTATATTATTTTATTCACTGGAACTGGAAAACATCTGTAGGTTTGTTTGATTTAATGCAGACTGTAATATAACTCTGTTAGTCTATATATTAAGTGTAGTTTCGTTTGGAAAGTATAGTTTTAAGAGACTGTATGTAAAAAATTGATGGCTAGATGGTCTAATATATTTTGTATTTTGTTGTTATGGCCTGAAAACATTGGAACAAAGATGTTAGCTAATGTAAGGCAATTCATACATATCTCTGCGTTAATTCATGGGAGGCAATGCACGTTTTGGATTATCTGAATCTGAATGTAAAAGTATATCTAGCCTAATTTGCACTAAAACGTTACTGAGTCTGTTAACTACATTTTTAAATAAGAAATGGAATTTATTTCATAACATATTAGAATTTACATAACATTTTGTCATTTAGTACCTCTCTTTGTGGCGCGAGTGGGTGGGGTCGACTATTCGACTATTCAGCGACAAAAATAATTATCGATAGTGAAAATATTTGTCATGCACATGCCTAGTATGTATTGTCTCAGTACTGATTAGCTAAATCCATTAAAGTATTCTTGTCAACATAGGGAAAACCCATAACAGCATTAACACAATGTCCATTCCTATCTTCTAGCAAGTAAAGTAGCATCTTTTAGTAACTATGCCACAAAACCATAGACTTAGAGCAAAACTGTCGAGCAAACATTTTGGCTCGGCAGTCATCAGACTAAGAAATTCAATGGAAGGCTGGAAATATAAGAATTTGGTACAAATATCTTTTCTCTAGGCCATAAACAGGCAGTTATAAAAAAAACTCTAGGACTTTAATGGATTCTGTATAAATTTGGCCACATTTTAGAACCAAACTGGTGAGGTGCAAAAAAGGTTACACGTCTACTTTGCAAGGAAATAAGTGAAAACTGTGAGGTGACAGAAAATGTACTTATTTTCATTGTTTTCTCTTTTTTTACAATGCCAACAATTTACATGACATTGCAGGTCACCTTTCCCCTTGTGTTTAGCACTCTCTATACTCTGTCCCCATTGACACCTATTCATAACGTACAAAAAAACCTGTCCCTGATACTCTTCTACTCATTACAACATTTGGAATTCATGAGCAGTGATCCAGGAAGCTGGGTTCTGTAGGTCCTTACAGCTCCACAAACAAAATGTCATTCTGTTTGTGTACGGACCTAGAATTTCATTCTGTTTATGGTGCTGTAAGGACCTAGAATTCTAGTCTGTTTGTGGAGCTGTACGGACCTAGATTTTCATTCTGTTTTTGGAGCTGTAAGAACCTAGAATTTCATTATTTTTGTGGAGCTGTAAGGACCTACAGAACCCAGCTTCCTAGATCACTGCTCATTCCTCTCCAATAAAAATTTAGCAAGTCATCTTCTTTAGTAGCGGGGAATATCATCAGAAAAATTGTCCACGTTACCTTGGAAGACACATCTTTAAATCTCTAAAGCAAATGTGTAATCAAGTTGTGTTTATGTAAATAAAACAGCTATAGTGTAAAAACACTCTTAGAACCTATGTTGTTTCTCTGTCTAAGCCAAAACTTGTAGTCATGCTTTTATAAGGTTGAATGAGTTGAGCCTCACGCACTCCCTTGCTGGTTTTAATGTGCCCCTCAAATTCCTGAGGTAATCTCCATATCAACACAACAGATTCTGATAAACCATGACGTTTGTAAGATGTAGCAGCAGTTATTGTGCAATACTGCTTGCATGGCTCTTTTAAGCGTACAGAACCTCTGATAATGGATTTACACATAAGCATGCTGCATCCTGTTGTGAGGTGGATTTGGCATGTTTATTTTTGGAGTCCTAAACAAACGTTGGGATTTATATTTTAATAATGACACTGCGAGGATATAAGTATGTTTTTGGGTGTCGCTTGACAGACTGTAACTTAATAGAGTGGAAGCATGAGTTACATGTCACAGTGAAACAACTAATGATTCACATTTTTGATAATGGCTGTCTGTTGTGCTGTCTTATATGGTTTTTGAGGTTTCATATGTGGTTAATGATGTTTATAACTGGGTGGGCTGAATTTGCTTATTTGATGACGTTTCCGTGTTCAGTACCTACGTATACCAGTAATCATATTGTTCATCCATATTGTGAGGTAAGGCCTACCGCATAAACAAACTCTCATTGTTTGTGTTGTGGTGAGCATTAGCCACAAATGTGTCAGACAAATGTGTCAAAAATGTGTCAAAACACTTCCATCTACTGTAAACATGTCAAATCCCATATAAGAAATTGCATTAAAATAATGATGCTGCTAACCTGGAAAACCTGTGCTGAATATTGGTCCACCTGTAGGTTTTTGGCAATTCTATAACTGAATATATACAACAGTAATTAAGTTCAGCAGTAAACTTCTGCCACATTATTACTCCCTCATTCACAGTTCTACAGGGAACTGAAGCTAGTTGCCAGTAGCCTAATGCTTCCCATCTGTTTTGCGGGCCATTGTAGCTTACTGAAGTATCTTATGTTCAAGAGCTGCATTGGGTTTATTCAAGGCAAAGTAGTAAAGTAGTCTGTAAAACAGTGGTGCATTATTGTGTAAAGGTTCAAGCCCTAAGGCCATTCTATCAGCTTCAAATATACAACTAATTCATACAACAACTGTCCTGATGGTTGAGAAGAACAGTGGCAAAAGCAAATGTCATGGAAATTTGAACTGCCTTCTAGCACTTCCATTGTTATTTAAAATCTTCCCTTTTAACATACACCTCCTGTTGATGAACAGTTAATAGATGAAACAGTGCCGTTTATTTCCAAAGGGGCTTTTAAACCGAGCCAAAAGGGTGCAATATAAGACGTGTTCGAATGGGGACAAAAGTCCCTGTTTTCCTGCAGTCATGCACATGCCACTACTGGGGGACAGCAAGAGATTCCCGCCCAGTTGAATGTATTGGGTCATCGGGGTGGGAAAACACATTGGCCCGGCGGGCTGTTGGGGGTTTAGGGGGATGGGTGGGTGCCTGAGTGGGCTTTGTGAAGGGGGATGGGGCATGGATGATGGTGGGTTTATTCTCCTATTTCAAGTACTTTTGCATTGTCACCGTGCGCATGCAGGCACGCAGGTGCCCGGCCCACACACACACACACACACACACGCACGCATACACACACACACACACACACACGCATACATAGACACACACACACGTGTGGTCTGGTTACATTCTGAATTGTGCATTGTAGGGCACACAAAAGAGCCCACAACCCATGTGGGGGAGAGGGGTACTGGGTTGCCATGGAAACAGACGTCTTTACACCCGGAACAGATGGTAGGAGGTGAGTGTGATTAGGGGTTAAAGTGGCGGCAGCCAAAAAATATCATCTGTCAATTTTCCCTCCTAAACTAGACCTTCTTTAAATCATTTTTTTTTTACAGTGCTCACGAAAAACAGGTGGTATAGTTCACCCAGATAAAGAGATCATCCTAATTACCAGTTGTTAATCCATGATAATCCTAATTGAAGGGAACTAGACATCTTTTCAGTGCACGTGTCACTGTAACCCAGTCTAGACTGAGCTTTATTGGGTGAACTTGTTCTAGGGACTTGAGAATGACGTGTATTGATTCCTGCCCTTAATAAAAACCTATCGCATGTGACATCCCTGCAAACAGAACCCTGACACAATCTCCTTAAATTGGACACTTAAATCTATATTTACTAGACTCCGAAAGTAAATACTCTATTTGCCCTGGGGAGCATTAGTTTAAGGAGAAACTAAGCAGCCAACGCTACTCAACACTGGACAGTAGGCCGGCCAAACTGACAGAGATACTTGTTTCCTGTCTGCAAAATGAGTGTGGGTGTGTTATTTTGTTGTGTATTGTGTATGTCCCAACTCATCAATTTTGCATTGCTCCTCCTTGACTATCTCAGCGCTTTCCTGTCGTCATCAGGGACAGGACAACTGGCCACTCACCACCATGAAATGTTGACTACTGCCTTATCAGCCGCCTAACAGACAATCCTCTCTTGCCTGGAAAGACCCAAACTAGGATAGAAACTACCCAATAGGATTGCTATGTTAACTTTATACTTCTTAAACACTTGAGCTGCACACATTGACATTTCTCTACCTTTAGTCTTTTTTAGGCATTTGGAGTTGCCAATTTGTATGACAGCATGTTTGACTGACTCTAGAGTATTCATTTGTCTCTTTGTCATAAAGTCTCTGACATTTAGCCCCCCTAAAAAGTTATTTTTTTTACGGTGGCAATAAAGGTCATTTGTTTTTCTCTACAACCATTTCACCTGCCTTTACTTCAACTCAACCTCATGACAAATCAACCATGGATGTGAGGAACAACAGGCACTAGTGGAATGGGGTGGCCTGCACTCAAAGGCTCAGGAAATGTGGACCAATAAAGGCAGATGATCCATTTGATCTTTGTAGATTCACTGCTTTGCAAATGTCACTTAGCTGGAAGTTACACTTAGGCGTTGTTTTGTGTACATAATAATGTTTGCTCTCTTCTCCTTCAGTCATTCTGTTTTTGGAACTTTAACTTTGAATCATTTACCTTTAATAACATAACAGAAGATTTGATATAGGGAAAAT